>NW_017729031.1:66186779-66190744 GCF_001723915.1 Gavialis gangeticus
ACTTATGCAAAAATTGCCACCCATAATATTCCTTCCCATCTTCTACCAGGGATGAACCAGTTTTTCAAAAACCTGGGTGCCAAGATTACCTTGGTGTGGAGCTTCTGGCTGCTTGCCCAGGTAGCTGTCTCCGTACAGTGGGAACAATGTTGCTGCATCACAGCCCCACCAAATTTTCAAGTCATATTTGGCAGGCTTGCTGGGCATATATTGTCTGAAGGGACAGCAACCCCTGAACACACTGAGCTGCTCATCAGCCATCAGGTGTATTCCTGAAATATACCATTTCCTAGGCTGCTCCACAAATTGTGTCCCAGTATCTCTGAAGGCAGAAAACATGTCCACAGCTCTCCTTTCCTCACATGTCAGTTTGATGTCAAATATCAGGTAGTTGGTGATTTGACAGAATCATTTTAAACTCATGGTGGCATGAAGGCAACTCCTTCAGTGCCTCGTGACCACCATGGCATAGACCATTCAGCAGTAGGAGGCTAATGTAGGCTTTCAGCTCTGTTTCATCCAGCTTTTTCCACTCTTTTCTATTTCCAGGATGGCTATCTTTCCACTTGCTGAATCTTCTTTCTACCTCTCTGTTTGTTTTTCCTATGATAACTTTCAGGATATCTTCTGAGAGAAACAGATGGAAAGTTTGTGCCACTGTGTCTTTATTACTTTCTCCTGTTGGCCCAGTACTTTCATGGACTATGTCATTGGCTGTTCTCTGATGATGTATTAGCTATGGACTTCTTTCCTACACTCTGCCATTCCTTCCTCTAAAGGTGTCATCATCTGCAATGTTTTCTGGGGGTGGTGGCAGTGGTTCTGCTCCATGTCCTGCTGTAGCTCTCCTCCATCTTCCATGGTGGCCCCAGGCTGATCCTCTTCCCTTTCCCACTGAAAGTGTTGACATCACTTTTGCTTGTAGCACCAACTCCTCCTCATCTGAGCTGGATGAAGCCTCCACAGACACATGCACTTCTTGCTCTGAACAATCTCCCATATCTGGAACAATGTCAGCATCCTCACTGTCTTGGGATAAGATTTCATCAGTGGATGTGTCGCTGTGATCCCTGGTTACCTTCGCAAGACAGGCCTCACCACTGAATATGCGCTGCCTTCTCATCCTGGACTGCAGGAAAAAAAGAAAAAAATGATTACTGCAAATGCATATAAATAACTATCAAAGACAAGCCTGTCCACCTATGCTGTCATGGAAGCAATTCTGCCCTGCCCTATGACAGTGCAGGTAACACCCTCTCCTCCTAGGCACAGAAGCCAGAGACCAGCATCCACCAATGAATGAATGAATGCTGCCCTTTCAGATGCATCCATCCAAAGTGGCCAAACAGGTCTAGGCCTGTCATTTATACTGAAATTGCATTGGGGTAACAAGTTACCCCAGTGCATTAATACGGGCTTGGGGTAAGCTGTTACCTCATATGGAAAAAACACATTCATGCCCTGGGTAACCTGTTACTCTGGAAAGTTTTTGATCCACAGAGAGCAAACCATTCATGTAAACTGGCTGTTTTGGGGGGATTTTGTGCACTGCAGTGCCAGTGACAATGTCCTAAAATTTTTTTCTTTTAGAATTAATTAACTTTAAGATACAACACAGAATATGTTTCTGGGGTAGGAAATTACCCCTTGGGAATGTAAGAAGGTTAAAAAGAAAAGGTCGTTTGTGTACAGTATGCTGGCTAGCACTACAGATGAAAGGGACTTGGGGGTCATGATTGACCACAAGATGAACATGAGCCTGCAATGTGATGCTGCAGCCAGTAAAGTGACCAAAACGCTGGCTTGCATCCATAGATGCTTCTCAAGCAAATCCCAGGACGTCATTCTCCCCTTGTACTCGTCCTTGGTGAGGCCGCAGCTGGAGTACTGCATCCAGTTTTGGGCTCCACAATTCAAAAAGGATGTGGAGAAGCTTGAGAAAGTCCAGAGAAGATCCACACGCATGATCAGAGGTCAGGAAAACAAACCTTACGACAAGAGGCTGAGAGCTATGGCACTCTTCAGCCTGGAAAAGCGCAGGCTCAGGGGTGATCTGGTGATCACCTATAAGTTTATAAAGGATATTTACCAGGACCTGGGGGAATGTTTGTTCACCAGATCACCCGAAAGGATGACAAGTTTGAGTGGTTATAAACTCTAAGATCATTTCAGGCTGGACATAAGAACTTCTTTACTGTCTGAGCCCCCAAGGTCTGGAATGGCCTGCCGCCAGAGGTGGTTCAAGCACCTACTTTGAACACCTTCAAGAGAAATTTGGATATTTATCTTGCTGGGATCCTGTGATCCCAGCTGACTTCCTGCCCCTTGGACTCAATGATCTTCCGAGGTCCATTCCAGCCCTAATGTCTATGAAATCTATGAATCTATGAAATCCACAGTGACTTACTAATGAATGAGGCTGAATCTGGTAAAAAAAAATGTAAGTGAGACTTGAAAATGGTGATATAGCATGTATGGTTTGTGGGGGTTTATTGTTAGTTTTAAAAATATGTGTGCCTGAAAATGTTGCTTGGTCTGAAACCTTTGTTACTCAACCTCAGTCAAAATCAGATTTATATAGACTAACTATTACTTTGGAAGTAGAAGTTTATCCTGAGATGCTGACACCTCAAGCTGAAATCCTAACCGTAATGTAGACAATCTATAATCTTATTTAATAATAGGAGTTATAGGTTAAATAGATGTTTTGCATATAGAAATGCACCAGTATCACTTTGTTACTTTTTCTGTTTTTTTTGTGTTCAGCAGAAAAATAAGCTAGGAATGACCAGACCTAAATCACTCCCAGGAGAGGTTTTACTGTAAGAGAGAATGTCCATATACATTCTCTTCTGAAAGAAGCTACAGCACAGTCCTCCAGCAGCCCAGGGCATTTGCTTCCACCTGTTCCCTCCCCCTTGCCCCAGGAAAACCATATGTTACTTGTTGGACTATGCTTCTCCAGCCAAGCAGGAAGCAGAACATGCCCCTTTAATAATACCACATTGAGCTTCAACGAGATATGAGCTGACTCTGAACTGGCTGGGTGAGGCAGTCAGGGCTGTCCTGTGCCCTGATGCCATCTGTCGCCAAGCAAACTAAGGGAGGCTGCAGAACACATTGAGATGTGTGCACAAGAGTCCTGTGGCTGTGCAGGGATAATACTAAAAACTCTCTGCTCTTCAAGAAATCAGTATTTAAATGCCTACTCAGGCATCACTGGGTAAATTTTTCTACAGGAAAAACAAACCTGGCAGAATTCTCCTACATTATTTGAACATGTATACATGGTTACGTTAATTTAGGAAGCTGAACCTATACGCTGTATTGCTATACCAGAATTACTTTAATCCACTACCAAATTCTCATACCAATATTATAGTGACTTCATTATAGTTTGGTCAATTAAACATTTCAGCATATAGCCTATAGCAACTGCTATTAATCTACTCCTATATGGCTGTAGATCAGCTGGTCAAGGTGAACTATGCTATTCATATATATAAGATGTCTTTGTGAGGATAAAATTGCTCAAAAAATTGAGATGTTATAAGTAAATTACAGTTTACTATTACAAAAGGATAGGCAGTCTCTTCACTATATAATCATGAACGTATGCATACTATACAGATAACCCATGTATATATGTTAGCACTAGTCTGTGAACAAAGGTACTGTGTAAGAAAAGACTTCTAAAATGTTATCTACTTAACTTTATATGCTAAATCAAAATGAAATACAGATAACAATCATGGTTTTAATTATTTGCAAAATGTCTTTTGCATAAAGTAATTATAATAGTCTAATTCAAAATACTGAGCAATAAGAAAGATTCACACTTAATGCATTTTCCAAATCAATGCAACAACTTTAGGTCTAATTTATGAAAATCTAATACAGTGGCAAAACACTTCATTAAAAATGTAGCTATAGCCATGGATTAAAAGGCAGACTTTGGGAATTTA
>NW_017729031.1:66195744-66196353 GCF_001723915.1 Gavialis gangeticus
ATTCAAAATGTGGTCAAGAAATTGATTAAAATATAAAATTCAATGCTCCTTTTCTTAAAGCATATGAAAATTCCTTAATGCAATTATCATTTCTATTTGCCTGTAAGCATTTCATTCAAAATCAGTCTTTAAACCTTATGGTTATTATTTCTCCAGTTGCTTTAGAAAGCAATAAAAATATATAATAGGCTATTTTATTGACCTTTTTCATCCATCTGGTCTGGATGCTCCCTGAAGCAGTAATAAGGGTCAAAGGGGTTTTACAAAAAAATGGAATCCATTCATGGGAGTAGAGTACCTATCTGTAGAGTAATAGCAGAAAATACTAGCTTAGAGTTTTTCATTGTGAATACTTGATTGCTCCATAATTGAGGGTAAAAGGGAGATGGCCTTTCTAAGGATGTATATGTCTCTAAGGGTGAATTGGAGTGGATGAAATTATAGGACATAATCTGCCTGGGTAAAAATTACCCTTGTATGTTCTCTGTGTAGGAAATTTAAAGATGGGGTCATAGCTAAGTATAACAACTAGTGGCAGCTGTTTTGTGATTAACAGTGTAAAATACTTAAAAAGAATGGTGACATAGTTCAACTCCAATTATGATATAA
>NW_017729031.1:66201353-66223301 GCF_001723915.1 Gavialis gangeticus
AATTCCCCTTGTATGTTCTCTGTGTAGGAAATTTAAAGATGGGGTCATAGCTAAGTATAACAACTAGTGGCAGCTGTTTTGTGATTAACAGTGTAAAATACTTAAAAAGAATGGTGACATAGTTCAACTCCAATTATGATATAATTCAATGAATGCTTCATTTTTTTAATATATTTTAGTTATAGTCTAATTATAGACCCTGATCAATCAGAGTATTTAAGTATATGCAAACTTGCAACATGTAAGATTAAAGTTAAGCACTTGCTTAATTAAATGAATCAAGGGAATATCTCTAAGAGATTTCTGCTGTATATTAGTTATATATAAATCAATAATTGTACTTTTACTTCCATATATATCTGCATGTCATATTTGGGGCAAATCAGGTTTCTTAAATATGTACATAATTCTAATCAGGTAAACAGTGGTATTGAAGTATATAGAACTGTACTGACATCTATAAACTTGGGCATGTGATTTAAGAATTTTGCAATATCAGGTTCAAATTATTTCCCTGCATTCTATGTGCAGCTTCCATTGCTTGAAGGTGATTGGAGGTTGTTTTGAACTATTTGTTTGTAGGAGTTTTAAACATATAACCAAAAGGAAAAATGATCAATTTCAGCCAAATAATATTTTTTTTCTGGGAGAACTAAATACAATTTCAAAGGCTGATATTAGTAAGGTTACCGCATGGTAAAATTGAAATATTGTTTCACTATATGATTTCTGTTAGTTTACAACTGGCAAAGCAACTCTTTTAGAAGGGAGAACAACAAATTAGAGTATTTGTTTAAATTAGAATAAATTCTTCAAGTTGTTTGCTTTGGCAAGAGAAAATATAAATTGTGAAGCTAATGAGTGCCTCAAATTATATTAAAATAATGTTAATGATCTTTTTTAGTCAATAAATACTTATTTTTTCATTGTAGGCATCTTGTTATCCAGCTTTTTAGTTTAAAGGAAACCTTTCTGGATAACTTGTAAAGATGGGATAACTTTAACAATAATCTTCTAAAATGTAGGTTGAGAATGCATTTTTTAAATTAATTTCTATTATGATTACAAGCAGTCCTTGACTTACAACATTTCAAGTTACAATGTTTTGCATTTGCAACATTTATAAATTGACACCCTGTTTCAACTTTCTGACATCAGTTTTGACTTTACAATACTTGATCCAACACCATGCCAGCAAACAAGTTTGCTGCATTGTCCATCTCCCTGGAGAGCATCTGTCCAAACTTCCTTGGACATTTTCTTTAAGAAAGCAGACAAGACAGAAAAATCTGGAGACAAGACTCCTGAGAAGACTCTAGCCAAGAACCCTTCAAAAAACTCCAGCCAAGAGCCCTTCAAAAATCCCAGCAAAGTCACCTATAATAAGTCCTTCCAAATCAATATGATTGCTATTTACAATATAAATGCATTAATATAACTATATTACTCATTTGTAATTGATTGAGTTCAAAATTCCAGGTTATTTTTTTCATGAAAATAGGGTATCACGCCTTGGTTCAGGAACCGGTCCTGCATTTATAACATTATTCCTCATTGTTTCCTATGGGAAAATCAGTTCCAAGTTACAATGTTTTGACTTAAGATGCTGTTTTCAGGAACCAATTGTGTTGTAAGTCCAAGGACTGCGCCTGTATTGAGATAGTGGCTAAGCGACTTGTATATGTAAACTAGACTAAGGTAAGGTCTTTTCATTTAACAGATGAAGCAGCCTGGTGAGAGAGAGTGAAATTCACTTAACTGTTGAGGGCAAGCAGAAAGTACTGCTTAAACTCAAAGTAGAGTCAATTCTCAGGCCCTGGCTTTTTATTTGCTGTCAGTCTACATTTGTTCACTTGCTACTAGCTGAGTTTTCTGCCCACAGTAGAATTTTATATGTTGAATGTGGGTCCAGGATTTTTAAGAGTGAATCTTCAAAATTGAGATGTAGCTGGGCAATATAATTCACTACCCCAGATAATATATATAATTTTGCACTTAAGCCTTATAGGAGAGAGTGTCCTATAAATATAAGAAAAAGCCTTGATACCTTGTTTCAGGTATACAACATGCCTATGTTGGTCTGCAGGCAAAATTAATCAGAACTCTTGGGGAGGTGATATCTTTTATTAGACCAACTAGATAGTTGCATTTTTTTTTGTTTGTTTTATTTGCAAGCTTTCTGTCATACATGCCCTTCCTCAGGCATAGGAGAGTGCAATGATTGTAAAATTTCTTCCACGTGGAAATGAAAATTCATGTATCACAGGAGATCTAAAAGGTGATGTAGGATCTCCTGTTTGGAAAAGTTCATTTTATGCAAAATAGGCTCAGGTAAAAGTTCACTTCCCAAGAGTTCTGATTACTTTTGCCTTCAGACCAACATGGCTACAACCTGTATCCGAGAAACATGGAAGATATTGAAATTAACCATTTTGAAATGAAAACTTCGTAATTTTACAAAAAGAAAGCAAAATTTACCACAGTGAGACCTAAGAGCTGACACCCTTGCTCCAGCCTCTTGTTTCAAGCCATGTCATAGCTGAGCCACTGGCATGGCTGTTTGAGCACTCATGGTGCTCCAGCTAGGTCCCTGAGGACTGGAAAAGGGCCAATGTGGTGCCCATTTTTAAGAGAAGGAGAAGAGATGAGCCAGGTAACTTTAGGCTAGTCAGTCTTACATCTATCCCTGGGAAAGCACTGGAAAAAATCATCAAAGAGCACATTTGTGAAGGCCCAGTGGGGGAAATGATGCTGAAAGGAAATGAGCACAGGTTCATCACAGGTAGATCCTGTGTGAAAAACCTTATAGCCTTTTATGAGCAGGTAACACACTACCTTGACACAGGAGCTGAGGCTGATGTGATCTGCCTGGATTTTAGGAAGACCTTCAACACAGTTTCGCATCCTATTCTTATAGGGAAGCTAGCAGGCTGTGAAGTGGATGCCTACACAGTCAGGTGGGTGGCAAACTGGCTTAGGGACTGCACCCAGAGAGTGGTGGTGGACAGGTCATTCTCGGTCTGGAAGGAGGTGGGCAGTGGAATCCTGCAGGGTTTGGTCCTTGGACCGGTGTTATTTAATATCTTTATCAGCGATTTGGATGAGGGTGTGGAGAGCACCCTCTCCAGGTTCACAGATGATGTTATGAGGCAAGTCAACACACTGGAGGGCAGGGAGCAGATACAGGCCGACCTGGACAGGTTGGATCAATAGGTGGAATGAAATAGGGTGCATTTCAACAAAGATAAATGTTAGGTACTCCACCTAGGAAGGAGGAATCCCCAGGAGACCTATAGGTTGGGGGATGACCTCCTCAGCATCTCAGTGGCTGAGAGGGATCTTGGATTCATAGTTGACTCCAAGGTGAACATGATCTGGCAGTGTAATGAGGCCATCCACAATGCCAATCACACCTTATTGTGTATTAGCAGATGCATGACCAACAGATGAAGGGAGGTGATGCTCCCCCGCTATGCAGCATTGGTCAGGCCGCATTTGGAGTACTGTGCCCAGTTTTGCGCACCACACTTCAAGAGGGACACAGAGAATCTGGAGAGGGTTCAGAGGAGGGCCATTCACATAATTAGGGGCCTCCGTGAAAGACCCTACTGTCAAAACTGAATTTGTATGTAATGCTGGATAACACAGAGTTAAAGTGTTGGCATGTGCAGACCGGCCATGGAAAATCCCCAGAGGGCAGACAAGCATGCCCAGCATGTGTTCCCTGGGCAACCTCTGGTTTGTCAATCATGGCTCTGCCATGAGGCAATCTAAACTAACACCCTGCACATGCTCAATCTTACAAAAAGTATGAGATAATTAGACTAGAAACTTCTATGAGGAAAGCAACCTGATTGGCCACCTGGTTGTCTTAAAAGGCTTGTGAGCCCCCGCCCAGGGGGGAGACCCTGACTCGATCCGAGAGCAGAGACTGCTTTGGCAGAGACTGTCCCGGATAGAGATCAACCCGACCTGAGAGCAGAGGCTGTCTTGGCAGGGACTGCTCCTCAGGAGGGCCCTTAGGCCCAATGGTCTCCTCACTGCTGTGGTTTCATAGCCCGTTCTTCTTTGTCTTCGATCTGATTATTCCATTACTGAACTGATTTCTGGCATCGACACCAACCACCATTTTGACCAACCCAACTGACATTGACCACCGACCACGGCATTGCTACCTTGTTCCGGCATCGACCTCGGCATCGCTCACCACCGACTTTGACATTGTCACCACACATTGGACTTCCATTGCATTACTGTTTGTTGTCTGTTATCCCATTTATGAGCTGTTGACCAGTCCTGGGACTATTGAGTTGGGCAGCCGCGCCTAGCCTCCGGGCTAGAAAGCAAGGGCTCGGCTCAAGAACCCCGTGGACCAACAGGCCCCTTTGTTGTTCGTTGATTTGACTGTAACTGAACAAGCAAGCTTCTTTGCCTACGTTCCATAAGCGTAAGTAAATAAAACCCACCATTTGAAACCGCACGTGTCTCCTGTACCGCTCAGACTCCTCGCTGCTAATCCTGCCTGTTCCGTACTGAAACCCTCAGCCCACCGTGACCTTGGGGCCGCTGTTCCCCGACACCTACAAGGGGAGGTTGAGACATCTGGAGCCCTTCAGCCTTCACAAAAAACCTTGTAGCTGCCTATAAGTTTATCAAGGGAGGACAACAGGGAATTGGAATCACTATATTTACCAGAGAGCCCCTGGGAGTAACTAGGAATAATGGGTGCAAACTAGTGGAAAGTAGATTTATGTTAGACATTAGGAAGAATTATTTTACAGTAAGGGAGGCCAGAATCTGGAATGGGCTTCCAAGAGAGGTAGTACTATCACCTAACTTGGAGGTCTTCAAGAGGAGGCTGGATAGTGACCTGGCTGGGGTCATCTGACATCGGTCCTCTTTCCTGCCAGGGGCAGGGGGTCAGACACGATGATCCATTGTGGTTCCTTCCAACTCTACAATCTATGAATCTATGAATAAAAGCCAAATTTGCATGCTCACAGAGCAGCCATGACACAAGAGTAATTCCTTGCCTGGGAGAGCTTTCCATCAACCATCCTCCTATGAAATATGAAACATCATAACAAGGAAGAAGCATAATTCAATGCCCTGCTTGGCATCAGACAGCTCTGAGGTAAATAGACTGCTCCAACTTTTACCTGAGCCTATTTTGCATAAAATGAACCTTGTGCCTTCCCCAGATTGGGGACAGCTGCAGGGGCATCTCTCCACATCTTGACTCCTCCCAATCAGTGGAGGAGTTGAGCTGCCACTACCTCTCTCCCTGAGAGCCTTCCTAAGACCAGGGGGACTGGAAGGAGTGGAACAGCAGCTACTCCCTGCACCTTTCGCAGCCCCAGTTTGAGGAAGGCCTGAAGAGCAGGGACGATAGGCATCTGCAGGCTGGAATGCTTGTATACTCCCTTTCTATATTCCCTTGGGAATATTTCTATCATTTCAAATTGCCCAGAAATTTGTATTGATAGAAATGAAAGCTTGTCCATGGTCAGTGAAGCTTTCCTAAGGGCATCTGGTGATACTGCTCTTGAGATCTCTCTTACACTTGAGAACATCAGTGGTTGGCTCCCTAAGAATGGTTTTACTATCTCGTTTCCAGTATTGTGTACAAGAAGTAAGTTGGCTGGGCATATTTCTTGGAAACCATATAAGCATATCCTATTTTTTCAAACATATCCAGGACTATACAGAGTTCTTGTACGTGCGTTTCAATAACACTAAAGTACTATGATTCTAACTAAAAAATAACTAGAGTAGCTATAAAGAGAAACATTGAAAAGTTTTGATTACAAGGAGGTTACTAATAGCTTTAGTTCCTCCTCTGCTCTTCTGTTTTGTTTTGCATCACCTTATCTTTTGTATTTTGTTGTGATGCATAAGCATGCAAAAGTATGCTTTAAACAGTTGTGTGCTTATGGATATGCTTATTAGGACTGGGAAAAATGGCAACATTTTGCTTTGATTTCAGATTTGCCATTTCGGAGGGCCAGTGTTTCATTTCACTGTTTTGAAGCATGGTTCCATTTCATTTTGCTGAAACTATTTTGATGCTGTTTCAACACATTTTGGTGTTTTGCCCATAGGCTATAATGGGGAATCACAAAAATGCATATACAGGCAGTTCTCAGACTTACAACACAATTGGTTCCTGAGAACCACGTCTTAAGTCGAAACGTTGCAACGCGGAACTAATTTTCTCATAAGAAACAATGTTATAAATGGGGGATTGGTTCCTGAACCGAGGCCCAATACCCTATTTTCAGCAAAAATACCCCAGAATTTTATACGTGATCAATTATAGAAGAATAATGTAGCTACATTAATATATTTATATTGTAAATAGCAATCATATTGATTTGGAAGGACTTCTTTGAGGTGTCTTCACTGGATTTTTTGAAGGGCTCTTGGTTGGACTTTTTGAAGGGTTTTTGGCTGGAGTTTTCTTAGGAGTCTTGTCTGCTTTCTTAAAGAAAGTGTCCAAGGAAGATTGGACAGATGTTCTCCAGGGAGATGAGTGACACAGCAAACTTGTTCACTGGCATGGCATTGCATCAGATCAAGCATTGTAAGTTAAAACTGATGTCAGAAAGTTGAAACAGGGTGTCAATTTATAAATGTAAGTGCAAAACATTGTCACTCGAAAAATTGTAAGTTGAGGGCTGCCTGTAACTGCTCCCATCTCCTTGATGCCACTAGCAGCAGAAGTGTCATGGTCGCTAGTTGTTGGAAAGAGGCTGAATCTAAGTTTGGGGGGAGGGCAGGGACTTAGAGCTCTCCCTCTGCCCCCTCTTCCATCCCAGCTAGAAGAACGGCCACCTGCCTTTCCAGCACACGTCATGTTTGGTGTGCTGGAAAATCTGTGTGTGTTTCTGTAATGTAATGTATGTATTTATGTAATATATAAATATATGTTCTGTAATGTATGTTGTGCTTTCCTGCACAGTCAATTCAAACTGTCAGGGAAAATGCAGATTTCTTTTATGTGGAGAAAAAGTTACAGAAAGTAACAAAAACAAAAAGAGGTATTGAGGGGAGGAATAAATGTAAAGGAATGGATTAAGAAAGGGTATTAAGGTATTTCAGAAAGAATTGGATCCCACTTGCTAGGAGCAGACTAGCAAGTAGGAAGCGAGAGCCTTCCTGATGTTGCTGGAGGACACAGCTCAGTAAGCTGACAAAGGCACAGCTGACAAAGCTCATTTCAAACAACGCTTTTATGCTCCTTTTCTGTCCCTCCCCCAGAGTACTGGAATTGGAAGGGACCTCAGGTAAGGATCACATTCAATAGCAATGTTCCCTCTAAGGAGTAGCAGTCTGTGAGCATGCCGCTTTGGTCTGTGAGCACGTCGCTTCTGTCCCGCCTCCCCCTTTTGGTGCAGCGTGGTCCACCGGTGAGTGTCCCAAAGTAAGTGTCCAAGTGGGAGCGGGCAGGGTTCAGCCACCACCTTCGTCCATGCTAACTGCTGCCCACAGCAGTGCAGTGGAGTGCTGTGGGGCAGCCATGGGCTGGACACAATCAATTGATAGAAAGGGAGGCACTGGGGCCAGCATGGGACACTTACCAAAGTGCAGGGCAGGCAGCAGCTCCTCCCTGAGGTGAGGGCAGGGGTGGGGATGGGGACAGGGGTTTGGGGCTCGGGGCTGGTGTAGGTGCTAGGTAAGTAGAGGAATACAATTTTGAACTTTAGCACTTTGGTATGCAAGTAATTGCCTATATTTTCAACAGCAAAATTCCCTGTGTGACTTAGATAATTGCTGGCTTAAATAGTATTTTTGCTTGTATGCAACATGGAACAGTTACTCAGAGCTGACAGAGCCTCACGTGGGCCAGGCAGCAGCTCTTCCCTGAGGTGAAGTAAGGCAGAGATGGGGGCTGGTGCTGGGGGCTCTGCGGGCTCCACTGGCTCCGGGAACTCTTCCACTCCCCAGCATTACCTCATGGATCGAGGAAGCATGTGGCATCGGGGATTGGAGCAGTTCCCCAGAGCTGGCAGAACCCGTGCCAGAAATTTCTTTCTATAATTTCCCACCCTCCCCCCATTCTTCCTGCATTATGGGCCTGATTCAAGTCTCATTGAAATCAACAGAAAAAGTGCATTTAATCCCAGTAAGGGTTGGATTAAGTCACATGTGAAAAAGTGATTTTGCTTGGATCACGTGGCCCACATAGTGAAACTGGTATTGTATACTATGTATGAGCTGCATGTTTGTTTTTGTGCACTGAGAATCAACTTACCTTATTAGGAAATTTGGTAGCTTTATTTTCAGATATAAAAACCTTCATTTTTCTCTGTAAGATTTACATTATACTATTAAAAAATCAGCTTTCAGAGGAGGGTAGGATAATATACAGTATCCTAAAATGCAGCATGTACCTTGCAATGTGTGGTTTCTGAGTACTCCCTTACCTTTCTGTCCTTCTTTCCTCCTTCTCCTTAACTACTCCCCATTATTCCCACTTTCCCTATTCTTTACCTCATTCTCCCCTTTCTGATAGTTTTAATTAGCACATTATATTAATATTTATTATTATGTACATACAATTGGATCATTTTGTTTTAAACTATTAGCCAATTTTCCTTGTTTCCTCTGACCTCTTGTATATGAAAGGTCATTGAAAATTAAGTATTAACTCCAATGACATGGTGTTCTGAGGTAGCAGTTGTAAAATATTCCTATGGTCCTAAATACCAGCTGCCATGCATACAGCCTTGATCTCTAACTTCAAAACCAGAGAACCACCTCCAAGGAAGATGCATTTGATTTACTACACCTAACAAGGTTAAAGTTATGAAGAAGTTTCTAGAGAGAGTAAACAGTTCTAAACAGTTACCACTACAGAAATTTGGATGCTTATATGTACCCATTTGGTTTGGAAATAGAGTTATGAATCTCTAGATATCACAATTTTTGCAAGATTTCTGGTATCACGTTTATCTTTTTCTATGCAGTCTGGAAATTTCACAAACACATCTTTCTCATGCAGTTTTTTCAGCCCAAGCATCTTTCATAAATATAATACATTTATGCTAGATAAACTTCTGTTGGCAGTAAGATGTTATCCTAATATCTTATATAAAATATGTCAGCATTAAACGTGTTGCCATTGTTTTATAAATGACCAAATATATATGTCTGGCACTTTATCAGCAGAAAATACCAACAAATGTTTATCCATTATTGAAAACAAAACATATGAATGATTTATCTTTTCCTACCTGTTACTTAACAAAGCAATCCACTCCCATTTAAATATCTGTATAATGCCTTGGGGTTGTATGTCAATTAAAGCATATTTTAAAACTTGTAAATATTGATGTAAGCATAAAACTGTGCTCACGTTGCAAAGATTAGGTAAGTTTTAAGGTATAAAAATGGTTATTTAGAAGTATTTATCTGGAGCAAAGAAATCCTAGATTGCATGCAGATCTAAACCAAGGCTAGATTGTCCATTTTTGGGAACAATATCAAAATCTAGAGAAGCACTGTATATTGAGTATGAGACCAGACCTATCTGTCTGGCCACATAAAAACCACCTGCTCTGAAAGCCCCCTAAATGCACAGGGAGAATTGCATGTTCACGTGGCCTGGTTGTTAAGAATTCCCCATTCTTTTGGCAAAGCAGATATAGGGTGCAAACAAGCATTCATGGCATGTGGTCTAGGTTTAGGCAATTTACTTTTAAGATACCTAGACCTAGACCAGGACTGGAGTGTGCAGCAGTTCATCACTTCCAGGAGCAGTATGTCAAGCCATTTGCTCCTGGGAGCTGTGCAGGGAGCCCAATATAAATTACTCAGGGTTTGGGGGATGGGGAACTAGAAGATCTATGGAAGAGTTAGCAGGTCTGAAGGAGGGTTAGTGGGACTGGAGTCTAGGGATGCTGGCAGGTAACCCAGTCAGGGTTGTGGGGGTGGAAATAGTGCAGCTGTGTTGTGAACAGATATAAGTGTTCATGTGGTCAGGTTAACTTTTTTTTAGATTGAGTAACCTGATCTCAGTCTAAATTAGTGCACCTACTCAGATGAATTTAGATTGAATATACCATTTTGGGGGTGATTTAGGTCCTCTGCATACTAGGATTAAGTTGATCTGAATGTAACACCTGTACATACCCAAACTTTCACGTAAACTTTGGTTACATGTAAACATTATGTTTCTCTTGAGACAGTCACTCCTCTCACAGGAGAAACCATGAATGTACAGATGTTCAGGATTTTTCTCCCAGAACTGAAAATGGTCACCCCAGAAGAAAAATAACCTGGGAACAATCAGGATTAAATATCTCATGGGAGAGTTTCTCCTGGAAGAGTGAATGTCCATAGCGTTTACCTTTCTGAGAGAAGCTACAGCATAGTCCTCCAGCATCCCAGGGTGCTTTGCTTCTGCTTTCTCCCCTGGAGGGAGCAGAACACACTCCCTTCATTATCTCCACATTGAGCTGTAGGGAAACAGCCTGTGAGACAGTCTGGGTCAGCCAGTCAGGGCTACCCCTGTGCACCTGTCACCAGATAGACTGAAGGAGACTTCAGAACACTCTGAGATGTGTGCACAAGGGTCCTCTAGCTGTGTAGCATCAGTAAATTTTCTGTTCTTTAGGGGCTCAGTATTTGAATACCTGTTCAGGCAACTCTAGGTATGTCTTTTACCAGAAGTATAGACCTAGGAAAATCCTCTCAGGTCATTTGAACATGGGTATGCAGCCTTTGACAGATACTCCCTCGTTTAGAAAAAAAGTGAAGTATTGGAAGACTGTTTTGAACTTTTCTAAGTTATAATCTCTTGATCCATGACAGAGGGAGAAAATGGGTGCCTAGAGTGTTTAAAGTGATCTAATATTCATCTGACATCATATCATGTCAGTTGTGGCCAAGTTAACATTGCAGAATGCTTTCATGTATAAAATAAATCTTAAATTCCTAACTATTGTTGTTTAACTTTGAGAATTATCTAAGGTTTAAAAAAATTAATACCTGAACTAGATATGACTGATTCAAACAAAGCATCTGTCTTGTCTCTGGCTTGGTATGAGGACAGCCCTTGCCATTGTGTGTAACTGAAGACATTTCCACTCAGGATGGCCTTCCAAGGAAAATAGAAATATGTGGTAACTAAAAGTTTGCTACAGTTCTTATGAGGCACCAGGACCACAGTGCAAGTAGAAATATTTCATGTTGTGGCATTGATTTTCTGGCAAATTAAATCTTTTATGAAAAACAGATTTTTCCTACTTTTGGTAAAGCAATTTATATGGAGCAATTCAAAACCAACCATTTATGCATCACAAGAGCTATAATTTAGATTCCTTGTCCCAAGAGGGTGATACAACTCAAAAGGGGCCTTTTCCATACAATGACTGGTGATACCATGGTACCTCCCAAGGGTAACCTGAACATCTCTGTCCTCAGTAGAAAGGTTCTTATAAATAGTCAATAGGACACTCCAGGCATGAAGGTGTTTGTGTCCTCCGACTCTTCCTCAGTGCTGCAAGGAGGTGCTTCCATCCTGTTGGAATCCAACCTGCTCAGATGTGGGATGCCTACTGGAACTAGGATGGATAACTGGTTCCTTCCTGAACACTGACTTTGGAGACACTTCTTTTTAACCAATGGTTGTGTAATGTAAAATACATTAAGTTCTGGTAACAGGGGCCAGAATCCAGAAATCCGCCTAGCAGCAAAGTGCTGTCTGTGCTGAGCTGCACAGTCATACTCCCTCTAGCTGGCTCCATGGGCTGAAAGTACAGATGCTCATCAACCATTGCTAGGCATGCTCAGAATTATCCTAAGAAACTGGGAACTCAGGTGGATTTTTAGACACTACCAATTTAGATTGCAACCTAGCTCAGGTGAACTTTAAAAGCACCCCTGATTTTTTTTTCCTGGGGTAATGCTAAACCAGATTCAAGTTGCACTAGTGTAGGGATATACATTGTGTATCCACAATTTTTCTACACTGGTATATGTTCAATTTCTTAGGCATCTAAATGCTACCTGAGTTCTGTTTAGGCACCTCCAAAATCATTTTGGATCATCTCAAACTAAGTTTTCAGTCATAAAAATGTTGTACAGAAATGCTTAACCCTTTGATAGTGATATTTTTTAACATATATATATATAAAGTTATATACATAACTTACATAACTTTATATAAAGTGTGTGTGTGTATAAACACTACTATTATGGTTAATAAAAGTAATGATTAAATCTTGCTCACTTTGTCTAAAAGTAGTTTCATTAGTTTGGCAAGGCAGTCAGTTGAATAACACAACAGCCCAGGTAGAAGCACATATGGTAAGCTTCTAGACTAAAAAAATTCTAACAAAAATTGTAGCCAAACTTTCTCATATGTTGTACATAGCTTCTTTATGGCTTATGTTAGTTTTTAACAATTAAAAGTCTTATAGAATTTTTTTGTACAAACAAGTGATTTGTATTGGAGTTATAATTAAGTTGGAATTTTTTTATTTTAAAAAATGCTACTTCTGACGAATTTCAGCAAGTCCTATGTGGGAACAAATAACATTTGGGGATTTTAATAACTTCTATATAATTTGGAATTGTTTCATCAATGCCTTGATTCTCTTTCCTATTTTCCTTCCTCCAAAAGATAATGATCCAAGTTATAGTCATCTCTAGGTAACGGAAAAATATAATTTGGCAGATTTTAGAAATACAGTATATCTAGAAGCAAGGGAAAGACAGCTCATAAGTTTAGGAAGTATTTCTTACCAAATATTTATTTGAGAAGGAAATAGAACTAAAAAGAAATCATAGAAATAAGTAGTATAATAGATGCAAGAGGACAGAAGGAGGGGTTCCTGAATGAACGTAACTCCTAATGATTTTTTTCACTGAAGATGGCCAGTTCAGCTCATTCAATAACTGACAAAAACTAAAAATAGACACTTAGGGGAAAAGGGTCACATGACCATTAAATCAGCACATATTCATTTTTTCAGCAGAAAAAGCTGAAAGAGACTTGCAGCTGACACTACTGCACACAAAGAAGAGAACACCATCCTTTCTATATGATACTGCTTGATAAGAAAAAGATGTATATTAAACACTGTGCACATGTTGTACAGAGTATACATGCAGGATAGAATAAGATACCAAAAGTACATATTGAATGACCCTAAACTTTATGCATATCAACCTAAATAGCCATCAGTACCCGTGGTCCAGTCATGGGTGGAGTCCTACCAGGTCTCCGTTATCCCTATGACATCATAATTATTTGCATTGAGCAGGAGGACGAGCTCCTCTTGCTTGTTTCCCAAATAATATAGATAAAACAAGGAGAGATAGAACAAGGAGGAAAGGAGGGGTTGTGGCACTCTACGTCAATGAGTAATACACATCCTCTGCAAATAGCTCTGGGTCTGAGGTAGGGCAGATGGAGGTGCTCTGGGTCAGAATACAAGGGGATCAGGGGGAAAGGGACCTAATGGTGGGGGTCTACTGCAGGCCACCCAACCAGGGAGAAGAGCTGGACCAGGAATTCTCGGATCAGCTCATGGAGGCAGTTAAGTCAAGGGACGTGGCCATCATGGGTGACCTACGCTACCCGGACATCTGCTGGGAAGAGCAGTCAGCCAGGTCTGACTGCTCAAGTAGGTTCAGTCTAGATATCAGGAGGTGCTACTTCACTGTCAGGGCAGCTAGGAGCTGGAACCAACTTCCAAGGAAAGTGGTGCTTGCTCCTACCCTGGAGGTCTTCAAAAGGAGGCTAGACAGCCACCTAGCTGGGGTCATTTGACCCCAGCATCCTTTCCTGCCCATGGCAGGATGTTGGACTAGATGATCTTCTTAGGTTCCTTCTGACAGTACCAACTATGAAACTATGAGTCCAAACAACAACTGCGCACCAGAATGAACTCACACCAGAAATCTATCAAAAACAAAAATACCCAATTACTGGTGGGGGCACATTTCTCACAAGAAAACCACTCTTGCTCCAATCTCTCAGTTCTAATCCTCGCTTCTCAGAAATGAGCCTATGAACTTCACTTCATCAACCTCCTGAATACAAAAAATCATGGACTAAATATAGACATTGGATTTATGACATTATAACCTGCCTGACATCTGACTCCCCAGGTACCTCTCCACTATTTAACTGCTGCATTCATCCCCCTTTTCTCTCCCGCTCCTTCCATCTCTCACACACTGACTCCTCAATTTACATCTTCACTGACTGCCTGTCTTGCATGCATACTAGCCTCTGGCTTCTTAAGTGTTCATTCCATCTAGGAAGAGCACACACCAACTGCAGAGACTTCCTCAGCCTGATGAAGGGTTTTTAAATCCGAAAGCTTGCTAATTTTTCCACCAACTATTTAAGTTGGTCTAATAAAAGATAATCAGATTCACCCAAAGAACATTGGATGCCTCCTGCCATATGTGGATTGCATGGTTGTGTGGATTGTGCATTAGATCCCATCATGCCTTTACCTGCATGTGTAGAGAGGCCCTTAAGTAGGTGTCTAATTTCTACTAGTTTTGAATCAGGTGCCAAAATATCTTTGTGAATATGAGTCTTAATCTCTGGGTGCTCAGTTGCTCACCTGAAAAATTGTGATTATAATACATTTGTATCACACAAGGTTGCTGAAAGGCTAAATACACTGAAGGCTGTCAGGTGTTTAGATATTACAGCAATACAAGCTATATGAATTATTTAAAATAGATATTTTTAGATTACTATTGTTAAAGCACTTTTTTAAACTTCATTCAAATCAAGTCAGAGAGTCAGACTAATTGCTGACTAAAACATGGTGCATAAAAATATGATATATTGTTTTATACACATGCACATATACATACATACATATATCCAAAGACAGCTAAAGAGACAGATGGGCAGACAGAGATGTGCTAGAATGTACTACCTAGCTTTTGGGTATGAAACACACATACTTCAGTTAAAAGAAAACTATGATGTCTACAGAACCAAGAGGTTGAGACTCAGAAAGTGCCAAAATAAAGGATTTCCATGCAATCTTAAGTCTCTCTTTTCTGTGTATTCAGTGTGGAAGCATGTTCAACTATATATTTCTTCTTATTATATTCTCACTGGGATGGGCAGGGATCAGAGAATAAGACAATTGTTCAGTAATTTTCATTTTCTTTTTTCTGATATTCTGCATGCCATCCAAGTCTTGTACCCAAATAAAGCTTGCAATTCCTTCATAAACACTGGAAAAACTCTTGTCTTTAAAATGCAGAGAAATCCCCCTATTGTGTGATCAAGTAAAGAAAGACAACTATATACACTTGAACAAATTGTTTTGACAAATACTTGACCATATGTAGAAACCATTTGTCCAACAGTATATCATTTAAAGTTTCAAATATGGTATGCTATAATAGTAGCAGATTTTCAAACTATACGTGTAAAATGACATATGTCTATTTTTCTAACAGACTGTTATATCTTAATGCATCAGAGTAATTAATGGTACCTGAAAAGACTTCTGAATTTCCTTACCTTTTTATTTTTAAACTGACAAAGTAATACTCTGGTAACAGATTTTTTTCCTTATATTTTCTTAATTTTGGTGAGGAGAGTAAAAACATAAAAACAGTATAGCTTTTCACAAACTTGTCAAAGGAAGGATTAGCTTATAGTGATATTTTACAATCATAACAATCTGGGACAACTACAAATAAAGAATTATTATTCACTCAGTGTTTTTAAAGAGCATAATGGTTTCTGAAAATGTCAAAAGGATTATCCAAAGACAACATTAGTTGATGGATTATAATTGGCATTTGAAGTTTTCACAAAAGAAAGTCAAACTGACTTGTTTATTATTGCATACAAATATTATTGCCTAATGGAATAGGCCAATGGTCCATTTTATTGGTCTTTTTGCTACAAGAATATCCAGTTCAGGAAGCACCAGCATAGCAGTAGAGTAACTGAAGGGGTGGCCGGGACAGGAGCCGCAGGTGCCACCTTTGGGGTGCGGGGCAAAAATATAATTGCCTTTGCAACTGGAGGCTAGTTGTACTGGTGCTGCCCCATGTGTGGGCACTATCCCTGGTTCAGAGCTGCCCCTTTATTTCTCTTAGTGATAGTATCTAAATCTTTTATAAGCACCTCATGTATACATTACTTCGTTGATGGAGATAGGTGTTTGAGTGAGATTTTTCATAGGACTGTGAAATGGCAATTGTGGTTCTCTGAGTCTACTCTCTCTGTGAATATGGAACATAACATTAATCAGTAGTATACAACCTTTGCTGGACTATGGGTAGCAAAACTGATAAATACGGTGCTGTGGACAAACTCATACTTTACTCTTCCTATCAACTTACTTTTCACTTTTTAATTTCCTGTGGCCATGAGAACTGTCAGATCTCATGGGTAGCACTTTGTAGATTATTTGTGTCTTGGAGTCCACTATTCCTGGTGGTGGTGGCAGCAATCCCTCAACTCAAACGTGATATCTATTATGCCTCATTGATGTGTCCTGAGATGACTTAAAAGGCCAATCCTTAAGCCACAGATCCATCCATAGAAATAGCAGGTCTTTGTGCAGGAGAAAGTAGGCCATAGGCCAGGATTTCTCTCCTTTTTTCCTTCCAATCTATCTTTTCAGGGTATCTAAATCTGGACAGTGGTTTCCACAAAGCTTTGTGATTGATGGAGTCAAAGGCCTTAGTAAGGTCAATGAAGGCCCTATACTTGTCCTGATGTTCTTCCCAACACTTTTCTTGGATCTGATGGGCAACAAGATGGTTGTCCCACAAAACAGTCTGGAGCCACTGTGAGATTATCTGCAGTTAAGTTAAAAATTAACTGCAGTGTTAATTGTTTAATATTGCAGCTCTCCAGCTCCATTATAGATTCCACAAAATGACATCAATGATTGGTTTGGAATACTTGAATACTCCAGCTGCATCTAATGTGACATTTAGCAGTTGTATATTATAGAAAATGTATGTAGGATGGAAATGGAACAAAATGTGTGTTTCAGTCAGATGTATTTTCCCATAAAAGTCCACTACCCAAATGGTAAAACAAGAAGAGTTTCATAACTGTGGTTTAGTAGAATCCTTTGCAGCACTGGACCAAAGTTTGCTTTGTTATGCTGGTGTAAAATTTAAGTGATTACACCAAAGTCAATCCAAGATGTCACTTACATTGGTATACAGTCTTTCACCAGAAAGCTCTCCAAATTGTATTATACAGTATTCTAATTAGTACTGAAACAGTGCTACCTACCTCTCTGTATAATTTATTTTTAAGATTCTGTATGGTATTGGTTTCCGTAGAAAAAATGCAAAGCCACAACCTTGAATTTTGTGTACTAGAATTTATAGGAGAAGAAATGTATTCCTTTATCCACATGTCATTTATTATGCTTTTAAAAAATGGTTGATTGAGACTCCATAAAAATCTCCTTGCATTCCACAGGGCAACAGCACTGAAGAGGTTGCTGCAAAATAAGCCAAGATTGTCTACTACTGAGGTCACAGTTTGTAAATGAAGACAGAATTTGGCCTTATGTATGAATACTGTAGCATTTTATGATGCTTTGTGTATGTGTGTGTATACAGAAAAATTTCCAGCTTCAGCTTCCTCTGTGCAAAAATGAAATTTATTTCCTATATATGGGGACTTTTTACCATCTTTAACTTTCCCTGAGCCTGATGAAAGGTGTGTGAGCCCGAAATCCTGCAGAATTTTTTTTTTTGGTGGCAGTTTATCAGTTGGTCTAATAAAAGGTATCATCTGTAAACCAAGAGTTCTAACTTTGTGCATTTCTTTTTGTCTCAGACCAACACGGCTACCAAATACATCCCTGCCATAAATCTGTACATTTCAAAAAGAAATGTTCTATCAAAAAGTTTTACTTTTTCTCCCCTTTTGAACCAAATTCCCCATTAAATAGATAATTATAATGGAATAACAGTAGTCCTCCTTCCCATTACTAGGGTTGGGCAACAGGGGCTGGGGAGGGGGGTGCTAAAAAAATGGCTTTTGCCACACCTCTGTGATTGAAATATCAGGGAACTCATTCACCCACGCAACTTACTATAATTTTAACTGGATAATTTGGGGAACTTTGTAATAGTAACATGACAATAATTATACCTTTCCCTGGGTTTTCCATCTATAAAATATTATTCAACCTGGGATCTATTTTTTCTCTATTATTTTAAAGTTTCTTTTTTCAGCTTGCAATTTCTTTTCCCAAGATGTGTCAACTCAAGTAAATAAAACTATTACAGCAAAGCCTTTCATGCTTGTGTCAGCATTTCCATTTAGAGACCATGTTTCAGAACATTTATAGTATACAATAGGAAGTACATAGTCACTCTGAACTAATATTCAATATACAAAGCACTGGCCTTCAAATATGGGATTTTCTTTAAACACAATTCTATAAAAATGATTTGACCCATTTTATTAGTTCTTAAAAAGAATAACTGAAGATTTATGCTTACATAACATAGGATTCAAAATCAACTTCATTCAAAAATGTAATTAGGATGAATGTTTAATTCAAAGTCTGACCTAGTTGCCTCTGTTTTTTCCCCTACTCTTTTTCACCCTGTTTATTTAACTATATAAACTACTTATTTTTCATAAAGATTATTATTCCATCTCATATTTTTAAAGGGTTATTAATATGTATTAAAGTAAACTACTGGGGGCTCTAAGGGTCTAAAATAATCTAAAACCATTCTTATTTAAAACACATCCCTCTTATGGGCAGTTCTCACATACAATAGGCAGAAAATAAAGTAGAAATCCATCTCTCTGAAAGAAAATACCTGAAATCCTGCAGAATGCCACCTCCCATAGAAATTTATTAAATATTTGAACTTTGTTTTTTATAAGTTACCATTTACAAAACCAAAAGCAATCTCTGTGTTAAATAGTAGGGTTTCAGCCTTGTCATAAGACCTATACAGTTGGATTATTGTACCTTCTTTAATGTCGATGATGCACCATGTTTGCATTTCATGGAATCCCCATGAAGGCAATGCAGGTTAACATGGGTGCAAAGTGTTTCCCAGGTTGATAGTATTACGAGAGTAAAGTCCAAGTTTTGACAAACATTACCAGATGAGTCAAATTAATGTTTGACATAAATTCACTTTCTGTGTGTGATGCAGTGATAAGTTAAATGGAACGAATAAGAAATGGATTGTTAATTTTTACCTTTGTGTTCCTCCCCACCTCCAGTTTATGGCCTAGTGGGTGTTAGACCCCGACTCCATGCAGTGCTCAATGACTAGGGATACAACGATCCAATTGCTCATGGGTCCTGTTACTCATTAGCTGGAGCAAGCAGGGAGCAAACACTAGCACACATTGCTCACAACAGCTTTATTCAGAATGGAGACAGCCTTGGGCCAGCTCCCAAAAAAACAACAAACCAGAGACCTGCCGTGAACATTAGTTCTTTCCACATTTTATACACCTTGGTTCATACTCATTAACAATTACTCTGCCTATGTCCCTCCTTCGTTTCTCCTCCCATCTCAAGCTCTGACTCTGTGTACTGTTTGCTTCCTTAGCATGGTATTGCCTATGCATTTCATTCATTTAAATGCTTCTCTGCTAAGAGCGTATGCGTAAGGCTTTGACCTCCACTTCTTTCGGTCACTTGCGGTTTCTCGCTAGTTCTTTCTGGTTTTCTTGCTGACTTCAGCACCATCTCCAAGGCCGTATTTCTGCTTTGTCCCCTAACGATAGCCATTGGTCTGTATCCTATTTTTACACAACACATAATGCACTTTGCACCCGATCCTTTTGTTGGGAATCCGCTTACTTAAGCATTAGCAAAGTTAGTTACTTTTAATATATCATCCAACACTGTGACTAGCGGCTTTTGCTGAAATTACTTTTAATATATTATCCAGCCTTGTAACCATTAGCTTTTGCTGAGACACAGGAAAAATACTTTTCTTCAGCTGCACACCCAGCACTCCCCAAAATCCACATATTGTTACCCTAACAGTGGGCAGAGCAATAGTGTCAGAAAATCTAATTAGTATTTCTGGCTCTACCACTGACTTACTAGATGACTTTGGCAAATCACTTTCCTCTCATTGCCTCACCATCTACAAAATAGGTACAATATTGATGCCTATTTGTAACATACTTTGAGTTCTATTGAAGGTAATAACTATGTAAGAGCTATTGTTGTTACTATGTAAAATACAAATTTTGGCATTTATACATACACAGAAGAAATGAATATGTTATTAAGAAAGATAAATTCTTCCAAGATGATGGTTTTATCCAGGCCAGCAAACTATCTGAATACAGATACAACTGGGAGTCTTTACGCTGCCAGGACCATATGGTTGGCTTTAGGGGACTAACAGCTTTACTCCTCTCAAAGTTAAAATAAAACCAAAGATTGGATAGTAAAATTGTGTAGAATCATGAAGCTTTCTTTAGAGAGAAAAGAGCTTGCTAAATTAAAGTGGATGCCAAATCTGTATGGTGACCCAGGAGACAAAAAAATAAAAGCAAAAACACAGAATGTTGCTGCCTTTTTTTTTCTTTTGAACACAAAAAAGCATAGCTGTTCTCTTTGAGAGAAACTTCTCTCACATTTATGAGATGTAAATCTTTCTACTACTATAAAAAATCTGCAGAGAGAAACAATTTTATTATACTCACTTGAGAAAGGATTAGATGTTTAGGATTTTTGGGTTACTTCATTTTTAAAAAGATTGTTCTTTCCTTTATTCAGAAAGTGGAGTGAGGTACATTCTCTAATGTTCTGTTCTTAAAAGCTTGACTGAAGGAGTTTTGATGGAGATCACTGTTAAGTCAACTGGCTGTTTGTTAAATATTTTTGGATTGTTAGAGCCCCCCTACATATGCAGGTAAAGGCTCAATGGGATCTGATGTGCAATCCACGCTATGCCATATGTGAATAGCAGGAGAACTAATTGCAGGATCACACATCAGATCCCATTGTGCCTTACTGCCAATGCAGGGGAAGCCTGAGATCATGATCCTAGTCTCTTCCTGCACCAGCTCCCATGGCTGTGAGCCCTACAGCTGGCATGGCTTGCAGTGCAGGGTTCCTTGCACTGCAAGCCCTGCAGCTGTGGGGCTCACAGGGACTGGCACCAGGAATGTTGCCACCACTATGAGGCTCATCAGCTGTGGGACTCACAATGAGGGATTTTCAGCTGCAAGGCTCACAGCAAGGGCAGCAGGGAGAATGCTGCCGCTGCTATAAGCCTAGTCAAGTACAGGATTTGCAGCAGGGGCAGCACTGGGAATGCTGCTGCCACTGCAAGCCCCACAGCTGATAAGGCTCATACCAATGGCAGTGTTCTCCTTGGGGTGGGGGGGAACAGTGCTGCTGTGAGCATGGACTATTCGTGCATGTGTGCACATGTGTGTATGTGGCGACCTGGGTGAACTTATATTTTGGCACCCTTCTGAGCAGTGGTTGGAGGCAGGGGGCAGGCTAGACTAGTAAAACACTTTAAGTGATCAGAAACTGGTTTAAGCCTGTAACAGAACAGAAACTCAGTGCAAATAAACCAGTTTCAAAATGGCTGAAACTGGTTTAAGACAAACGTGAGGCCAGTCAGCCTCACTTCTATCTTGGGGAAGGTCTTTGAAAAAATTATCAAGGACCACATTTGTGAGTGCCTTGCAGGGGAAGTGATGTTCAGGGGTAACCAACACAGGTTTGTGCCAGGCCAATCCTGCCTGGCTAACCTGGTCTCTTTCTATGACCAGGTAAAAAAAAGCTTAGATGTGAAGGAGGAAGTCGATGTCATCTTCTCAGACTTCCAGAAGGCCTTCGACACAGTGTCCCACCCAGTTCTGGTGGGCAAGCTGAGGGACTGTGGCATTGACGAATGCACGGTCACATGGGTGGCAAACTGGCTCCAGGGGCGAACCCAGAGGGTGGTGGTGGATGGGTTGAT
>NW_017729031.1:66223558-66223928 GCF_001723915.1 Gavialis gangeticus
CCCAGACCCCTTCCTGGCTTAAGTTAAATTAAAATCCCCAAGCATCCAAGCATGGTTTACAGTCCTAGGATGGACTGTGCTGTCTGCTCCAGAGAGCAGGGCTGGCCGTGCCCATTTGCACCCTAGCTGGAGCAGTAAGACCTGGCTGATTGGGGTGGGGGGGGGCAAGCCCATCTGGGGATTCAGCCTAGCCTGCAGGACAAGGGAGGGGCAAACTGCCCCCCATGCAAACCCTGGTTGGGGTATGGAACCAGAGAGGGGGGTTAAACAGCCCTTGCCCCACACAAACTTACTGCTCACTGCAACTGGATTTCAAATCTCAGAGGCACCTGGAAGCAGGAAGAGGAAGTGATGAGAGTCATGCTCTAGC
>NW_017729031.1:66224260-66232484 GCF_001723915.1 Gavialis gangeticus
GAAACAAAGGTAAATGTCTGTTCACTTCTGTTTCAATTTAATCTCTGCAGTTTAGACTAACCTGCAAAGACTGAAATGATTCAGCCTTGGGCTTTTTGATTGTCTGTATTTAACCTTTAGTTTTGGCTGGTAAAACCCAAAAGGGGCTTAGTTAGCCTATTCTTAGTAGAATTTTCAGCCTCTTCCTGTAGAGTAATAAGAACACTTTGGCAAATGTCAGAAAGAAGATGGTAGCACTGTCATCTTGTGACGTCCTTAGATGCCCTTGATCTTAGGAAGCTGGGTAGAATTTTAGGAATCAAACACAGTTGCAATAGACAGTGATGTCCTCTGTGCTATGACCAACGGCCAAGTATCTGATCAGTTTTATTGGATCTGTATTTGCCATTGCTGCTGAATATAGTTGACTGATCATTGGAAGGAAGTATGACCTGTGCTTTCAGTAGGCCAATGACACACGCAGATATATATCTATAATGCTTGGTTCAGCTGGTGCAATGGAATGAACTGCTCAATGTCTAAATAAGTCTGGGATTGGATGAGACTCAGTCTGTATAAGATGGCACTAATGTTAGACTAGGGAAAGCAGCTGACAGTACTGGCAAAGGTTCTTGGCTCTCTTGTCTGAAGGGGTACATCTGTTCATTGCAGCTGTAGTTTGGCATGGGGGCATCTGTATGTATGCTGAAGTACAGTTAATAGCCGGAAGTACTTATTTCTATTTGCATTTGGCTGAAAGACTGCATCTTTTTCTTTCCAAAATGGAACTTGTCACAATTAGTGCATGCTTTTTCCACCTTGAAATCAGGCAACTAAAATGTCTAGCCATGGAACACAGACCAGAGAGAAGAGTAATTTTTGATGGGATGGAGCATACTCCCTCTGTTCATTCATCTGCCCTGGAGAGCACGTAGGAAAGAGTGGTGCCATGGTTTTTTGTTACTCCATTCGCCTTCCCATCTGCTTCTTGCCTAGTTGCTCTTTATAGCAGTATATTTTGCTCTTTACAGTCTTCCCCTGGGAGTTGAAGTCAGGCCTTAGGAAATCCTAACTTGGTTGCACAAGAAGATAAGACTCCTTTTTCCTCTTCTCTTCTTGTGCAATTGCTTTGAGGCTAAACTCAATTTATTTCTAAATAAGTAAGGAATTAAATCAATGCACATACTGAAAGATAATGGATTTTATCCATGTACTTGCTATTTGTTGCCTCTTAAGTACATACTAGACAAAACAGTCAGTACCACACTACAAAGGAAGAATTTTTTGTTCTAGTTGCTAAGGACATGGTACTGCAGAAATTGCATATTCAGGATTTTGACATGCAGAAGTGTATAAATACTTCTGTGCAGGATACATCTGAGTCTGTCTTATACAGCCCATGGACTGACTTATTTTGCTATGAAGTGCATCTATATTATAAAAAAAATCCCTTCTACACAGAGTCCTCAGTGTTCTTTAGAAATAATCCAATATCATTTATATTTCAGCCCTGTGAGTTCAACTGATATATAGAAACTCTTCAACTTCTTCCAATAAGACTGTTTTTTTCTTTGAAATCGTGTTTAGGCAGTTGTATGTACTGTATTCAATTTCATATTTTTACATTCTAAATTATCAAATTACAGCAGTCAAATAGCAACACAATGACAAACTGTGAGCAGCTTAACAATGAAGCCTGGCCAATATGTTGCAGTATTACAGCTAGTCTAAAAGGATGAGCAGGTAATAAATTGTAATGTAAAATAAACTGCATGAGTCCTATAGTAAAAGCAGATAGTGTTCAATTGTAAAATGCTTTATAAATTGACCTCTACTCATGTTTATTTTATTAACAAAAAGACAAATTAAAAGAGAAGAAAAAAGTACCTGCAATTTCATCTGTTCATCTGTACATGCTATTTTCAGTTATTTATTTTTACTGCTAAAATCCCATGTCCTTTACCCCATGGAAACTCCCTCTTCACAGTATGTTAGACTTCTGAATCATCAGCACAAGTAACAAAGGATCACCTTGAGCTAAAAAATGCAAATCAAATGGAAAGTACCAGCTGGTCCTAATCTATCCACACTGCAGTATATGCTGTTTTGTGTTCACAATCTTGTTAAGAAGATGATTGAAGAATAACCTTCCAACAAAAAACAGAAGCTTTGCAGATGTGACTCTTCAATAAGGCTTTTAGGAAGTAACTCAGGTTTTAAAGCTACCCCACTAACAATCAGAAAAATGGCCAATGATGTTCTTTAGTAGAATTCATTCCACACACACGCATTCCAAATAGCTAGATTGTGCTGAAGCTTTTTGGTGAAAAGAGAGTATAAAATGGAAAAATCCATAAATCCCCAACTCAGGGCTAAAATAAAGGCCTCACACAGTTGATTTTCCAGTTATGCTATAATATTAGCCCCCTCCATTCAAACACATAGTGTTACAGCAAATGGATACACATAATCATTAGGGGTGTGCGAAATGGGCCATATTCTATTTGGATTTGGCCTGAATCGGGGACAGTGATTCAGTTAATTGATTTGGATTACTGTCCCCGTTTCTATTAAGCTGAATCTGAAGATTCGATGCTGATTCAGATAATCAGCAATTCATACATAGGCACAGCTTTAAATGTTTTTTCTACATACATTGAGGTACCAGGCATGGCTCATGAATCCTGCAATGCTAGGACAGATGGAGGGTCCCACAGGAGTGCAGGGGTGGGGCAGGCATGCGTGCTCAGCGGAGAACCTGGAAGTGGACCGGAAATACTTCCAGTCCACTTCCAGCTCCACCACTGAGAATTCAGGGCCCCCCACCCCCTGCATCCCAGCTCAGTGATCAGCTGCAGGGGGACCCTGAGTGCCCCCCCAGACCCAGGAGGCACCAGTTGCTGAGCCAGGGAGGGTGCAGAGGGCCCCCCCAGGGCACTCCCTGGCAGACTCAGAAGTGGACCAGAAGTGCTTCTGGTTCATTTCTGGGTCTGCTGCCAAGCATGCTGGGGAGCCCCCCTGTGTTCCTGTGAGACTCTACATTGTCCCAGCATCTCAGCATTCATAAGCCACCTGGTACCTTGAGGTATGTAGAAAAAACATTTAAAGCTGTGTTTATGTCTGAATTTTCAAATCTCTCTAAATCAATTCAGAGGGTTCCAGGTGACTCAGAGAGATTAAAGGGTCTCCTGATCTCTGCTGAATCAAATCAGTGACCAAAGCTTCACACAGCCCTAATAATCATATATCCTTTGTTTCTGTCATGCTGTGGTGCAGTCCCCTGACAATATGACCCTCTGGGTTGGCATAGTGAAGCTGATTAAGAATCATCTGTTACTTTTGGGGCACTGGAAAAAGACTAAGTGGAAAATCTAATCTAAAGTCACATTGGAATTACCAGTTAAATCGTGACCCAAATACTTTATTTCTGTTTAAACGTCTGCTCTTGAACCAATTTAAAAAATGAGAGAGTGTATTAATAGAAATAAAGGCTGGATTAAAATATATCTTTTCTGGGCATCACCAAAGATTTCTTGTGATTGTTTCAATTTTATTATTTTCATTACTTTTAGTAATATACTCTGTAAATAAATCCTTAGTAAGAATTGTTAGATTTATAGTTTCAATCATAATTGATTCAATTTAAAAGTTTTGAAACAATAGCTTCAATAATATCAAATGATTTTAGCTGGCAAAATTGAGACATAATGATGCATGTTTCTGAAGGACACTTATTCCCATGGTTCATTCTGTTTGGAGGTCTGCACGGAAATATGTTTTATCCCGACCTTAACAATTTTACTGTTGAACATTTTCTTGGGTCCATCACAACCTGGTTTGGTTTTTTTTTCAGCTTACCATATCCCAGGTTAAATCTACCATATCAGGTGCTATGATTAAAAAAAATGTTAGTGCCTAAAGCAAATAATGGATGCTAGTGTAAAAAAGCTGTCACCACAACTTTATGTGTAGAGAAAAAGCTTACTTTAAGTATATGACATGAGCAACCACATTTGTTATGGCAATACTTCAGTGCATTCTTTCTTTTCTGAGTTTAAAAAATATTTTTTGCAAATTAAAATGCACAGTGATTTCTTACAATTAAAGTTAAATATAATGAAATGCATACATCTTTATAAATAAAATGTACAAGTGTCCAAATATTTTCTTTCATTCTGTTTAAAAAGAATTATTTATGGAGCAGAACAGCTGAATCTCACTGTAAGAGTACAATAGCTACCACAGTTTCTTGTACCTTAGCTGCCAATTTCTATTCCACACCAAACAAACGTCAAATAACTATCAGTGTTAGCTAGAATTGATTACAATTCCAAATTTTATGCATTCTTGTAGGACTCTTACAGCAAGTAGTTACTTTAATTCTTTTGCATATGAAGTGATTACTATTAATTGTATCATTGCTAAAATTATTTTTCTTTATGCTGTTATGTTGTGTGACATCTGTGTATAAGTTAAAATATATTAATACAAAGTTCTTAAACTTCAGTGCTCTTGTTAACAGACAGCTTTTAGGTTGGGGAATAGAAATACTGCAAATGAGACTGATCACTTTCATCTTACTTTTTTAATGTTCTGATCTGGTACTAAAATAATAGAAAAATATGTGTTAGACTTTAAGTCATGAAAATTCATGGAAATTCAACCATTGCTCCACACTCGGTTCTGCATCTTCTTATTTATTTAATTTATTTAATTTTCTCTATTCTTTCTATTTAAACATGCACTCAAAAAGAAGTCAGAACTAAAAATGACTTAGTACTGCATGTTTTTATTAAATCACCATTTATTTGCTCAAAACTTAGACTAATTTTGTCAAAGATTTTACAAACAAATGGTATTTTTTATACCATTAATTACATTATTAAACAAAATTGTTCCCAAGACTGATCTGGGGAACTCCACTAGTAACTTCCCTGTAGCCTGTTGCTTTTCCTTTTAACATGAAACATTTCAATCTCTGCTCTAGACAGTTCCTAACCTACCTTAATTCTTCTACTTAAACTCATCTTCATTAGATTAACTAAAACTGTTCATGTGGCACTGTATCAAATTATTAAAGTTCATATTAAGATTTATTGTATTTCACTAGTGTAGAATTGGGGTGTTAAAGATATGGCATGTAGCTGGATCTGACCCCTGAAACCACACCATCCAGCTCCCAGTGCCGCCCCTTGGTCTCACATTGACCCACATGGGGCATATGTTAGACTGGTCCATGCACAGGCTGTGGGACAAACACCATGTGAAGTGCCAGCTCCAGGTCCTCCATAGTATGCAGCATCTACATGGAGTGAGTCTAGGACCCATCCCCTTACTCCCCCGCTGCATGCTGAACCAGTGTCTGCAGTGCCTATGTCAGCCAGTCTGGGACACAAATTGCATATGGCACCTACTCCAGCTGGTCTGGGGCAGACACCCCCAGCATGGGTCCCAGAGTGGGCACTGAGTGCATTCAGTGCAGTTCCAGACTGGTCAAAGTGGGCGCTGAATCCAGCATGCCCGGGGTGGGGGAGGGCAAAGCAGGGCCTGCTTCCCCAACATGCCAAATCCAGTGCTCACTCTGGCCAGTCCAGGATTGTGTGGCACACAGCACCCACCCCAGATCAGCTGAAGCAGGTGCCATGTGTGTTCTGGACCAGCTAGAGCAGGCACCTCAGGTATTGGTCTGGCATACAGGGGTTGCGTCTGTGAGCCCAATCCAGCTTTCAGGGCTGGCCTTGTGCTGTTGTTCATGGACTGTTCCTGTGCCATTCATCTGGCCTGTGAAGACAAATTAATTTGACACCTCTGTTTTAGAAAATCAGTCATTTTATCAAACAGAGATGTCTACCTTTGATAAATCCATATTGCATGTTATCCCATTTCCTATTTAGTTCCTTGACTTTATTTTTGAAATGGCTCTATTTGTATATTTTTGAAATGGTTCTATTTGTATATTTTTGAAATGGTTCTTGTATATTATTGAGGTCAGACTTGCTGGTCTGTAGTTGATCAAATCACTTCCCTGGAAAATTAAATACATGTACTACATTTACTATTCTCCAGTCATATGATACCAGCTTCAACTTGATAAATTTGTATAAAATACTTGCTATGGAACCTTTAATTTTAAGTGCCAGGTTTTTTTTAGAATTTGAAGACAGAGATTATCTAGTTACTTTAATTTGATTGCATTACACTCTTTGAGTTTTGCTTTCACTTCTATTATGCTATTTTCCATTTCCATACCTTTATCTTTGCTAGCCTTCCTGCCTTTGCCTCAGAGGTCAACATCATCATTTAGTTTGTGGGTCTTAATTTAAGTAGGCCATATTTTCCATGCTATTGTCACTGTATCATAGCTTCATTTCTTCTGTCCATGTTCAACCTTATAAATAAAAACAAAATAATATTTGGTATTTGTTTTAGTATCTATTGAAAAATCTAATATACCTTGACTTTTGACAATTTCTTATTTTATCCTTACAGTTTTCAACTTCTAAAATATAACTTTCCGTTCCCTCTTGTTTCCCCCTCACCAATTTCTTGAAGACTTCATGTTTTCTCCTAATATTTTTCTTGAAGTGATTATTCATCCAGTTAGGTATTTCATGTAATTTTCCCCCTTTCCCACAATATTTTTCTCATTGCTTGGAATACAAATTCTAGCTAGTTTTAGCACCTTTAACTTAAAGTAACTCCAGCATTGCTTTATATTCAAGTCACTAAACACCTCAGCCTAGGAAATAATAGTTTGGAACTTTTTGAATACCAAAAGTACCGTCTGTACTATCTACATAACTGTACTATTTCAGTTCAGCATAATTTTAGTTTTGTCATTTATTTTTTTAAGTTTGCAAAAATGAAACAGTCTCCTTAGCATATTTTGTGTGTTATCAGACTCAGTTGAGATAAAAACAGATATTTATCTTCTGATGAGGGACATTTATTAAAAAAAAGGTTGACTGAAGTTGTCTTGCAAAATATTGATAGTTCTTTCTTTAGAAGAACTGTATGAGGAATACATTATAAAACTGTTCAATTGAATATCTAATTAATAAGGTATGTTTTTAAAATGTGACGCTTTCTTAGGTGGCTTTGTAAGATAATTTAGAAAAGGATTGGATTATTTAAACAATTTCTAAAGAAAGGAAATATTAAACCTATTTCTTCTGTCGAATCTGTTTGGTTTTTTTTACTACTTTTTCTGATGACGCTTGATAAAGTTTTGATTCATTTTTGCACTATAGAACATTTTTTAATGAAAAGATTGGGAACTGTGTCTTTAATTCTGTTTACTTTCACAACTGCAGTATCATAGGCCTGATGACACACTCTTGACCTTATTCCACATATTGTGGATTGCCTGTATATTTGATTTCATAGATTTCATAGACAGGGCTGGAAGGGACCTTGGAAGATCATAGAGTCCAGTCCTCCACCCAAAGGGTAGGAAGTCAGCTGGGGTCATAGGATCCCAGCAAGATAAGCATCCAATTAGCTCCTGAAGGTGTTCAATGTAGGTGCTTGAACCACCTCCAATGGCAGACCTTGAGGGCTCGGACAGTAAAGAAATTCCTTATGTCCAGCCTGAAATGGTCTTGCAGTAGTTTATACCCATTCGACCTTGTCATCCCCTGGGACGCTCCGGTGAACAAAGGTTCCCTCAGATACTGGTGGTCACCCCTGATAAACATAGGTGGCCATCAGATCACCCCTGAGCCTGCGCTGTTCCAGGCTAAAGAGCCCCGTGGCTCTCAGCCTGTCGTTGTAAGGTCTGTTTTCCTGACCTCTGATCATGCACATGGCTCTTCACTGGACTCTCAAACTTCTCCACATCCTTTCTGAATTGTGGAGCCCAAAACTGGATGCAGTACTGCAGCTGCGGCCTCACCAAGGCCGAGTACACAGGGAGAATGACATCCCGGGATTTGCTTGAGAAGCATCTATGGATGCAACCCAGCATTTTGCTCGCTTTACTAGCTGCAGCTTCACGTTGCAGGCTCATGTTCATCTTGTGGTCAATGATGACCCCTAAGTTTCTTTCTTCCATAGTGCTAGCCAGCATAGCACTGCCAAGCCTATAAGGATGCTGCAGGTTTTTCCTCCCAAAGGTGGAGAACCTTGCATTTTTCAGCATTAAACACCATCAGGTTCTCATCTGCCCATTTGCTGAGCCTGTCTAGGTCAGCCTGGATCACCCTCCTGTCTTCTGGTGTGGATGCTTTGCCCCAAAGTTTGGTGT
>NW_017729031.1:66237484-66243287 GCF_001723915.1 Gavialis gangeticus
TTCCCCAGGATAGAAGTAAGGGTGATGGGCCTATAGTTAGCCAGATCCACTTTCCTCCCTTTCTTGAAGAAAGGTACCACATTGGCCTTCTTCCAGTCTTTGGGCACTAAACCAGAGTGCCAGGAGTTTTCAAAGATCCATGCCAGAGGCTGGGCTATGATGCTTACCAGGTCCTTGAGTGCCCTGGGGTGTAGATTGTCAGGGCCAGCTGACTTGAAGGTATCCAGCCTCTCAAGGTGTTCTTTCACAAGGTCAGCATTAATGGAAGGCAGGGGATCTCCCTCATCCAGACCTCCATGTCCCGTGGTTGGCACTGGAAAGCTAAATTATCAATAATTCAGGTGCATGAAAATTAAACATTAAGACAGCATACACTTCTCTTTGGTAGGGATTATTCCTTTGTAAACAATCCAGAATGATGTACAAAATCAGCATTGGCTCGTCCCTGTTTTTTTGTGATCTTCCTGGTTGATGTAGAAAAGGTGGTTGATAGGCTCTGAAGCAATCTGCTCCTTTGAATGACAGTTTTAGGCTGGATGCTAGAACAGACACCCGTCTGGCACCAAAGAGTGTATATATTCTACTCATTAACAAAACTCAGGCTTATATTATTATTCTTGTGATTCATAAGCTACTCTAACAAGTGAATCTGCCAGAAGCCTCTCCTCTTGGCTTAAGCCATGTAGAAATTAGTTGTGTGTGTGTGTGTGTGTGTGTGTGTGTGAGAGAGAGAGATAGAGAGAGAGAGAGAAAGAGAGAGAGAGAGAGAGGTCACTCTTTCAGAGATTCATAGATTTATACATGTAGGGTGGGAAGAGACCTAAGTAGATCATCAAGTCTGAGCCCCTGCCCTGGGCAGGAGAGAGTACTGGGCTGATATGACCTCAGCTAGGTAATTATCAAGCCTCCTCTTAAAGACCTCCAAGGTAGGTGCCAGCGCCACCTCCCATTCCCCGTTGGTCCCCCCTGCTAAGTTTGTAGATGGCCACCAGGTCCCCTCTCAGCTTTCTCTTGTGAGGGCTGAACAGATTCAGGTCCTGTAGCCTCTCCTCATAGGGTCTGCCCTGCTGTCCCCAGATCATATGAGTGGCCCTCCTCTGGACCCTCTCCATGCTGGCCACATCTCTCCTAAAGTGCAGCGCCCAGAACTGGACACAGTACTCCAACTGTGGCCTGACCAGTGTCACATAGAGGGGGAGAGTCACCTCCTTGGCCCTGCTTGTGATGCATTTGTGGATGCATGACAAGGTGCAGTTGGCCTTACTGACTATGTCCTCACATTGACAGCCCATGTTCATTTTGGAATTGATAATGACTCCAAGATCTCTTTCTGCCACTGTGCTTTCAAGAAGGGAGTTCCCCAGCCTACAGGTATGCTGCTGGTTCTTACTACCCAAGTGCAGTACCCTACACTTGTCAGTATTGAATCTCATCCTATTCTCACTTGCCCACCCCTGTAACCTTTCCAGGTCCAGCTGTATCCTGTCCCTCCCTTCTAGCATGCCTACCTCACAGATCTTGGTATGGTCAGTGAATCTGAACAGGGTGCTTTTCACCCCCTCGTCCAAGTCACTAACAAAGAGATTCAACAGTGCGGGCCTGAGGACTGAGCCCTGGGGGACGCCACTGCCCACATCCCTCCAGGTCGAATATGACCCATCCACCACCTCCCTGGGTGCGGTTCCTCAGCCAATTTGTGACCCGTCTGACTGTGTAGGCATCAATGCCACAGTCGCCTAGTTTTTTTAATGAGAATGGGGTGGGAGACAGTGTCAAAGGCCGTCCTAAACTCCAGAAAGACTACATCCACTGCAACACCTGCGTCCAATGATTTTGTGACCTGACCTCTTTCAGCTATCTCAGTCCAAGGAAGAATAGTAACATAACCTAGTTTTGTGTTAGTAGGGCAAGATTTAAAAATTCTTTATATATAAAGGGCTTAGTCCATCTGTTTGTGTGTCTGTCTGTCTGTAACACTCTTTAAATGTAAATAGCTTGAAAACTGTAAAAAAGAGAACATTTGTGTCTTCAGAGAAATTTCTCTGCTAAACCTTAGCATTTGTTTAGTGAACATGTCAGGATGATCCCAACTTCCAAAACTGGGAAAAAAAAGCCAGGGGCCAGGGCTGTTTCTATTGGGCTCCTCCCAGGAGGGTGCCAGAAGCCCAGCACAGTGGGGAGGGCAAAGGGAGGGGCCAGCTGAGCAAAAGCAGGATCCAGGCAGAGGTGTGAGGCAGCAAGTGAGCAGTGGTGGCCCTGCCCTGAGCCTCAAGCAGGGAAGGAGACACCCAGGAGCAGCATGGAGGAAGCCCTGGGGTATGGGTGGCTGTTGCTGGGTGGCAACATGGGCAGGTTCACCTCCAACCCATTTTACAAGAGCAAGCGCAGGAAGGGATTGGTATCTTCAAATGTCCAGCCTATATTATTTCAGTTTAATAAATATTTAATTTATTTAATAAATATAAAATTTAAAAAGTAAAATCTATCTGTTTCTGTTTGATATTTGACATTTATCCATAATTCTTGATGGTCAATTCACTAGTAAATAAATAAAATCCCATTAAACCTAATTTTACCCTTTTGATGCCAAACCTGATGGAAAACCCTAGTTAGTTCCACTCTGACTGCATTTGAAAAATCCTATTTGTCAGAAAAATCCAAACACTCTCTCTCTCCCTCCCATCAGATATATATTATACTGCCTATTTTCACTCTAGTTTATTCCTTTTTATGTTCTTAATTTAAGATTTTATTAGTTGAGGAAAATGGCCTTAGCTGTCTAGTGAATTTAAACTATGTGATCCCATTTGAGTCTCTGACAGTATTTTGAATTTTTATTTTAGAGAAAAGATAAAATCTGGTACTTGTGCTAAGTAGAAATGCAGGAAAAGTGCAAATCAAGCCTTTTGCCTTAGTAAGAGAGTCTGCTTAAATGCAAAAACAGGCAAATATATAAAGGCAAAAAGTCTGAAGTCTAATACTGAGCATGTCACAGTGATTAAAGTAATCGTTGGAAGTTATTAGCAAAATCACAACTACAAATAAGGTATTTTAATACTTATTTGACCTACTTCTTTAGCTTTACATTAAAAAAAACTAATGCTTTGCAAAGCTAGAGAATACTTTTCTGCCTGTTCTGTACTTTAGTCTCTTTCTTTAAACTTTTCCTTTCCCCCAACACAACAACATAAAGAAATAAGGCAATTAAGATACTCTCTGCCTATTTTTGCTGTTTCTGTAATGAAAAGAAGATTATCACAATATCATATAAATATCTGGAATTGTTGTACATGTTTAATATAGCATACTGAGCACTGTCCTTTAAAATTCTGGGAGAATTTTATATTATACACATAGATAATACATATATTTTTGATACTCTAATAAAGTTATTCTTATTTGCACTGTTTGAGTGGCATTGGGCCCATTGAAGTCCAACTGTTGTTTTTAAGACTGTGTTTTATTTTATTTCCTACAACATTTTTCTTTGTATTTCTTAGCTGTTAAAGTCCACAGAATGTCATGATGCTGTGTAGAGAATACTCTCTTTTAGTTGCAATGGCATATAACTCCACACCTTGAATGTATGAGTTGTTTTTAAAGTGCTCTGTAGATAGTTATGGTAACAGCTAGCAACGGTGGTGGATGCAAAGAGGGTGCAGCAGTGTGATTACAAACCCACCTTTTCTTGTTCATCACATACACTGACACATTAGTGGAGCTCTTGCTGGGAACTCTACATATTCAGCGAGCTCTATGCACTCTTCATCTGGTTGGTGCAGAGTCTGCCTGGAGCCCCTGCTAGCACACAGCTCTGGAGTCCAGGGGGTGAGTTCTGGTATGCCCCGAACAGAGGCAGCCCATGCCACTTGTGGCATGCATGCCTCAAAGTGACTACCCCTATTTGTAGAGTGTGAAAATTTTAACTTCTATTATGTTACCATATTAACTTGAATAGAAGATGATCCTGATTATAAGATGACCCTCACAATAATTAGATTCTATATATGGAACATGTGTACATTTGTTATAATTTCCCAGGTATAGACACTAATTATTGGAGGTTTGCCTTGAATTATTCCCTTCCCACTGGTGCAGCAGGAAAAATAAATCTGGGAGATGGGGCATTCAGGTAAACTTTTTCTCTCTACTTCCCCCCAACTTTTTAACCTGGCAGCCCTTTTTCTATCTCCCTGTGGTCAGGCCCTACTCTCCCAGAGCATATGGACACGAGGAGAAAATTTGAAAACAGTCTCCTTGAAAGTAAACATAGCTATAGCAATTTGCATACAGTGTCCATGCAGTTAGTTTATCCAGGATTGATGTGTGTTACCTTTTTTGAAACTGGTGTAAGGTTTAGCACAAATATTTTATAGATGCACCTTTGAGCAGCACTTTAGTACCTACTTGTATCAAGCATAAACTTTTAAAAATGATTAATATATAAAAATACATAAAACATAACAAAACTCATACTAACATAAACCAACACTAGAATTATCATACAAGCAAACTCAAAGGACTCTTAATATTCACTTCAAAGAAAGAAAAGGATAACACAATACCAAATATATTAAATATTCAGCAGTAGAGAAACACACATTTGTAACACTTAATGTACATAGCTATCATATATACAAATGTTTCATTCCATACAAATCAGCAAATACCAAAACGAAGACAATATATACAAAGAAAAGCCATCTGTAACATCAGCTATCATATATACTACAAAGCAACAACATTTTTCCACATAACTTACTTGCTTACTCTCCCAAATCCCAAGTACAAAGCCCACCTCCTATAAATTCTCCTTATTTGATATCCCCAAATCTTACCGGATACCTAACTTTGGCAAGAACAATGGGTGCCAATCACTCCCTTTCCACAGCTCCCCATTCCCTTTGTCCTTCCCCTTCCCCTCTTTTTCTCTCTTTGCTACATAAAATGTCAGCTCATGTAACCTTATTTGCAGGCACTCCACCCTCAAGAAACAAAGCCCGTTCCTAACTAACAAACTTCTAACCTTCCAAATAGCCACTTTAACACAAGTCAACAAATCCTTAACCTCCCACCAGCCATCCGTGCCTCCCCTTAGCCCATACAACACATCTTCAAAAGACAACCCATCTCCATTTCCCATGCTTTTCAAGAAACTAGCCACCCTCTCCCACACTTACTGTGTATAAAAACAATCCTATAAAACATGAAACACTGACTCATATTTATCACGAATTTCCCTTGGACATTTTGGTGACTTAACCAATCCCCACTGATACAACGTTTACCTTACCTGTAAAATTTTCTGCACCACCCCCACGCTAACACTTTGTACTCTCCCTTCCACTCCTTCCCTACCATGCCTTTCCACACTTGTTTAACTTGGTCCCATTCCAATTCCACCACATCTGTAACTACCTCCCTTTCCCTCAGAAACGTAAATACCCCTTTCAAATCCCTTAACCCATCAAGCCCTAATCCCTCCAATATCTGTGCTTTAAGAAACGCCTCCAGTTGTGCATACTGCAGCGACATCCTCCATCCCCAGAACCCTTTCTACCCTCCCCTATATAAACCCAGTCTCCTTAATAACCACCCTGCCCAAAACCTACTAAAATTCCCCACTATCCCCATTCCCCCTTTAACCTCCATCACCACCATCTTCAGAAAATGAACATAAACAAATGTCTCTGTTTGGCAAGCCCCATCCCCACAACCCCTCATCCTTGTACAGTCCCCCACCCAGCCACCCTCTCCATTCTCCCCCCAAACCCCCCTCCCCCCAACAAACATAACATCCTCT
>NW_017729031.1:66248287-66261482 GCF_001723915.1 Gavialis gangeticus
ATCCCCATTCCCCCTTTAACCTCCATCACCACCATCTTCAGAAAATGAACATAAACAAATGTCTCTGTTTGGCAAGCCCCATCCCCACAACCCCTCATCCTTGTACAGTCCCCCACCCAGCCACCCTCTCCATTCTCCCCCCAAACCCCCCTCCCCCAAACAAACATAACATCCTCTGCAGTCTTTGTGCCTGTAGCCAGGATGGTGGATACACAATTCCTGTAAACAGAATTAGTGGCAATAGACACTGGTTTATCACCCGTTTCTTACCCCTAAATCACAATCCCCATATGCTCCACAACCCACTTCACCCTTCCCTCGAATTTCTCCCACACATAGTATTAGTCCAAAGCCCAAAGTCTCATGATTTATCACAGAGTTCAGTGGGCTGCCCCACACCAGAGTCACTAGCATTTCAACCCATGATGAGCCTTGACATTACATACAGTTTACCCAAAATGTCTCTGTCACACCCTCGCTCAGCCTGGCGCATGTGATTAATGTGGCCCCACCCTCTATGGTAACCCCACAGTTCAGCACTGCTCAGTGGGTGCATCTATATATGCAATTAATGTGCATGAATAAACTCCAGGTCAACTCTTACCTGGCTCAATGTGCTGCAGAGAGGTTGCCTGGGGCATGAGGGTGCTCCAGTGCAGGGCTAGCTGGCAGGGATCCCCTGCACTGAAGCAGCTTCATGCCCCAGCCAGCCCCATCACCATCTACACATATGTTGCAAGTCACAAAATAGTGCTGCTGCAGGCTACTATGTGTGTGTGGTTGGATTACACTGCAGTGACATTTATTAGTCTACTGTGACCTAATAAGGTTACACTTGTAGGCAGTAATGTTTTACTACAGAGCTAATTAGTCAGCTCCACAGTAAATGTCTTGTGTAGATGCACCCAGTATGTGTGTATGCTCCAGATACCCTCCATGAAGGATCCATGTGCTTATTAACCTCCACTCATGACTGGAACTAGGTTTTCTTGTCACAAATCCTGGGATACTCTAAAAATTTATACGCAGAGGGGGCCCAGAGCAACTTGGTTTGGCTCTATCTCATGGAGTGAGGGGCCACACTAATAGTATCACCAGGCTGAGAGAGGAGGCAACAGAGAGAACAATGTTTTCAAGTTGTAGGAAGGGAAGATTAGATTGGATATTAGGAAAAACTTTCGCACTAGAAGGGTACTGAAGCATCGGAAGGAGTTACCCAGAGAGGTGGTGGAATCTCTGTCCTTGGAGATTTATAAGGTCCATCTCGACAAAGCCCTGGCTGTGGAATAATCTAGTTGTGGGTGGTCCTGATTTGAGCAAGGAATTGGACTAGATGACCTCCTGAAGTTCCTTCCAACCCTAATTTTCTATGATCTTATATTGTGGCTCACCATGTCTTGAAAAGGAGTTGGCAGCGAGGGAGATTTCTCGTAATAGACATTAGCATACGTCTTATTCAGATGAGTTGCACTAGCCTATCTGCATATTTGCCTAATTCTGCATAGTCGATGTGATTTGGAGTTGATTTAGCAGGTTTGACCTGGAACCTGAAATATATTAATTAAAAAAAATGCCCAGTGTACTCCATGTGTTTTATAGTAATGCTTAGTGTTAGCTACATTTAATCAAATTCATCAGTGATTTCCATTATTCAGTGTGTGCTTTCTTTGGCAGCAGTTTAATGATAAACAATGTATTTAGTAGATTTCCTTGTATGCAGCTATAAGGCAAGAGGCCTTTTCCCCCATGCCAAATGGAGGGAAAAACATGTCTTGTATATGAGTAAATATTGTATTTCAGCAATAAAGTTTGTAATCTAGATAGCCTGGGAATTTTATAATCAAACTTTGGAACTATCTGGATCAATCAGATTTATGCCTAAATCAGAACTTGAAACTAAAAATGTTTAATATATTCAACAATACACAATATTATATATAAATATCCAGCTGTTTCCCTGGCAGAACTTTTAGCAAACTTTCAGTTTCATAAAATGCTGAATGATCACAGAGTAGCACTGTCCCAGGTTGTTGAGCAGTGACATTTACCTCCACAGAGAACGTTTTATTTAAAAAATAAAGGTTACTTTTTGTTTGTTAAATGGAATCTTGGTAGATTGACAGAAATTATATTTGCATCATTCTTAATGTGAAAACAAATTGGGTTGGCCTTTAGTCAAGAAAGTGTGAAATTCTATAGGGTTCCTAAAGGGAATATTTATTATTAAGAGATTTTTCCTTGTTGAATATACAGTATGAACTGCTCTAGTCAGTGCAATGAACCAGGACACTTATTACAAAATATACCAAATAAATCTTATAATCATGGTAAAAACAAATTTATTAATGATAAACAATGCCAGGATCTTATTCATCAAACTTCTGTATTAGGAAATAGTTTCACATTCTGTGTGCAAATTGGGTTCAGAAGGAACATTTTCTTATGTGATAGCAACTCTATCTAAATTAGTTTTAAATGAATTATGAAAATGCTATATGAAAGAAAAGAGATAAACCAATCATTGAGAATCACTTACCAAAAGTAAGTGTGTCACCCCACCTCTCCACTCCCTACCCCACCCCTTCTCCACAAGGTTGAAACAAGCATTTCAAGACCACACCATCCTAAAATATTTTTTAGGCTTAAAAAGGCATTTGAGATTTTTAGAAACATTTTTGGCTAAATTGTTTGGAAAACCAAAACGGTAAGTAAATTACTAGTAATTCCACCACTGCTAACATTAATGTAATCTTCTGATAACTATTTTTCAAGGATACTAGTATCTTTTAAAGTCACCCTGTGTTCCAATGAGTGGAAACTTCATAGATGTATGGCTGATGTTTATCCAAGGATTCCAGAGGACTGCAGTTTGCGTTATGACCATTGTCTCTGCTTCAGTGATTCATGGGTAATATACTCTGTAAAGAATTCATTTATAATTTTTGTGCCTGTGTTTTAAAGCTATAAAATCTTCAATACCTTATCTATATACTTTTAGAGACTTGTTCAAGAAAGATATCTAGCGATTAGAACTACTAAAATAATTGAAAACTATTCAGGCTAGAAGATTATTAATCACTCAGAATTTGTTTTGTATAACCTAAACATGGCAATTGTTTTTGAGAACTAAGTACTTTATTCTCACCAATTACTGCATAACTATAAGGATATACTAGGCCAGATCATGGCCTCACATATAAAAAAAGTTTGAGAAAAAGCTCTTTTCTTGGAAAACTCAGGGAAATTCCTTGCAGATATTAACTTACATAGTCCTTTTCATCTCGTTTGAAGAAAAAACATCTCTAAATGTGATGGACTCTGATTGTGGTGAGTTCCACCATCTGGCCTGAGATGAGGACTGTTGAAACAGTTCAACAATTGTCTGATTGTCGTACCTGGCCTGTACAGCTTGGGGTCTTAGTAGTGCAGAAAAAAGTCACTGCTTATGTGGTTAGGGTTTAAAACTGAAAAGTTGAGAGAGAAAGCAAATGAGAAAAAAAAAGTGCCTGTTAATTAAATTATCAAGTTTGTTTCCAACTTTTTCTGTAATTTTTTTCCAAGTATTCTGAACACACAAAGCATTTCCATACAGAGTTGTAGTGATAATGATCATTTGGACAGTGCATGACCCAGAAACTTGATATGAGCCGTGATCTATCTTCTGTTTTGGAGAAAGGTGCCATTTTCTTTCAAAGCTGCAAGGAAAACTTGAACGGAAGTTTTGCCATTTGCTTCAATAGTGGCAAGATTTGTTCTATAATGCTTACTATCCTTACCCCTAGAATGGATATACTATACATACCTTTTATGATACCTTTCATTAACAATACATTTTAATTCCAAATTTAGTATTTTTTTTAAAATGCAATACCTTTTACCAACTCTTCACCCTTAGTTATATCAGCTACTGAAAGTTTGCTTTGGTTAAGTAATGCTTCTGAGTATTTCACTGGTTGAATACTTTGTCTCTTGATCATCTCCTGGAAAATTAAGTATCTGAGGGCCTCTGATCAAAGGATGAAACCTTCTCCCAAAATATCTTCACTCAAACTCTACTGCTCTTGTTATTATTCAGTTTGAGACTCTCATTTACAAGTGCTTAAAATGCAATATAAATCAAGTTCACCATAATATTTTAAATCTTTTCATTCCTTTTATCAGTCCCTGTTTTTCTTCCTGAATTTGAATGACAAGCCTCATTTATAGAAGATATTAATAAAATGGCAGCATCTGTCTTCTTCCAGACTCTTTGAGCATTTGTGCTGGCAGCTTTTGAATTGCCTTGAAGCAGTCATTTGTTTAGGCTGCAGCTGATTGCCCTGGCCACCATTACAATCTGGATGCCAGTTTTTTTGGGTTTTTAAAAATTTAATACTTAGTATCAGTTTTTAAAAATAATAAAAATGCAGCAAAATGTGAAAGTAAATCCATTATGAAACATCTGAACATGGCATGATAAAAAACATTCAAAGAAGAAAAATAACCAAAAACCAGACTGTTATTGATGTAAAAGCCTTATGAAAGAGACAAAACTTAGTGACTTTTAACTTATGTCATTATTAGATTGACAAGTTTGGATACTAGTCACTGCAGTTTGTCCTCCTCTTAATCTATACATCCCTAAAGGTAGACATGAATCTTTGCAAATCAGAGGTCCTAAATGACTATAATACTTCCACAAGTTTATCCTCTAATTGCATAGTACCTACTCTTCTGTACTCCTGGGCCACATCCCCATGAGCAGGAATGTGTGGTTGCTGTTGGGAAAAAAGCAGCAGCATGAATTTGTGCCATTGCTTCTTGTCCTGGTATACGCCCATGTACGTGGGGTTAGTGCAGGGAAAAATGCTCTGGGTGGGGTGGGGTAGGGGAGGCTGGGACCAGTATGTGGGTCCTGGGTGCCTCCCGGGGCAGCAGTGGCAGTGGTAATCGAGCATCAGGGAGCCTGGCTGGCAGCCAGAGCATGGTTCTGGCCAGCTAAGCTTCTGATCTGGTGGCGCACACTCATGCCATGTTGCTTTTTTTTGCAGCGGGCTTTTTGGCACTGGGATTTCCCAGTGTCAAAAAAACCTGCCTTGCCACTAATTTGCAGCACAGTGAACTGGTGCATGTGCACCATGAATGGGTGACCATGTGCACCTGTCTGGATGCTCCCTGGAGTCCCACGTAGGGAGGGATAAAGTATGTGGTATTATGACTCAAAATATTCAAATAAATACTAAACACACCAATGTATCTCCCATGGGTATGAACTAAAGGGTGGTGGGGAATCACTACTACCCTGAATCAATCTGGATGCTCATCTTGAACTAGACTTGAAATAAAGCTTCTTAAGTGCAAAACTTCAACTGTTCAGTCTGTCATTCAGTTGTGACCAGCACTAAAGCTAAATTGCTTTAGTTAAAAAGCTACTCTAGAGTCTGCTGTCAATGGTACTCATTATTAGAAGATTAAAGTTAGTTCATTAGATGTTATTGATGGAATTAAGTAGACCAAATGGGAGCTCTTTAGAATGGAAAGTATTTAAAGAACCCATAAATAGTATGATGATTGTAAAGGAATCTTTCATGATCAGTGTACAAAATCTTTATGGCTTACAATAAGCTAAAGTCACTTTACCAAAAGCCCCTAAACATGGGGCTTGGAAACTGCTATATTTTTTCATATATAACATACCTCTAAATATAACGCTTACCCTATTTTTGGAAGGTCCCAAGAAGAAAAAAAAATCCCACCTTGTAGTAGGGGTTCCACATAGGTGGACGCCATATGCCAGGCCCCAATCCAACATGCTAGACCCTGGGCTGTGTGCTTAGGCCCAGTCTGGTGTGCCTGCACTGGAGCCATGTGACACAGCAGGGTCTGATTCAGTATGGGACTTGCACTGGGACTGTGTCCTGGCCCTCGGACCATGTGCTGGGTTAGGGGCTATGTCCTAGGTCAGGCCTGGTCCACTGGTCATATCATGGACCAACCCTGTGTGTTGTCCTGATCTGGAAATTTTGCACTGGAGAGACAGGGGAAGGGAAGAAGGAGGAAGCAGTGGCAATATTAATTGCTGTGGCTTCCAGAATGTCTGCAGCATTATTGTTGCTGTTGCTTCCCCCACCCCACTCCAAGTTTCCAGACCCATATGTGGCCCTTTTTCTCACATATGGGCCAAGTACAGACATTATTTTTTTACTGGTATAAGGGTGTATACAGAAGTTGCTTTTTTCACCATTTAAAGTGATTTATTGCCATGACTCAACAGATCATTTTTGGCTTTACAGCACTTTAAAAATGGGTACAGTGCTTTAAATTAACCCTTGTTGAATGAGATATTAAATTTGAAGGACTGGATTTTAAAGCATGTTAGTAACCTAAAGTGCTTTAAAAAAAACTTCTGTACGCTGGTCAAATTTCTCACTAGAAGGGCAGCCCCAGGAGGTTGTGGAGCACCACCAGCCTCCTAATCCAGAAAGTGCAGGAAGACTCAGAAAGCCCACTGCCCCACCTGCCTCCCAACCAAAAACTGCACTTATGCCATGTTTAAGATCTCTGTAACTTTGTAGTGCTATAAAAAGTACTCTAAATTACAGTGATGTCAAACATGCATGGAGCACTTCTGTACACACCCTAAGGCTAGGAACAGAAGTTACACAAAAAATGGTTTAAGTGAACAGAAACTTATTTAAATCTGTAACAGAACAGAAGTTCAATGCACTTAGACCAGTTTCAAAATGACCAAAACTGGTTTAAGAAACCTGGTTAAATATAGTATCAGACTTAACTGATTTAGGTCAAACCGGAACTTCTGTCCCAGATCCCTTCCTGGTTCAAGTTAAATTAGTACCCCAGCAAGGTTTACGGCCCTGGGCTTGGCTATGCTATCTGATTAACCAGAGCAGGGTTGGTCCCACCCCTCTTTTCCCTAGCTGAAGCAGTTAGGGCTGGCTGACAAGTGGGTGGGGGTGGGACACCCAGCTGGTGCAGCCCAGTCTGTCTGGTAGGGGCAGAGTAGTCCCTGGTAGACTTTTTTCCTGCTGGAGTGGAGGGGACATGGGTCAGCAGGCTCTTGGGGAGGGAAGGGAATTAAACCTCCCTGTCTTCCCTCTCCTACTCTCATGGGATCCCAGCTGGGGTCTGCCCAGATTTCCCCAATACTGGCTGCTCATGTGGTAGGCAGGGGGTGGAAATGGCTAGAGCCAGCCTGGGCAGGCTGCTGTCCAGGCCAGCTCTGGCCATGACATCCACTACACGGGTAGACAGCGGGGGGTGGGAGATGCTGGACAGACCCTGGCTGGAGTCCTCATATCAATGGGAGAGAGGGGAGACAGGGGAATTTAATCTCCCTCCCTTCACCTGAGGCACTACCCTGGGCAGTGTCTGGCCATGTCCCGCAGAGATAAACTTAGCAAAGGCTGCTCTCCCCTTCTCCCTCCAGGCACACGGTGGCTGGGTCCCTGCAGGCCAGGATGGGCATTTAAACCCCTCTCCAATCATAGTGGCCTGAAAGGGCCTGGCCATGCCTCCTCCCCAGACCACTTTCCTCCAGCTGTGCAGCTGTTGTCAAAGGGAAGGGAGGGCTCGCTCTAGCATCCCCTGACTTCTAGCCTGAGCTATTGCTGGCACGTGGCTGCATTTCCAGAATCAAAAGTGGAAGTCTATTCACTTGCAAATTGGTTCAATCTACCCAGGTTAGACTAACCTTCAAAAATTGAATCAATTCAGGCTTAGGCTTTTTCAATGTCTTTATTTAGCTTAAGTGATCAGAAACTGGTCTATACCCATAACAGAATAGAAGTTCAGTACACACAGAGTGGTTTAAAAATGATGATACCATTGGTCTAAAGTTTGCCCTCTCTTCTTCCCATCAAAGGGTGAATATGTGTTTTGTTCGCTACCAATCTGAACAATGCTGCTTACAGAGAACCATGTAGCTTAGATGAATTCTGCCTTGGGATTTTTGAATGTCTGTACCTAGCCTTAATGCACACCCTAGTTTTCTCCAGCTGCGTTTTGGGGAAAAGATGCATATTATATGTGAGAAAATACAGTATTGTTTGGACAGAATATAGTTTTTTTGTTTGTTTGTTTTTACAGAATATTATGGCTTATTATTCCATAAAGTCAGTTGTGTTGACAAAAAATGTCTAAGTAATCTTATGTTTTGGTGATTGTATGTGTTTGATAATTTGAGACTGGCTGTATCTTTAGACAGACCCAGACCTAGCTCCTATTGAAAGAATTGGGTATCCAGTTGTAGGCTGGATCAGCAAGATACCAAAGTGCTAGTAAAACTATAAGCATGTGTGAAAGTCTAGCTCTTTTGAAAGAAAGGAAGATATATTTCCCTTTACAAATGCTGTATGGTGGTGTATAGAATAGAGAAGCCAGTGCCCTACTTATGGGCTCAAGTCCACTTCCAACAAACTCAGTGGAAGTTACATACCATAAATGCCTGCTATGTATATATTTAAATGGTACCTGCTCTTCATAGTATCTGAGAATCGTTGATCACAAAATCAAACCAATAATTTGTATAATTAGATTTCTTTTTTTTAGAGGCCGCTAGTTTTTATCCATAGTGATGTGTCCTGAAGCTATGATTTCATACTCAAATACATTTTTTAACAAATGGCTTAGACAACAATCCTGATGTTTTTTTCTCCAACGTCAGCAGCTACAAATATGGTACCTACCCAAGGGCATCTGTACAGTCCTTGTATACTTTAATTGTATCGTTCTGACTTGGATCAGATGACTTTCTGAAGTTCTCTGTAAAAAGAAAATATATTTTGTGTTCTCTTTCAAATGATTTCTTTCATTTACAATGCTCAATATGAGGTAGCTTTTCACAATTCATTTCCAATTAACTTTAGTAAAGGGAACTTCTTTGCCCCTACACATGAACTTAACTGCATTGTTTAAAAACATTTAGAAGATCTAGACCAACAATTAAGCCTCCACTTCTAACAACCTATCATATGAGTCATCAGAGAGAGACTACAATTCTTTCCCAACATGAGTCATCTTAATGATATAATTTGAAATATTGAAGCTCACTGCCCCATTCTTCTCACCCCAAGATCTATTTCCCTTCTCTAAACCTTGTTAACCTTCACTTGGCCTCTCTTTGTTCCAAAGAAAAATTCTAGATAGCCTCATTAGTGCCTATAACAAGAAAAGCAGAAAGTTTTGCAGCAACGTGAAGCAAAGTTCCAGCTCTTATCTGACCTGGTTGGGGGGCAGACTGTTTTATGAACTTTCCATCACACAGTTGAGACTGACCTGATATGCTGAAGGATTTTTATTTCTAACTGAGCTGTAGCAGTTTACCTAGTTGCCTGTATATAAAAAAAACAAGGGTATTTTGTACTGAGAGTAAAGATAACCTAACTATAAAAATGGCAAGACCTTCATTCTCCTTTCCTCAAACTCCCAGATTATCTAAAGCACAACATTTATATTGTTGGAATAAAAATCCTTCCTCATACAAGTTAAGGAAACAATATTAGGGTTATAGTAAGAATGTTGTTTGCACATAGTTGCTGTTATGACTATTTCAGTATCTAATGATTTAGTTCTTCCCTTGACTGAGTATTTGGTCTTCAGAAACTGCTAATGTGGGGAGAGAAGGAAAGGGTCTGAAAAATGTTGTATAATTGGAATAACGTAAGGGAGGGGGAGACCCCAAATATGCCATGATTACAATTCAGAGATTGAAAAACAAACCTAGTAGAGAGAAACAGAGAAAATGAAGAGCAGAAAGATCCTGTTTCTTTCCCATCAGTGACTGAGGTATAAAATAATGATAAAGTAGCTGATTCAGTTCTTCACTTTTATTCTTTGGACGCACTAACAGCTGCAGGATGTGATGCCAAGTACTGGATGCCATTTGCCCTGCATTAAAAAAGACTCCTGGGAGTAGTTATAATATCGCTGATTTTAATTCAGTAATTAAAGACAGAAAATGAATCACAGGAAAAACTGAAATGTCCAAAGCCTTTTTTGGCTTCTGAGACAAATAATAATAATAATAATAATAATAATAATAATAATAATAAAGCCTCTTTGGGACAAAGAAGAAGAAGTTCTATGTAATGGGAGCTGGGAGTTGAGGCCACTTGCTTTACATGTATTTGATTTGATGTGTGATTTTTGCAATTGATCATCCTCTTTATATCCTAGTTTACTGGCCAGTAAATGGAATACATGTGATATAACTCTAACTCTATCCTTCTGTTTGACATAAGTGAATGAATTCTACATAGCCTTTATGTATGAGTGTGTGTAAAAGGGTAAATGGTGGGAGAATGGCATAGAGAAGGGAGAAAAAGATTTAACTGTTTATGTAAGCAACAAGGTGCCAAATGTAAGTTGCCAGTCAGTAATCTAATTAATGAATGGCTGAAGAATCCCTTTTAGGCCTAGGGCACAAAGAAGATAACAAGGAGAAGAAATACACCCATCGCCAGACAGGCAGCAAAAACACTCCAAGGCTAAGATATGCTGAAGATAAAAGAAGAACAACCACAAAAACAGAAGCTGGGTATGAAACCCCCCCCCCCAAAGCACTGAAACAAAGGATGCCAATCCCTATAAAAGAACACTTTAAAAATGCCAAGTTGGGTGAGTCTCTTTCTCTACTGCTGTTTCATCAGAGCACAGATGCATCTGTTCACCCCGCTCCAGCTGTTATCTTCAAATCTGCTATCTTCAAATCATCATCATCTACTCAATAAGTCTGGGTTGGCCACCCTGGGCTGATATTGAGCAACTATTGCTGATAACTATATTTGGTGTGTGTGTGGATGAAATGGTTGTTTTGTGTATGTGTATGCCTGTGTGTAATGATGTGTATGATGATTTGTGTGTGTTTGTATGAATGGTGTGCCCAAACTTCTATGTCTAACTCATGTGATCAATAAACACAGCACCTTGCCTTATCCCCCTTTATAAAGTCTCGCTCATGATTTGAGCAATTGGCAATTTGTGTAACAACAGGAGGTAAGAGGAAGAAAGTATTTTTATCTCCTGTTTTTCAAATAGGGGACTGAGATTCAGAAATATTAAGTATATAAATCCATACAGAAAAAACTACAACAATAATAGAAACTGAAGAAAAATCTCCCAAGTCCTAGCTAGATTTTAAATCATCATATTGTCCACAAGTATCAGTGATGGTCTGGTCTATACAAAAAAATGATCCATGTGGAATTTCATCATTATTCCCTGATAATTTATTACCGGCTGAGATAAGACACAATAAATTATATACGTGAAGAAATTACATTGGGAAAGTTATACCATTTTGAAAAAAATTCTTAAAATGAAAGTTATGCTTTCACTATAACTGTCACATTACTATCATAGTGTAGAATATTATGTTAAAAATTGTAAAGACCAAGCCTCTTTTAATAAAAAGCAGCTGCGAGCAGGATGTGATAAGGGGACACTGACAAGGGATGTAATAACAGTAACATAAACTCTTAAAGGAAGAGAAATGTATGACTCATTTGTAGAATTGTCAAACTACAATCATATATCTCCTGCCAGAAGTTAACAGTTTCATTGTTTTAGTGGACTTTAGCTGTTTTGGTAGGTCATGGTAGGTGATAGTGATTTTTTTTTTTAACCCTGCTTTAGATCAGGTGACTTGGCACTTAGAATTCGTCAACAGTGGCAGTGGTATCCCCTTGACACAAGGATGACAGTCTTCCAGTAAATACAGAAGTCATCAGTGAGTTCGTTGGTGACTGAGGAGGTGATCTGATATCTGCATGTTCAGCTATACATGTGGCAAATAGTTGCAGATGGAAGGAGTAGATGCTGATTCTGGTGGTCACAGCTTTTTCCCTTTTTTCTCTGTCATCTATCTGCCTCCATAGTGAGGCAAGTTTGCTTGAGTTGGGCCACAAATTATGTGATTTTTGGTACACAAAGAGGCAATTCTTAAAGGTGAGATTGGATTCTGTGTTAGTCACCATACACACACAGCACATACACTTGCTTCTTTGTCCTCCAGAAAGGACAAAGGGTTTAGTCACAAGCAATAGTTTTGATTTTTGTCAGTTTTTCCACAACTATTTTGTGGACTAATTTTAAAACAAAAGATGTTGTTGGGTTCTATGCTCCTTTGATTGTTTCGTTGTTTTGGGGGCCAATTGGAGCATCCTAGATGCAGGTGAACCTCTCTGGGAACTTGTACAGGAAGGCACTGGCTGCATACTGATATTGAGAGGAGGCAGTTTGAGTTCAGAAAGGAATTTGTAGTCTGAGCAAGCTTTGCAAAATGTGTCTTTACTAATACTACTGACTCATTCAAAGACTGGCATAAATACAAAGAAATTGCTTGTGCCTCTGCCTGTATATCAGACCACATTTTCATGAAGTATTTCTTAAGATTTCTGATCAGGAAAAATTATTTATTCCCAAAATTGTTGCTGTGCACTTGAGTTTAGGTATAGGCTTAGGTTTAAAGTGATGCAGCTCACTTCTCTACAAACACAACTCTTCTTTTAAACATCATGATGTAAGCATAGGCATAAGGCAGTACTATGAAAACATAGAAAGTATGCAGATTGATTTGTACTTGAGGCAACTCCATTTCCTTTTGCACTTTATAAAATAATGTGAGATTATATGTGAATTTGAGTGACTGGAAAGTATATTTCTATCTGGGAAGAAACAGAAGCATTATGGTAACCAAATATAAAACGATGAAGTAAAAAAGTTGTGAAGCTGTGTCTGTAACAGAACTAATTCTATCAACTGTGACTATTTTGTAGGGCTGTGTGAGTCTTCGGATCCCACTTTGAATCCAGAGCCGCATCAGATGCTTTGGCATCCGAAGCAGCACATCCGGATCAAGTCAGGGTCTCAGCAATGGTATCCAAAGTGGGTCGGAGGCATCCAAAGTGCTTCGGACCCTCTTCAGCCATTTTGAGGCACAATTAGAAGAGGGAGGGGGAGCAGGGGAAGGGACACATGCTGCAGGCACACATCCTCTCTCTTGAGATCAGCTCCAAAGTGGAGCTCGATCACCCACCCTCCCAATCCAACAGCAAATGTCTGTTGGGTCAGGAGGCCTGGTCTAACTCATGGCACTTTCTTTGAAGTGCATGAGTTAGACCAGAGGGCTGCAAATCTGTCAGTGCCCACAGAGGTTCTGTATTTATTGGGCAAAGTCTGTACTGCAGATTGTGCTTTG
>NW_017729031.1:66266482-66275974 GCF_001723915.1 Gavialis gangeticus
TAAAAGCTTCTGTGTCTTTTGCAGCTTGTTCCCTGCCAGCAACGGTGAGAGAGGAATGCTCTGACTCAGACTTGCCTGCTCCTTTTTCTTGTTATAAACCCTCCTCACTCCATCTGCACCAATTTCCTTTTTTGAGCTTTTGAAAAGCTGAGTAATGCCCACTCTCAGCTGAAGGGGGCACTAACTGCATCACCAGCCAGCAGGGGAAGAACATGTCTCTGCTGAGCTCATTCCCCTGCCAGGGTGAACTAGAAGGTATGGGATTGGGCTATGGGGAAGGAGGAGGCCCCAGATCCTGGGAATGACCACTAAAACTGCACCCTGCCAGGGTAGGGAGGCCTGGTGGGACTGCTGGCGGTGTGGCAGCCCCATAAATGCCAGGACCAACGATCCCCTGGTGAAAGGCGGGTAGGAGGTGCCATAACCTCCAGCTAATGCACGCACACACAAAGTCCTGGCTGGGGAATGCCCAGACCTGTCACATCTTTGACAGGCCTGATGCTTGCTGGTTGCAGTGCAGTTGTGAGGCTCCCGGTGAGTTCAGCTTAGCTGCCCAGGATGCCAGCTTTAGGGTTGAAAACCCCTTTGTCAGGCTGAGGAAGTACCTGCAGTTGGTCCTGGATGGAAGGAATAGTAAAGAAGCCAGAGGCTGGCCTGGCCTGCAATGCAGGCAAGAAACCAGTCAGGGAAAATGGAAATGGAGACATCATGGGGGGAGGGACAGGCTGGGGTGGAGGGTAGGTGCGGCAGGGCACAGTGCGCCAGAACTCCACTGTGTATATTTAGTCCATGAATTTCTGTACCAAAGCCGGATCAGATCGTTGCCAACTCACACAGGCCTATTATTTTGTTACATGACAAAATTGACTTGCATTTTTATAATTTTATTTTAATACTGTATTATCCAAATAAAAGCTTGCATCACCACTGTGCAATGTTGAAAAAAAACTTATTTGTAAACAAATTGTTAATTTGCATCAACAACCAGAAACTGAAGCAGTGTTTGTAATGGTAGCAGTCCATTGGCGTCAGCCTGTTTCTCATGTTCAAGCAATTCAATATTGGGAAATTTGCTGCACTGAGATATTGCGGATAAGCACATATCTTGAAGGGCAGTACTATAATTGTATATTCATTGGCAGTATCAGACAATGGACTAAAGAAATCAATATTATCTCCTTTCCTACTTCTGTTCCCCTACTACACACACACTTTGATACTTATAAGAATTGCATAATCAATAGTCAAAAGTAAAAAAAAAAGGAAGTGGGAGGGGAGGACGGAATAACTTCAGCCATTGAAACCTCACAGCAGACATATTGCAATAATTGTAAGTTGATTACTGATAAATTTAATTTTCCTTTACTTTTCATTTCATCCTATAATATGCAATGAATCCTTCTCTACCCTATAATTTTGTTTGGTATACAGTGATGTAGCACTCCTCAAACCAATAAAGTGATTTTAATTTACACCATCTGGCCCACAGTGTTTGCTATTAAATGTTGGCATTTCCCAACATTTAACTACTATTTCCTAAACGAGGAGTATAATTTTTAATGGCTTCTGTTGTATTTTAAAAGAAGTTCCAAGATGTATCAGAATCCCAATAATTATTCAAACTGTTGTTTGACTGATTTAGTCAATTAAGTCCTACAACTCTTTAAAAAATGTTATAGCTTGTATGATTACCAGCTCACTCCTTTTAAAAATCAATTATGAACATGATGAGGCAAATTATCAGTATGAGTGGGAAGCTCCTTGAACACCCTATGCTACTGTTAATGGTACCATGCAATTTCTCTGCCTGTGCTGATAAGAATGTTTCAAGTTTATACTATGATAGACACAATGACAAGCCAACTCTTTTACTCTTTATATACCTTGATTTCTGATCTATAACCTTTTCATATGACAGCCACAACAGGTTAACTTGCAAAAAATGTTTTTTTAATTTCTTGAGGGAAAAATCCTAGAATAAATGCAGTCGAAAAAAATTACGTAAAGGAATATCATCCAAGAAACGAATATATAACTGGAAGTAAATTTACATAATGGCTGGGTACAGACATTACACGCAAACTAGTATAAGTGACCAAACATGGTCTAAACCTGTAACACTACATAAATTTGGCACACTTGGACTGGTTTTAAAAAGACAGAATTCTGTCTAAGATGGACTTGAATGGATGTAGTACCAGACTTAAGTGATTTATGTTAAATCAGTCTATCAAGCTTCTGTACCAGATCCCCTATTGACTCAAGTTAAGTCCCAGTCCCCTGACTTCCTAGGCTGTTTTGGGGTCCCCTGCTAATGCGCTATTACAGGCCAGTGCTCTAACTTTGGCCAGCACTTGTTTGTCCTGACCAAGCAGGCTCTCACAGAGCTAGCCATAGGCAGGAAACAGGGTGGGGGTTTGGCCCCTGCCAGACCTAGCTGCAGCCTAAGCCAACACAGTTGGGGAATAAGGGGGGCCCACATGGCAGGGGCTTCTGCTTTCCAGGTTCCCAATGGCCAGCACGGCCTCCAGCCCCTCCCCTCTGCCAGTGGGCAGCTGTCAGTGGCTGCTGAAGGGTGGCAGGGAGTAGAGGCTCCTGCTACAGCCCCCCACTCCCCCCCATAGCTCTTCTGGATTGGGTCTGGTGGGGCTAGATTCACATGGCAGGGGCCTCCTTTCCTTCCTGCCACTGCTGACAGGTGGGGGGGGCTGGGGAGAGGGGCCACATTTATCAAGTAGGGGTGGTCAGCTGCTCAGCTGGGTTTTGCATTTTCCATCAGCCTACTGGGAGGCGTGTGGGAGTGCCCCCAACCTGCTTGAATGAGCCATTGCAGGCATGTGCATGTACCCCTCCCTCCACTGAAGGGTGAACATCTGTTCTGTTTGCTCTTGACTTAACTTTGCATGCCTCTGGATTTTTGAAAGTCTGTACCTGTCCAATTAATTTTTGATTAACTTCAGGACAGCAGGACACCTTATATGCATGTAAATATGTTTGAAAAATACAAAATAGATGAGAAAGTGACGTTTGCAGTTTCTGTACAGAAAGTAAGAAATAAGAAGTCACTATCTTTTGCCTATAACAGGCATGTGAACTGGAGGATTACTGAGTTTTTGCTATGTTCTGGTTGAATGGTCCTTTCTAGCTCTGTGTTTTGAACATAAATCTAAAAGCAACTTTGTTTTTTCTGGCTGTAAAGTCACAATTCTGATGACTCTTTAGCACATACTCAGATACATACATAGACATCAGTAATCCCACTCACTAGTGTAAAATTAGTGATGAGCAAAGATTTGCATGATCAAGACTTAAGTGCTCCTGATACACCATTAAAATTTACTCATGAAGGCAAATAGCAGTGTAGCACCCAAAATGTGCTAGATGCTTTAAACAAAATCTAGGAGACCTGGGTCCAGAAAAGTTTATAGTCTAAAAAGAAACACGGACATGAAGCAATACAAGAAACAGCTTGGTAAAAAATTAGGAAGGACAAGCACGCTTTAGAGGAAAGTAAGCAGCACATGTTTATATTTGGTCGAAATATGAAATCCCTGCTATTGCTGAATATCCCTTGAGTGGTCATATTGACATTAATGGGACCATATGTGAAATTATTAAAAGAAAGGGGCGCAGGGAGTCACAACTTGGCATTTCAGAAGAACTAAAGCTTTTATTCACTTAGCTTTTTTATCTCAGATTTTTGCACTATATTTTAGTCCAAAATATAGAACTAGTAGGCTCCATCATTTTAAGAGTTCCTGTTACAAGTTAGAATTTTACAATGAAATTATAACTAAAGATAAAATAAAAAATAAACAACATATTCTGCTCTGGCTGGTAGGTAGTTCTTATGAGGTTGCATAAGATAAATGTCTCATGATATTTTAGGACTTTTTTCTTACTTTTTATTATTTACATTTATCAGCCACTTGAACTTTACTTAAGCACTTTTACCTAGCTGTTTCTTGGGTAAATGAAATATATTTACCATAGCTTAACTGTAGCTTATTTTACTTAGGTACACAGTAAGCTAATGGTCTCCTGGGAAACCGCTGTTACTCTAAGAGGCTTATGAACAGAACAAGGCATTAAATAATCACACAGCTCCCAGATATTTATGACCTGCCATGTGAGTTCCTGACATTCAGGGCCTATATATATATTTTTTTAAACTGATGTTATATTAATCCAAGGCATCCTGTGGCTCTTGGTCTGTTAAAGGATATTAAAAGTCATAGAACACTTATCACCCTTCTTCTTTTCTATGACATCAGATATTGGCTTCCAAATCTATGAGCCACTGTCTGGTATTATCACTCAATGTGCAGATTCCACCTACCCCATCTGGGCTTTTGTAAAGATTGCAGCTTTTGATTAAGTGCTGTGCTGTTTGTTGGACACCGCATTCACACAGGGGACTGTCCAAGATGTTCATCTTGTGAAGTCTTGTTTTGAAGTGTCCATATCCAGATCTCAGGCAGTTCAGTTTGACCCATGCTTCTCTGTCAAGGGCACACCCAATGTGGGACTCATTTGCTGTTGGTATAAAATGCTGTAGAGATAGACCTTTCCAAGTGGTCAGCCCGCTTCTTTGCTGCCCATAGGTTTGGTTCCTTATCCCCAATCTCTTTCAGCAGCTTATGGGTTTCATGTATAAATGGTTTGCAACTTTTGAGCCTCTTAAGCCTCCAGCTGTTCAGGTTTTCATTTAATAATTGATGGAACCGATGATTTTTGTCATCTCTTGCCTCTATTGCTAGTGATGATTGTTAGGGTCTTCCTTCTTATGTCATTTGGTCTAATGCTCAAGATTTCAAGGAGTACGTGTGTGTGTGTATAAGTTGCTTAGCCTGTTATGCGTTTAAGTGCACTGTTAAGTACAGAATTGAGCTTTTTAGCATGACAACTTTTGGACCATACAGGAGCACAATATTCTGCTGGGACATATATTGTTGCAGATGCAGTGGTTCTGAGCACTTTGGAATTGGCACTCTATGTCATGCTACCTAAACATCTTAAAACAACTACCCATTTAGAAGCTTTGCTGCTGACTTTCTGAATGTGCTGTTTATAAGTGAGGGAATGGTCTGTCTATTACATCCCTGCCTGTTTATGACCACATGACCTTATATGTAGATGACTTAAGTGTCAACAGTAGAAATGGAAACAATCTTTGTCTTTGGGAAGCCTGAATAATACAACCCTCAAATATGACCCAAAAGAGCATGCACCTTCCACTATGGACATTGGAATATTCAGACAAACCCAGATCTTGCCTGGTGGAAGCGTGACTTGAGTAAAACACTGATAAGAAAAGTCCTTGACAAGTTTCCATTATCCCAGCACAGACCCTTACTCGTTAGCATTCACAAGATGACTTTTCAGCCCACACCATCCAGACCTACTCCAAAATACACTTTCAGAAGATGGACTGGCAGAAATATCAAAGGCTAACCAACAAGAGAGCAAATCAATTAGAGGATCCATCAGAAACCAACATCGAGGCTACAATACATTTACAAACTGCCTAATTGAAATAACCAAACTCTGTCTACCTAGAGGCTATAGAAGCCATTATATGCCATGCTGGAAGCAGTAGTGTGAACAGCTCTTTAACATCATCAAGCAATGTAATGACCCTGCAATCATAAAAAGAACTACAGAACAGCTGGCTACTACTGTAGTATGGCACCAAGATGTGCTTGCTACTATAAAAGGGCAGAACAAGCCTGTCAAGGCTACTCAGAAGGTTCAGTAAAATTGCACAGCTGCAGGTTGCCTAAGCAGTGTCTTAATAGGATGCTCACCTGCAGGCGGTCAGTTGACCAGGAGGGAGCAGGACCCTGGAGAACATATACACCTAGGGCTGGAGCTAGCAGAAACACACTATCTCTAGCAACTGCCAAGAAAAGGAACTTCTGTCCAAGCAAGCCAGCTGAAACTAGGTGCTGACTATTTGGCTGCCTGTCAGAACTGTGAGGATTCAGGAACCTAAGGTACCCAGGGCTTAGAGATGTGTTGTCCTAAGGGTGGAAGTTTTACCCTCTTAAAGAGACAGAACACAGTTGACATTAGTGTTGTTATATTGTAGTCCAGGGGCTTGTATTTGTGTTGTTGTTTAATCTGATGGACCAGGATGAGGCTAAAGGGGAAGGTTTGGAGGCCTCATTGGTGCTTGGGGCACAAGAGCTGGGCAAAGCCCAGTAGTGGGTGCATAGAGCCAGATCCCCCAGGGAGCCAGAGGTGCAAAGAGACTGCCTGAGAGAGAGAGAGAGGCGCAGAGAAAGAAAGAGTGGTGCCAGAAAGTTGCAGAGTCAGGCACCAGAGAACTCAGTGCCCAAGTACTGTAGAGGCAGAGGAGTTGGAGGGCTGCATGCCAAGAGGGTGCATAGAGTTGATTATAACAGTGAAACATCTGTGAGGCATGGGACATGATAAGGGGAGGTCAGAGTCGTGTGTAAACCCCAAGACATTGGGGTGTTAAAGGGGAAGCTTCCCACATTATTATATGTAGAATCTTAATAAGTCATGGCAGGTGAGATGGGGCAGACTGCCTTAGACAGGTGGGTAGGCCGGTACTGAATCAGGCCCAGGAGAGTGCTCCCTGTGACAACTACACTGAACAATATCAAAAAGGATAGATGGCTTACTACCGTAGATATGACACACTCGAGCAGACAAACATGGTAGACCAGCTTGCAGGAAAAGGCACCAGCTTGCGGGAAAAGGCACCAAAGATGACATTGCCCTCTTAGCAAACGTCATCATGAAATTATTGTGCAGCAACAGCAAAGCAAGCAATAAACAGAAATGATTAGATACCCAACTTATGGACAACTTAAATTACCCTATTCCAACCTTAATTTAACCACCCCTATCTCTGACAATGAATTCAGCACAGACTAAAGTGATCAAATCTAGTAAGGCTCCTGGACCAGGTAATTCCAGAATTCTTTGCCAAGCTTGGAACCACAATAAAAAAGATGGCCTCAGAAATTCATATATAAATGTCTAGAATATAAGACTTCCAAAAATTTGGCAAAAAGCTGACAGCTAACATCATTGCTGTTCTAAAACCCAATAAACTACTAGAGAACTACCAACCCATCTCACTACTCTGCATTACATATAAAATCATTGAGTGCATAATCCTGAATAGAATAGAGAACATCATTGAACCCCAAAAGAACAAGCTGGCTTTTGGAAAAAGCAGTGTACCATTGACCAAGTTACAGTACATACATCTGATATAGAAAACAGATTTTTCATAGATTTCATAGACATTTGGGCTGGAAGGGACCCCGGAGGATCATGGAGTCCAGCCCCCTGCCCCAGGGGTAGGAAGTCAGCAGGGATCATAGGATCCCAGCAAGATAAGCATCCAAATGTGTTTTGAAGGCATTCGAAGTGGGTGCTTGAACTGCCTCAGGTGACAGTCTGTTCCAAACCTTGGGGACCCAGACAGTGAAGAAGTTCTTTCTTATGTCCAACCTGAACCAGTCACAGTGGAGTTTGTGACCATTCAATCTTGTCATCCTTTAGGGGCCTCTGGTGAACAGTCATTCCCCCAGATCCTGATGAGCACCCCGGTAAACTTATAGGTGGCCACCAGATCATCCCTGAGCCTGCGCTTTTCCGGGCTGAATAGCCCCATTGCTCTCAGCCTCTTATCATAAGGTCTGTTTTCCTGACCTCTGATCATGTGGCTCTGCTCTGCACCCTCTCAAGCTTCTCCACATCATTTTTGAATTGTGGAGCCCAAAACTGGATGCAGTAATCCAGCTGCAGCCTCACCAAGGCCGGGTACAGCGGGAGAATGACATCCCAGGATTTGCTTGAGAAGCATCTTTGGATGCAAGCCAGCGTTTTGCTCACTTTACTAGCCGCAGCATCACACTGAAGGCTCATGTTCATCTTGTGGTCAACCATGACTCCCAAGTCCCTTTCATCTGAACTGCTAACCAGCGTAGCACTACCGAGCCTATAAGCATGCTTCAGGTTTTTCCTTCCGAGGTGGAGAACCTTGCATTTTTCGGTGTTGAACACCATCAGGTTCTTGTCTGCCCATTTCATGAGTCTGTCCAGATCTGCCTGGATCATCCTCCTGTCCTCAGGTGTGGATGCTTTACCCCAGAGTTTGGTGTCATTGGCGAACTTGGCCAGTCTACTTCTGACACCAATGTCGACATCATTGATGAAGATGTTAAACAGTATAGGCCCTAGGACAAAGCCTTGTGGGACCCCACTGGTCACAGTGCACCAAGACAATTGACTCCCATCGACCACCACCCTCTGGGTCCTACCACGGAGCCAGTTCCCCAGCCAATGGATCATGGTGACGTCAAGGACACAGTTGGCCAGTTTAGCCAAGAGGTGATTATGGGATACCAGATCGAAGGCTTTTTTAAAGTCGAGGTATATGACGTCGATCCCTTCCTCTTTGTCCAGGTGATAAGTCACCTGGTCATAAAAGCAAATGAGATTGGTCAAGCAAGACCTACCCGCAACAAACCCATGATGGGTATCCCTCAGGATATTGCCTTCAGCTAGACTGTTAAGGATGGCCTCCTTGATAATCTTTTCCAAAACCTTCCCCAGGATACAGGTAAGGCTGATGGGCCTGTAGTTTGTCGGATCTACTTTCCTCCCTTTCTTGAAGATAGGCACGACATTTGAAATGAAGCAGCAAACAGGTGCAGTCTTTATCAACCTTACAGCCGCCTATGACACTGTATGGTATCAAGACCACAAATATAAACTCTATGATACCTGACTGTAGACTATGTGCTTTCATCATGAACTTAATCTCCAGCAGATCATTCAAACTCACTACCAGCCAAGGATAAAAAAAGCATAGTACTAACTCTGAAGAATGGAGTCCCCCAAAGGTCATTGCTTGCACCAATAATTTTTCAGTATATATACCTCATACTTCCTGCATACAACATCTAAGCGATACACGTATGCTGATAATGTCATCATAGTAGGCCAAGAAAGAGACATGACAGAACTGAAAAAGACACTGAAAACTGACATGGAACTCTTCACAAATAGTGCTTAAAGTTGACCGTCAATAAATCAGTATCATCTCTGTTCCACCTGGACAATCATTTAGCCAGGAGCACATTGAATATCAGTGTAGGCAACCACATCCTTCCCCATGAGCATACCCCAGCCTACCTAGAAGTCACATTAGACTTATCACCTTGTAGGTAAAAGATAGTAAGGATGCTGTACAAAAGAGAGAAGTATTCATTTTTTCCCCCCAAGTAAGAATTTCATACATGATACATATATCACACTGGCACCACCAGTTCCTCCAGTACAGCTGGAGAACAGGTATGAGGCCCTAGCAGCCCACGAGGTAGATGAAGAGAGTGAGGACAGAGCTGTGGAAGAAGGGACTCCACGCTCACCGAGTCCTGTGCCAGCTGACAGAGTCAAGCCAACCAGGAGGAGGAAGCGTCGCGTGATCGTCATTGGTGACTCCAT
>NW_017729031.1:66280974-66281642 GCF_001723915.1 Gavialis gangeticus
TGAAATGAAGCAGCAAACAGGTGCAGTCTTTATCAACCTTACAGCCGCCTATGACACTGTATGGTATCAAGACCACAAATATAAACTCTATGATACCTGACTGTAGACTATGTGCTTTCATCATGAACTTAATCTCCAGCAGATCATTCAAACTCACTACCAGCCAAGGATAAAAAAAGCATAGTACTAACTCTGAAGAATGGAGTCCCCCAAAGGTCATTGCTTGCACCAATAATTTTTCAGTATATATACCTCATACTTCCTGCATACAACATCTAAGCGATACACGTATGCTGATAATGTCATCATAGTAGGCCAAGAAAGAGACATGACAGAACTGAAAAAGACACTGAAAACTGACATGGAACTCTTCACAAATAGTGCTTAAAGTTGACCGTCAATAAATCAGTATCATCTCTGTTCCACCTGGACAATCATTTAGCCAGGAGCACATTGAATATCAGTGTAGGCAACCACATCCTTCCCCATGAGCATACCCCAGCCTACCTAGAAGTCACATTAGACTTATCACCTTGTAGGTAAAAGATAGTAAGGATGCTGTACAAAAGAGAGAAGTATTCATTTTTTCCCCCCAAGTAAGAATTTCATACATGATACATATATCACACTGGCACCACCAGTTCCTCCAGTACAGCTGGAGAACAGGT
>NW_017729031.1:66281653-66287157 GCF_001723915.1 Gavialis gangeticus
GACCCTAGAAACTATGAAACTATGAAACTATGAAATATATGAAATTGTGGGGGGTGTATGTGTGTGTGTGCGTGCGCATGTTATATACTATATTATATACTTTATTATTAAATTCCTGTTTTCCTGTTTTTTACCTAAACAAGTATATTATTAAGCAATATCCATAACTTGGCTCTATGTTAAGTAGTTGAAAGCATCAGGCTGGCTTACAGGCATGGGATTTTTAGTAAGCCTTTTTTTAATTTTCATTTACCATTTATTTTGTGACTGGATTATAGTGTTGTAGTACTGCATGCTACTTTTTAAATAGTCTCTGACTTTAACTCAGAGATTCAATACAGTAAATGTAATACAATCTGCTCTTTCAGAATTGACATACTAGTCTGCACTCATACCATCATATAATACTGTATGTGTTCTTGAGATTTGTAAGCAAAGGAAAAAGAAATGAGTGATTTAAAGCCTGAATGGCAATGGCAATGGTTGCAATGGCATCTACATGGATGAGCCTGTTTGTCTGCACAGAATTCTATTAACTTCATATTGCAGTATTGAATTGGTGCAGATTCAAGAATTAATAGGGGCAAGCTCCCTTTTCTATTCAACAGTTCTGAAAAGTATTGCCAGCTGTCTTCTTTGAATGGCTTTCAGAGCAAGAGATATTGTCACAGTTTTATTGAGTGGTAGGGAAGTAGTTAAGACATCCTGGGTCCACATATCCATTTCTTTTTACTGACTACCTTAGGAATCATTCCATTTTTTACCAATCTAAATTACATCATTTACAGAAAACTGTATAGGCTGTTTGAATGTCTGTGCCTAGCCATAATGTAACACTTCCCACATTTTGCTTCTATTGACCAAGCACGTTATGTTCCAGAGGCTCCTTGCATTGCTCCATTCCTCTTACGAAGTTCCTTGTAGGACCTTCTCTCTTACCCCTCTGTTTCCGTAATGCCATTTCCCTCATGCCAAGGACTTCGCATTTCCTCTATTCCTGTCTCCTCCACATGCCATGGGCTGTATGAATACCTCATCTTCTTTCCTTTCCATGTCAGCTGGTCTGTGTCCTCTACTTCCTCGCTCCAGGGGATACTAGGATATCTCATTCTCTCCCCCTTGGGGATTATGAGAATATTACACACCATCCCTCCTTCTGCAGTCCCCCTATTAAACCAGGTGCTAGACATTCTTTTTCCTGTCACTACACACCGTCATTGCAGGCTTGCCCCTTCTCTTTGTGCACCTCCACTCTCTCCTTCCCCTATGCATTCTATTAGTTCCTTCCCCCACCTTATTTTTATGCTGTTTGTCTTGGAGATAAATCTTTTAGGAAGCCAAATATCTAACTATTGGCAAGAAAGCATGGATGGTAGGGGTGTACTAAAGATGTTAGTTTGTGCCATCAATCAATGATGTGACCTAAGAATAAACAATAGCACTGTGATTCTGCTTTATAGATAGGAAGAACTCCTTGTATATGACATTTTCTGTCTCACAAGTTTTTCCTAAAATTAATAGGGTTCTGTCCATTGAGGCCTAGAACATTTCCTGCAACTATGGATTGGATAAGATACAGGATTCAAAAGTTATTGCATGATGCACAGACACAAATAGAGAAAATGCTGTCAGGTTGAAAGTAGGGCTTTGTACACTCAGCCAGCCATATTCCTGTAATAAGGATTCCTGCAGTTTGCATTTTGTGATGCTGAAAGTAAACAGAATTATGCTCAGCTGATTGAGGTCAAAGTTGGAAAAATCATGAGACGTGAATTGACCTATACGTATGTCAGAATATGGGGATAAATCCAGGAAGAGGATGCCATTACCTTAACAGTCTAGAATTTCATACACTGGCAGAGTTGTGCTCCAGAGAAGTGCATGTATGAGATTCAGTGTTCTATAACTAACATGATATAACATAAATGTAACATAAAAACAGCCAAAAACAAATTTTGCCAATAGTTAAGAATTTCTCTTGCAATGAATTTGAATAGTGATAACATCCAGAGATCAAATAAAGGTCCATATGTCAAGACCTGCATTATGTGGCTGAACATGATTTATTTATTGTTCATCTTTGGCAAGCCAGATAAACAATGCGATAAGTAAATTCACTTTTCCCTTCCTCGCACAAAAACAGGAAGAGAAACCCCAATTACTATTCTTCCTTCTATTCCAACACTACTTCCACGCAGGAATCTCCCCATATTTAGATGACTTCTAAACATGGGGTGAGGAAGAATGTAGATAAAAAGTGTTGATGAACATTTTTTGCACGTTATGTTTCTGCCCTCAGTCTGAAGCCTTCCTTATTTTCCCCCAGGCTCCTTCAGTGCTCTGATAATATCATTTTCTATTTTGTTCAACATGTTTTTTTTCCTAAATGACCATAGGTCTAGTGGTTCTTAATAAAGGCATAGTTAGAAAATGTACTCTCTAAACTATTAATACGCAGAGTTACTTTTGCTAAGGCAACAAAGAGCTTTACACTGTGTTCTAAAATACCGGAATTCAATTCACATGGTTTGCCAAAGCTTATTTTTATTTTCTCTTAAGTCTGATGTTATCAAGGTTGTTAATGTTCCAAAAATGGATGAGTTTTAGCAGTAGTTAGCAGTTGGTAATAAGAGTCAAGAAGAGTGAGGTTTTTAACACATTCAGAATGTTTAATTTCCCCTCCATCTGATGATAATAATTTAACATGTAAAAAATAACACAAAATTATGTGGATTAAAAAAAGCCTCCCACACACCTTATGGAATTCAAACACTGTGTGGGACTTGAACCACGAGTATGTTCAGTAAGTATGATTTACAGAAGCATATTTAATTTAAAAAAATGTTTAATTAAAAATTAATGGTGGTTGGTTTATCCAAACACTAATTTTCGAATATTTAGAGTAGACCCATTAGGATACCTTGTAGTTTAAAATAAACTAAAACTTTGCATAAACTGATAACTGTGAAATGGATTTTGTTTAAATATTTGTTCACCCATTTAATAATTACTATATTAGGAATACAGTATTATAGTAAATGTTGACAGATGGCCAAGGAGACCATTTTTAGTCTATGCTTTTCTAACATTCCCTAAACGGAGACTTCTTACTCCAGAAAAATATTTGACTGCATTAAATTATACATAATCTCAGAAGGTCTGCAAATTTTCATGGTGCTACAAAGAGCTATCTTAGCTCTGAATTCACAAATAGACTTGGCAGCATACAAATAAGATATATAGTACTCTTTACTGATTCACAACAGACTGGTGCAGAAGACATACTGTAGATAAATGTGGGAAATCCTATCCCTACACAGTCCAATAAATGAGAACAGCTCCGTACTTGTACTGTACCAATCTGATCCATTTTAGGAACTCATTTGAGAAGCATATGCTGTATTTTTTTTTCGGGGGAGGGAGAGGCAAGGTGGTATTGCTAGAGGGGACAGAGATATGATACATACACAAGTATTCATGTTAAGGTGTCTCTGTGTTGTGTTGAAGTGTTTTAAATTAACATTAAATTAAAAAAAACATGCATTTACTATTGACTGCTATTACTGGGGTAAGAACAGTCTCTGCTTTTAAACCTACAGTTTTTTAATACAACTGCTTAAATCAAAGTACAGGACAGCTGCAAAGGCTGTGTATAAGGCTGGGTTTTGTTTCATAAGAAAAAAGAGGTTACCGTTACAGGATGGAATCCTTACCCCAACAATCAAATCTCCCAATGATACAGTTCACTAATTACTATGCTCTGTTTGTCTCTATATACATTGTTTTTACCACTGCTGTAGCCCCATTTTCACACAATTTGGTGACATTTTAATACATAATACTTTGAATTTGTTCCTTGAGTAAAAAGAGGGCTCTAGAAATATTTTTTGTCACAGAAAACTGGTTCCAATAAAGCTATCTAATAGATATCTAATAGATTTGGTTTGGAGACAGCTAGTGGCTAGTGAATCTCATGGAAAATAGCTTCTATTCTAGAATATTTCAGTCAGTCAAACAGGTACTCACTTATTTTAGATGTATTCTTTTCTTGCTATGCTCCCTTTATGCTTCTCATAGAATCTAGTTAAACTGCAAAGAAACTTATCAATGGCTTGCCTCTGTACTATGCATATACTGAGGCTTTTCATTCATAAATTTGGTCTATTTGTAATGTTTTATGAGGTAGAATTGAAGTATTAAACTTACGGGAATATTGTCAGCATTATACCATTCCTTATAAAAAATGTAAATCCTTGCAGCAAGATCAAAAAAGCGCTGGTTTTGATATATAAAACACATCTTCAAGGAAAATGTATTGAATTTGTATTCCTTAGACATGTTGGTTGATAATGTCTTTTGAACACATTCAGCGTATATCTAGGGTATTAGAGGTAAGTATTGTTGGTTTACGTATTCCTTTCTAATTTCTATTAAATCAAATTCTGTTTTTTTCTTTACCAGGCCCCTTATTACTCTGTTCAAGGGACAGGTTAGGTGTTGGAAGTAAGTGTATCAATATCACTTTTAAGTTGCAGCCACGGAACTCTACTGAGGTCATAACCGATCTTAGTCAGAGCTCAGTGAAATCAGGGGGTTTCTTTTCATTGAATTCAGTGGGCTTTGGATCAGACTTGAAGTGTATGAAGTCAGAACAATTTCATGATTATTACACAGGGAAGGCATAAATTGGCAGCTTGCCAATAGAAACTGAAATAAGGATTCTGGTACTTGGTTTTCTTTCACAATCTGCTTTTCTTGTTAGTTCTCAATCCTGGAACAAGATAATCATGAATAGTAAGTAAACTAGGGATGGGAAATAATGAGGAAAACAAATGTTATAGAGTGAGCCATCAATTACAATTAGAAAATTCATTGGAGGCAAATGATGGATGGATGGATGGATGGATGGATTTTAATTTAGATGATGTAGGGATGGCTGGTGGTATATACTTCTTTACTATGGGAAGGTATTATGAAGTAAGATAGGTTGTGAATTTAGAATTCACAGTAATTATGAGGTAGCTTACTCCACATTCACATATAAGTCAGCTACTGTGAACTTTGTGGGCATGTCCTGACGAGCACACATGTGAGGTTTACAGTGCCTCAAAGCTGTTTGTGGCGCTGCAAACTAGATTGTGACAGGAGGCAGTTCTCGGGGATGGGTCTCATGCCAGCGTGCCTACCTGTCTCTATAGGGCAGTCTGCCCAGTTTCACCTGCCATGACTTTGCTGTTCCATAAATTGTTGGTAAGATGCGGAAGACTGCCCAATACTGCCCTGATGCCAGGGGGTGCTATCTGCAGCTCTGACCTGCCATACACCACAGCACATGCCTCGCAGATGGCATCACAGTTCTTAGCATCTCTGGCCCCACACTGGGACCCATAATCCTCCAGTCTGGACCCCGGACCCCAACTTGATCCCTCTAATCAGGGAGCCTACTCTTCCCTTATTCTGGGCTGCCTAGCTCCCTACACTCTTACCCCTTTTGGGTATGGCCC
>NW_017729031.1:66292157-66297906 GCF_001723915.1 Gavialis gangeticus
ATGCCTCGCAGATGGCATCACAGTTCTTAGCATCTCTGGCCCCACACTGGGACCCATAATCCTCCAGTCTGGACCCCGGACCCCAACTTGATCCCTCTAATCAGGGAGCCTACTCTTCCCTTATTCTGGGCTGCCTAGCTCCCTACACTCTTACCCCTTTTGGGTATGGCCCCCCTGGGACCTTTGGCCATACAGGCCCTGGCCTCACCTCCAAGGCCAGTTGGAACCACAGGCCCTCAGCTCTGGGTGTCCCTCGTGATGGGTCCCTGACCCTTTTGACCCTTCTAGTCCTGACCCCAGCATTGACCAGTTGAGGGTGCCTCAAGTCAGGTTTCTGAGCATCTAGCCCACTTTCTCACACAGATCCACCTTGTTGGCCCTACTATGGGGTTACCCCCAAGTTGTGGGAGCTGCGGTTATCAAGGCACCCCAATCTGCCTTTCACTGGGGTGGTAACTGGCCTGGCATTTCCTGGGGACTTCTGTGCCACCAGGAGCCCCTGCCAGGCCACCCATCCCCAGCAGAGTGTAGTTTTAGGTCTTGCCCAGGACCAAGAGCCTCCTAGTCATCTCCATAAGCTCTTGCCCTTACCACCTGGGTTGTTCCTGCTGCAGCTCAGCTAGATGATGTTTCTGCCTGGACTGCAGCCTTTATATACTACATTCTCAAAATGGCTGCCACCATCAGGCATCTGCTGGATGCTTGATCCAGCCCTTAAAGTGGCAGACACCAACAGTGCCCTGCCACATGCACACAGTGCACATGCACTGCACTGTGCTGCTAATTTACAAAGCACTGGGGGTTTTTTTTGACACTGTGACATCACTATGTCAAAAAACAAAACAAAAACTCACCGCTAAAAAAAGAAGCATAGCGCATATGGCAGCAACATGATCCATCCATCCAGTCAGAGCCACACTGTGGCTACTGGTCAGACTCTGAGTGGCCAGCTCAGCACTGCTACTGCCCTTTGAGGTGCCCAGAACTCCAGGTAAGGTTACTGGGGGCCAGCATAGGTGCTGGCCGCAGCCTCCCCTACCCCATCTGGGGCAATTTGCCACACACCAGAGCACACATGCAGGGGTGTGCCTAAGGGACAACTATCAGCGGCACAAATATGTGCCACTGCTACTTGTCCCATGGGAAACATGCACTCCTGCATGTTTGCATTTGTGGTGACATACCGTATGTTTTCTAAATTCATGACTGAGCCTAGTTGATCTAACTTCTCTGTGTATCTTTTCTCTAAGAAGCTTTATATTACAATTACTGTCTATCAGTACCCCCAGTTTTATTCCTGTCATCATTTTTTATTCTAAAAACTAAAATTCATAGATAGGACTGAAGATATAATGAAAAAAACTCTGCCATGAATTCTTAATTATTAAAAACCTAAACCACAATAGTTGATTAGAAGTCCATTAATTATAATTTGCTTACTAAGAGAATATACTCACCTGTAAACATTTGCATTTAAAAGTACTTTAAGTGAATTCTGCATTATAGAAAAGTGATGGGTTGACAATACTGGAAACTGACATCTTCTGTTTATCCCCAGACCATTACTAATGTAATTATATAAACATTTCAGAATTTTCAAATGAATATATTGTGTACAAGACTTGAAATATTTCTTCTTGAAATGATATTCCCAGCACAACATAACGAAGACAATTACAAAGTAAAATAAAAGAAACATAGGCAAACTAGCAATGTATTTCATTATCTCTACACAGTGGTACCCTTAGTTGCAGTGGTAAGACTCTGTTAACCTTAAACTGGTCTTTTATACAAGACATCATTAAGGTGATCTCAACTACAGACTAAAAATAACAAAGAACTTATAAACAAACAATATTCCCTTTTTGGACTTTGTTTCTTAAATTTTGAAAATGTTTCACTTCATTCTTTCATTGGCTTTTCCTTTAGGTAATAATAATGGTTGTGAAATGGACTGCAAATTACAATGAAATCCAACTATTTATCCTTAAAGATAGTCAGTCTGTCCATTATCATGAAGAACAGTTCTGCTAGGAAACTGTCTGTCCCCTGAGGCCAGGATATATCATTTCTAGAATTAGGCCATTTCACTTTTTCCTATCTAAATTAAATTGTAAAAAATCTTTGTAATAGCTCATAAGTAGGATTTCAGGCTACTAACCCAGAAGCTAAATTGAAGGCTTTATCAGAATCATAGGTGAAAGTAACTAATTCCCTATGAGTATTTTTGAATAATGTTCCCGCAGATATGTCAATGATGCTAACTTCACCAACATATTTAAAGGGAACATCTCTAAACTAAAAGAAATAGGGACTAAAAATAAGACCATGGGTGCTGACAGTTGTGCAGCTTCCCACTCTAACTCATGGCTCTTCACAGAAAGCACCATGCAAATCATGGCTTTTCACAGAAAGTTACATGAGTTACAGAGAACCCCCTGATCCAACAGATGTTTGCTGTTGGGTTGGGGGGGAGGAAGAATTAAGCTCCACTTTGGAGCCAGTCCAGTGGAGGAGCTGCCTTCCTGCAGCCTCTCTTCCCTAGCTCTGCCCCCCACTCCCAGCTCTGGCACTGTCTGCAAAATAGGAGGGAGGAGAAGGGAGGGGATGGAGCTCTGGGCGGGGGCTTGCCCAGCCTGAGCTAGAGGGAGAGGAGGCAGGGGCTGGGGATCCGTGAGGTGGCAGGGATCCAATCCAACTGCCTCCCCTCCAGCTCAGGCTGGGCAAACCCCATCCCACAGGTCTCTTTCCTCTCCCTTCCAGGAGACAGCACCACAGGCAGGGCTGGGCTACATCAGCCCAGTCCCAATCATGTGCAGGGACTGACATTAGCTAATGAAAGCAGTACACTTTGGAACACCTTCATTTGAACCCTCATTAGATGAAGGTTAATTTGTCATGTGATTGGGCACTTTTAAAGCACTCTACAACTGTGCACTTCTGTCAGGGCACAGCTGTAGAAGAGAAGAAAATGTTCAGGAGGGATTGACTTTGTGTCCAAGAATTAAGAGCAAAACAGGTGTGTACTTTGGCCAAGATGACAAAGACACTGGATTAGAGTTAGACATAATAATATATAAGTATTTACAAGGTATAAGAAAACAAAAGCTGTGTCTTGGAATCCATTTGCTTCTCTCAGAAATGGAGAGAAAATCAAGCAAATAAACAAGAGTGTGAAAATGTAGGTACCAGGATAAAACTCAAAAAGGGAAAAGAGGTAGCATACTAGGAAGGAGAGAAAGTTCTTGGCTACTTTTAGACTGTGAAATAGCCACTGAAAGGAAGTGATGGAAGTCCTCCCTCAAAGTATTTTGTGCAACATAGTTAAAAAAATTCTCTCATGAGGAAATTGATGGGGTAGTCAAATAGGTGTTCCCATTTCCAATTTGACCCTTCAGCCTTTCTGACAATAAGGGAACATAAACTTGGGCTTACCAAATATGGGAAACAATTTTCAGGTTGCTAGATTTCAAAATAGTTCATTTTATTTGCTCTTTTTGAAGGTTTCCAAGTAAACACATTTATATACATCCTCACAACTTACTATTTCTTAGTAGAACATGGCAAGATTGAGTGAGTGAATGGGCAACTAAATGGCAGATGAAATTCAATGTAGATAAGTGTCAGGAGGTGCACTTAGGCAAAAATAACCCAAACTATACCTATGCTGTGATGGGCTCTACATTAGCTGTTACCACACAGAGAAGAGATCTCGGAGTCATTGTGGACAATTTCCTAAAAACATCTGCTCAATGCTCAACAGCTGTCAAAAAGGCAAACAAAATATTAGGGATTATTATGAAGGGAATTATAAACAAAACTGAAAGTGTTGTCATGTCCCTTTATAAATATACGGTGGGTCCATACCTTGAATACTGCGCACGGTTCTAATCCCCTCACTTTAAAAAGGAATAGAAGAACTGGAGAAGGTTCAGAGAAGGGCAACAAGGATGATTAGTGGCATGGAGGGGCTTCCATATGGAAAGAGACTAAAGAGGCTAGGCCTATTCAGTTTAGAAAAGAGACTCATGATGTGGGGATGTGATAAGTGTTTACAAAATACTAAATGGCCAAGAGAAAGTAAATAAGGATTTGTTATTTACTATCTCACAATACAAGAGCTAGGGGTTAGAAAATGAAAAAAGTAGGTATTAAGTTTAAAGCTAACTAATTAAACTCTGTGTGAAAAATTATTTATTTTAAGTGTGGAAATCATTGCCACCAGTTGTTGTGAAAAGTGAGTTTAGTTAGATTAAAAAAGGGACTGGAGAAATCTTTAGAGAAAAGGGACATCAGTAGCTATTGAGCATGGGAGTTAGGGATACAGCCTCTGAATCAAAACTTCCTAGACCTTAAATGCTGGATACTACAAGTGAGAGAGGAAGAAGAGAAAAAAAAACCTATTCACACACAATTAATTCTCCCTTTTAGCAGCCACTCTCTGCCACTGTGTGACACAAGAAACTTGGCAACATGGACCTATGGTCTGATGCAGTAAATGACAATGCTTTTGTTCTTATGTTCTTATACTTCATGGACCTGTGAGGAACCCTATGGTCCAGATCCAATCTGGGGAACAGGTTGAGTTTGACACCCCTGGTGTAAACAGAGAAGTAGGAGCTGCCCTTTTAAAACTCAGTCAGAACATGAACACATCTTCAAGGAAACATGTACTGAATTTTTATTCCTTAGACATGCTGGTAGGAGTCCCCTGTGGTTCAGTGGTAGAATCTTCATCATACAGGAAACCTGGGTTCAGTTCCCTGACACTTATGCAACTACAGCCATGGAGGCACCAAACATGTGGATCCAGTTTGGTTTTTGGAACTGCCTCATTGGCCTAAAGCAGGGGTGGGCAAAATGTGGCCTGTGGGTCAGATGCGGCCCACCAGGCTATTCCATCTGGCCCTTAGGGCTCCTGAAAAATTTAGAAAATTAATATTTATCTGCCCCTGGCTGCCTGTTATGCAGCCCTCAGTGGATTGCCAAAACTCAGTAAGTGGCCCTCTGCCCGAAATAATTGCCCACCCGTGACCTAAAGGGAGGATGGAAGGTCTGGGCAGTCCCCACTCCTCCAAAAATTCCTGCCCAGGCATATTTATCAAGGGTCTGGGTGGCTCTCATGCATATACTATGATCCAGGAGGACTGATGGTTGTCACAGACATGTTGGTTGATAATGTCTATTGAGCATATTCAGCATATATCTATTGTATTAGAAGTCAGTAGTACTGGTTTACATATTCCTTTCTAATTTCTATTCAATCAAATTCTGATTTTTTCTTTACTATGTCCCTGATTTTTTTCATGAGGTTAGACCTCATGAAATAGTAAAAAGTTATATTTCAAGGATTTAGTCCCCCATCACTGAAGCTATATTAAATCACTGCATCCTCCTCTGCCAACTTGGCACGAGGGACTGATCTTAATTCAGAGATCAGTAGTACAATGGAAATAAATATCTTTAAGGCAAACAATATGCCTTGGTGTGTGAGGAAAAAGAAAGAGATAATTTTATTGCTGTTTGAACCTGATCTCAGTATATGGATTCTTTAACAATACAGTTGTCTTAATACTCCTGTTAAAATATTATTTTTGATATTTTATCTCATCTTCAATTAAAGCTCATGATTATGGGTTTCATACCTGCACATGAAAATGCACTTGTGGATAAACGTAACATTACCTATGTAATATCACCCAGGGAATCTTTTTTTAAAATTAATTTTAAAAAAATGTGGACAGTTTTT
>NW_017729031.1:66302906-66309790 GCF_001723915.1 Gavialis gangeticus
AACATTACCTATGTAATATCACCCAGGGAATCTTTTTTTAAAATTAATTTTAAAAAAATGTGGACAGTTTTTGCATTGTCAAACTGCCAAAAAGGAAATAGTGGGTTTTGGAAACACTGGTTTTAGAAGGAAAAATTGACTTTGCTTCTTATAATAAAATTTTACAAGCTAGAAATCTATTATATGCTCAAGGCCACTTTGATATGGCTATTTTTAATTAAACACTTAAGTTATTAATGTTTTGAAAATTGGTTTCTGGCCCTAATAAATTCTCTTCATAGTATTTTTAATATGCTTATTCATAATTAATATTCTTCTGCTGTAGTTGACAGATATGGTTTGTCATGAAGTATTAGGAAAAGAATGGTGTGATTGTTCTAATTAGTAAATAGGGCCTTTCTCAAAGTAGGTTGCAAGTATTCAGTGCCACTCAAGATTTGGATCATAATGAGTACTTTGAAAAACTATTTGAAGTTTTTAGCATACACCTAAGCATGCTTAAATGATAGATCATAACATTCCCTTTGGTTATGGTTAACAAATCTAAATCAACTGTAAAGGTATATTTGAATAAAATCAAGAGACGAACTTAAATCCAAAAGAGACTGTTGTATCTAGTACACATTTTAGTTACCCCCAAACAAGCCTCCAAAAGTCATATGCCACATGCTTGAATACCTAGTAGCAAGAGGATTAGTTAAAAGTACTATAAAATGTACATAACTGGTTGGATCATTGTGCTCAGCAAACAGCCATCAATGACTCAATGTCTAGTTGGGAGAAGGTATCAAGTGAGGTTCTCTAGTAGTCTGTTCTGGGTCTGGTATTGTTTAACATCTTCATTAATGATTTAGATTTTGGGATCAAGTGCACACTTAGAAAATTTGTGGAGAACACCAAGTTGGGTGAAGTTGCAGATACTCTGGAGAGTAGGACTAGGATCCATAATAACATAAATTAATTGGAGAAATGGTCTGCAATCAATCAGATGAGATCCAACAAGGACAAGTGCAAAGTCCTGTACTTGGTATGGAATAGTTGTATGCCCAATACAAGTTTGGGAATGGTTAGGCTTGGCTTCAATGATACAGAGAAGGACCTGGGGGTTACAGTATACTGTAAGCTGAAAAAGAGTAAAACAATGTGCTCTTGTAGCAAAAAAAAAAAAAAGGCCTATACCATAGTGGGTTGTATTAACAGGAGTGCTACTTGCAGAGCAGGGGAAGTGATTCTTCTGCTCTATTCAGCACTGGTGAGGCCTCAGCTGGAATACTGTGTCCAGTTTTGGTCCCTATACTACAAGAAAGATCTGGACAGTTTTGGAAGATGTCAGTGCAGAACATCAAAAATGATTAAGGACTTGGGAAGCAAGATTTCTGAGGAAAAGCTGAAAGAATTAGGGTTAACTAGTCTGGAGAAGAGAAGACTGAGGGGGGATTTGGTAACAATCTTCGGATACCTGAAGAGCCGTTACAGAGAGGATGAAGATGGAATTTTCTCTGAGCTATAGGGGTCAGGACCAAAGGCAATGGCCTCAAGCTGAAGCAGAGGAAATTTAGGTTGAATATTAGGAGGATCTTTCTGACTATAAGGTTGGTGAAGCATTGGGGTAGGTTACGTAGAGGAACCGTGGAATCTCCATGCTTTGAAGTTTCAAGCTCAGGTTAGACAGACACTTGGCTGGAATGGTTTAGTCAGGGATAATTGATTTTGCCTTTAGCAGGGGCAAGGCCAAATGAATTTGTGAGGTCCCTTCCAGCTCTACTGTACTATGATCCTAATACTGAGATAGCATAAGGTATGAATTTTCCTGGTTTTAAGGTACAACATTAAATTCTTAATTTTATTTGCATGCATTTCCCCCTCCCTGTCCCACCGACAGGGATCCAAGCTGGGTTTGCAGGAGCTCCCCCCTCACTGTTGCAGCAGACGGCCAGCGTGGCCCCTGAGGCAGAGGAGCAGGGAGGGGAGTTATTCCCCCATCTACCCCCACTGCCCCCAGGGGGCCACAGATGGGTCTGTCCTCTCCAACCACTGTTGTTGCCACTCACTCTGTCTTTGGTACAAGCAGTGGAATAAGCCCCATCCTGTCCCCTCTGCCAGATGCCAGAGGGAGGTGGGGGAAAACCTGTGTCCCTGCCCCCACCTAAAGGGCCCTGCTGGCTGGTGTCTGGCTGTTGTTGGGGGCAGCATCCCCTGTCATAGTGTCTGGGGGTGTGAGCCGCTTCCCAGCAGGGGGGCCCTACTGTGAGACAGGCAGAGCTGTGGCGGACTGCACATGGTAGCACCAGGGCTCTGAGGGATTACATGCCACAGCCACCACCACTGCTCGCTCTGTGCCCTTGGCAAGCAGTAGAATAAGCTTCCTCCACTGGATGCCAGAGAGTGGGGCAGAAGGGGGCTTATTCCACTGCCTGCCCCAGGCACAGAGTAAGTGGCAGTGATGGCAGTGGCTGGGGTGGGCAGACCCAATTGTGGTGTCCTGGGGCAAAAGGTGGAATAACCCTGCTCCCTGCCCCACCAAGTGGCCCTACCAGCCGGCATCTGGCCCCGCCCCCATCATGGTTTCTCTGAGCATGAGCTTCCCTGCACCCTCTGTCTAAGGGGCTATGTTGGCCTGCCACTGCAGTAGTGAGGGGGGAGCACCTGGCAGACCTGCTTCGGGTCCCTGCTGGTGGGACAGGGAGGAGGGAATTAAACCCCTCTCGGGCCATACTCCGCCCCCTGACTGTCTGTGCCCCAGCTGGAGAGTAGAGGGACGGGGCCTGCTCGGCTGAAGCATATAGCCCTGCCCAAAGAGCATGCTGGGATGCTGGAGGACTCTGGTTTAAGTTAAACTAGGAAAGGGTCTGGGAAAAACACTGCATAAATTGGTTTGAGCCAAATCAATTAAGTCTGATACTATATTCAACCAGGTTTATCTCAAACTGGTTTCATCCATTTTGAAACTGGTTTATGTGCACTGAATGTCTGTTCTGTTACTGGTTTAAACCACTTTCCGATCACTTAAAGCAGTTTATATGTAATGTCTGTCCCTAGCCCTGGTGTAGACACGATTGCACTTCATGAGGAAAAGTCTGGATGCAGACTTCTACTGCTATAGCATTAAGGGAACGGTCCAAAGCTCATTGAAGTAATTAGAAGAGCTCTTCCTGAACATAAGAACTGCAATTTATTGAGTCATACCATATTGCCCAGTATTCTGTGTCACACAATGGCAGACAGCCCCTTCATATGGCTTTTAACCAGGTCTTTGACCCTGGATGCAAACCCTTTCTATTTTATCTGCCTGAACCCTTGCCCAGTCTTCTGACTCAACAGGAAAATAATCTATCTCTGTGGTAAATATTTATTAAAGGTTACAACTCATTCCCTGTTTGGATCTTAAAATGGGTACTATTATCATTAAATTGTTCCATTATTTAATTGAGATTGATCTTTCATGAATTTATGGATTTGGCAAAGGTATTCTTGTTTCCTGTGATAGTTTTTGAGGTATTTATTTCCTTTCTAGAACAAGTTATTGTCTGTGAAATGGAAGTAGTCTTAGTGATTCGTTATTTAGTAAACTTGCTTTTCCTATGTGTGTAAGGTGTTGAAAGGGCAGCTTGGTGCCTCATAAGACACTGCCTCCACATAAGGCTGAAGGTCACTGACCCAAGACATTGTCCTGGTCATGATAGCTTGTGTATCAGTCTTTTTGCATTTGAATGAGATGCTTTTGGAGGTACGAACAACAAATGAGATGATTTTGAGGCAAGTGCAGAAGTTCTTGGGTTTGTCTCTGCAGAAAAATGAAACACCTGTAACTGTAGCAGAATGCCTCTTGTGCTGAAGCTTTATAATGCCAAATCTGGAATCACACCATTTTATCTACCTTATTATACAGATTATTATAAAGAAATTTGCATGAATATAGAAGACTTCTACAAAGTGAGCAGTGCTGAAATACATAGGAATGACAATAATAAAATACTTAAATTGGTAAATGTGACGGGACCGTCTCGCAGCCTGTCTAACCGTTAGCCTGCCCACCTGTCTAGGGCAGTCCACCCACCTGCCTTTCCTGCCATGCCTCTGATGTAACCAATTTGTAGTTGTTTCTAAGGTGGGAGGCTGCTCATTTACTGCCTGATGCCAAGGGTGTAATATATGGCTCTGAACCTTCCCTTATACCCTGTCCCATGCCTTGCAGGTGGCATCACTATATGGCTCCAGCCCCACAATGGACCTCCTTCTATGTCCGCCTGGCATTCAGACCCCAACTGAATCCCTCCTTCTCAGGTAGTCTACTCCACTCTCATTCTGGGCTGCCAAGCTCCCTGAACACTTCTCCCTCTCAGCAGTGGCCCTCTTTGGGACCTTTGGCCACATAGGCCCTGGACGTACCTCTAGGCTAGTTAGAACCCCAGACCCCTGGCTCTGGGCATCCCTTACGGTGGGCTTTCTGGCCCTTCAACTGTTCTGGTCCGGGCCCCCAGCATTGACCAGGTGAGGGTTTCTCTGCTTAGATTATTGAGCCCATCACCCTCTCTTTCACATATCGGTCCACCTTCTAGGGGCCCTCCAAACCCAGCTCTCTCAATCTGTAAGGCCAATCTATGCACAGTCCTTCAGGTCCGACCACGTGAACAATACTCTACACAGCCTTCTCATTTGAACCTACTGCTTTCTCATATGCCCTCACTAGGGCCCAGTACTCTGTCCCCTCACTGGGACTCTCAGGCTTACATTCCTTGGGTCTCGGGGCTCTGATGACAATGCCTGGATCCTCACCTATCTCCTCTGTGGGGTAAACCACCAGGTCGTGGGGGCTGAGGCTATACCTCACCCCATACTCACCTTTCACAAGGGAGGCACTGGTGTGGTGTTTCATAGGGACCACCCCACCACAGGCAGCCCCACCATCCAACCCTACCAGGGTGTAGTTTTAGGTCATTCCCCAGGACCAGGAACCTCCTCCATCCCCATAGTTCCTACCCTTGACCTCTAAGCATTCTGGGAACAGCGGCTCCAGCCAGGTAATGTTGTCTCTCTGGCTCCCTGCAGTAATTGCCAGCTCAGCTTTGAGGGTCTAGGTATATATTGAGGCTTATCAGCCCCATCCTCCAATCCAGGAGTCCTCCCATGGTCACATGACTCCCTCATTAGGTTGCATCACACCTGTCAGCTGCTCCACAGCCTACTCAAACCTCTTAAAGTGGCAGGCACCAAAGGTGCCCTGCCACATTGGACCTATGTAATCAACAAGACGAGATAAATTGGCCTCTCCAGCACTTGCACAAGGAAGTTATCCCTAATACTCTCCAAAAACTTCCTGGATTGCCTGTGCAATGCTGTATTGCTCTCCCAGTAGATGTCATGGTGATTGAAGTCCCCCATGAGAACCATGGCCTATGATCAGGAAACTTCTGGTAATTATTTGAAGAAAGCCTCATCCACCTCATGCTCCTGGCCTGGTGGATCTTTAGCAGACACCCACCACATCATCATCTTTGTTGCTCTCCCTTCTGACCCTAAACCAGAGACTTTCAACAGGCCTATCTCCAGTTTCATACTGGAGCTTTGAGCAATCATACATCTCTTTTTCATAAAGTGCAACTCTTCTTCCTCTTTTCCCCTGCCTGTCTTTCCTGGACAGTTTATACCCAGAGTACGAATGACACTTTGACTCTTTAGGGGTATCAAGATGATCCCGAGCTCCCTTCATAATTCAAACCCTGTTTATACCTATCCATGACAGTACTCCTATACTAGGTATCCCACAAAATCTGGTATTCTGGTCACATCATAGTTCTGTGACTGAAAAGATTGGCAGGAACAATTCCTCCTGCTTGTTTCTCAGACTCTAGCATTCATGTACCAACACCTGAGGTAACTAGCCAATTTCCCTACTTTCTCAAGAAGAATGAGAAGGCCTCTCATGTTGCCCCTTCCTGCTTGTGCTCCTCACTAGGTTAGTGAGCCTGTCTGTGAAAATGTTCTTCCCTCTCTTCTTCACATGGATTTATAGCAATCCTTCTTCTTGGAATAACATCCTATGGTCAAGGAAGCCAAAGCCCTGCTGGTGACACATCTGTGCAGCCATGCAATGATCTGCATGATGTGTCTGCTCCTTCCCAGGCATTTCCCCTTGACCAGAAGAATCAAGAACACCACCTGAGCCCCTGTGCCCTTCACCCTTACACCCAGAGCCCTGTAGTCACTTTTGATCTTCTCAGGATCACTCCTGGCAGTATCACTGATGTCCACATAAATGAGCAGCATGAAGTAGTAGTCAGAGGGCTGGATGAGTCACAGTAATCCTTCTGTAACATTTTAGATCTGGGCTCTGGGCAAGCAGCAGACCTCATAAGACAACAGGTCAGGCTGGCAGATGGATGCCTCCATTCCCTGCAGAAGGGAGTCTCCAACCACCTCCCCCCATTGGTTCCTCTTGGCAGTCTTGATTCTCCCAGCCTTGGGAATGCCTGGCCTGGCCTTCTCTGCCAATGGAACGTGCTTCTCCTCCTCTGTTGCTAGGGTTCCATATCTGCTCTTCAGGCAAACTGCTGCAGGTAGAGATGAAGACTTCTACTTGCCGGCAGAGGTCACAAGCTTCTACTTTCCTGGGAGTCCATGTCCTTTTCCTTCTTTAGTGCTGCTTCTGGCAGCCCTTCCTCCACAGTCTTAGAAGTCTCTGATGTTTCATAGTTTCATAGTTAGTAGGGTTGGAAGGGAGCTGAGCAGATCATCAAGTCTGACCCCCTGCCATGGCAGGAAAGAGTACTGGGGTCAAACGACCCCAGCAAGGTGATTGTCAAGCCTTGTCTTAAAGACCCCCAGGGTAGGAGCCAGCACCACTTCTCTTGGAAGTTGGTTCCAGATCCTAGCCACCCTGACAG
>NW_017729031.1:66309892-66321656 GCF_001723915.1 Gavialis gangeticus
TGGTTGGCCTTCCTGACTGCAACCCCACACTGCCGGCCCATGTTCATCATGGCATCAATGATGACTCCAAGTTCCTTTTCTGCCTCTGCACTGACGAGAAGGGAGTTCCCCAGCCTGTAGGTGTGGTGCTGGTTCTTCCTCCCCAGGTGCATCATCTTGCATTTGTCAGTGTTGAATCCCATCCTATTCTCGTCTGCCCACCCTTGTAACCTGTCTAGGTCCAATTGTAGCCTATTCCATCCTTCTAATGTGCCTACCCCCCCCCACATCTTAGTGTCATCAGCAAATTTGAACAGGGTGCTTTTTACCCCCTCGTCCAAGTCACTGATGAAGATGTTGAACAGTGCGGGCCCGAGGACCAAGCCCTGCAGAACCCACTGCCCACATCCCTCCAGGTCGAAAATGAGCCATCCACTACCACTCTCGGGGTGTGGCCCTCCAGCCAGTTGGTGACCCATTTGACTGCGTATGTGTCGACACCACAGTCCCCCTGTTTTTTAATGAGAAAGGGGTGAAAGACAGTGTTGAAGGCCTTCCGAAAGTCCAGAAAGAGAAATGTTCTCATGGTGGAGGTTGCTTTGTAGCCTTGCCACCTCCTTCTGTAGCTCCCTTGCCCGCTCCCTGAGGGACACCACCAAGAGGCACCATTAACATCGAAGGCACTCCTCCATCTGGCTTTCACTGGAAGCAACCTGCAAGCTGCAGTTTTCCATAATGCCAAACCAGGACCTCAGTGGAAGCCATCTGGACACACATCTCACAGGTGCAAGCAGAAGAAGCTCTGGTAGTAGCAAAAGCTTTGGCATTGTGACATCCTCCAGCCATTTCTCTGGATCTTTTAGTCTACCACCTCTCTCTTCCTGCCCCTCTTTCCAAGCAAACCTTTCCTAGCAAACTCCCTTATAAGCTGGCCTTTTCACTGTCCCTTGGCCCCAAAAGATTCCCTTTTCCCTGCTTCCTCTCACCAAGCTTACAGTGAAGGAAGGAGAGAGTTTTAATGGATTTGGGTTTTTTTTTCAAACTGCTGAAATTTTGCAAATGCTTGTTTTATCATATGAAACATTTTTTTTATTTTTGGTTATGTTAATAAACAAAAAACAACATAAAACAAACCTGTTATTCAGCTAGCTCTAGTTCTGTATCAAGAATATGGCCTCAAGCTACCTGATCAGAAAACGGATGTAGGTCAAGGAGGCAAGCATAGCTAATGACATCTAGTATGATGTCCAATTTCAACTCTAGATATGTATATTAGTTATATGATATATCACATTGCAATAAGATGCATAAAAGGCAGGGGGCTGGGGTTTTTGTTTTTTTTTTTTACTTTTAAATGTTTGCTTATAATGACTGGTTAGTTCTAAGGCACAGAAGAACCTTAGTCCTAATGAACTTACTCTGAAAAAATGCATGGGAGATGGTTCAAGAAATAGCCTCAAAGGAATACAATCTAATTACCACAAGAAGTTGGTAAGGAAATTGTTGAGCCAGTTGACTATTAATGGATTAAGGAGCAATGAAAGTGGATAAAAACTCTGCAGAGGAAGTATTTGAATGAATCTTTATTAGACTGCGGAGGTATCTGCTCCTTTTTCTTTTCAGATAATGAAGTCAGGCACCCTCAGTGACTGAGGTGTCAAAAGGGGAGGTGCTTTAACAAAATCATCAAATATAGATGGCATTCATCAAGTTTTCTAAAGGAATTTAAGAATAAGGTGGCTGAGATTATAATAAAAATATGCAATATTTCATTAAAATGATCTATTATACCAGAGCACTGGAGGATAGCAAAGGTTGTATTTCCCTCTTCAAAAAGGTGCTTAGGGTGATTATGTGAATTACAAAACAATGTGTCTTGCTTCAGTACCAGGTAAATTGGCTGACGTTATAAATGAGGAGAGAGTTACACAATGCACACTTGATGAACACGATATGATAGGAGCAAACCAGAATGGATTTTATAAAGGAAAATCATGTTTCTCCCATATAGCAGACATCAAAATAGTGAATGAGATGGGTGATGCAATTTATTTAGACTTTCAAAAAATTTTGACAAGATCTCTCTCAGACTATTAAGAATGAAATATTTTGGCTTCAGTTAGATGTCCAATAAGCTATTCGTATTATGAAATGGAAATTAGATTTGCATGAAAACAACTAAAGGTCTGAGAGATGGAGTAAGGTTCCTTGAACAGTTCCAATTCTCACTGAATTCAATAGAAGTTTGTTAGGAGCTGGATAAGGCCTCTTCTGGGTTGTTGAAAAGCTGCCACTTGTTGGGTGAAACTGTTGGTACTGGATTTATGACCCAGATAACTTGTTCCAGGCAGACCCAAATCCTCAGACTGATCACGACTTCTCCAATCAATAACAGGAAAATATTATTGATACACAGTGATAACAGATAAGAATAATTCCAGGAAGGCAAACAAAATTCCCCCTCCCTACCTTCCCCCCCCCCGATTCTATATTTACCTGTTGTAGGGTGGTCACAGAGGAAGGTACGTCTGGATGGTACACAAGCTTCACTCTGTGGTTCTCTCTTGAATGTCAGAAGTCAGCAGCCTGGAGTTTGAGGGCTTAGGCCCCTCCCCACCCAGTGGGGTATGTGAGATGGGCTGGTGGTATGCCCTCTCTGCCTGTGGTGGTCTTGGGTTTCCCCCTCAGGGATCCTTTGTTGCTCTGAAATCCTTCCTTTTGTATATTTTTCCTTTCTGATGACTCTTCATTCCCAGGCATCGTTGATTCATTTCCCTGTGGTTGTCACAGTGCCCCTGTTTTGTCCTATTAGCATATTCCTTTGCTCCAACAAACCCATCACATGCACACATATCTTAATTTGGTTACTTCCTGGGCCTCCTAATTTGGTCTGTTTACCAAACCCAGAAATCCCAAGGGCTCTGCAGTTCGGCATTGTGACCTGATGCCACCCTATCTCATGTTATGGAACAGTATGATACATGTCTTCAAATTCCTAGCTTGTGTCTGCTGGTTTCAGACACAGTGGGCCTTGAAGGAAACCAGCACAAACAGGCTTTTAGAAGCCAGTTATTCCAAGCTGTTCTCCTGGACCATTTGTTTTAATGCATATCTACACTACCTACAAGCCAATTCCCAAGAGCAAACCTCTAAATATCATTTTCTAGCCATCAAAATGATTCCTTAAGGTAAACATACTTGGCATTCATATTTAGTAACACATACATTAAAGAAAATGAATATTTTTGCCCGTGGAATAAATATTACTAAATTTTGTTTGTGCTATTTATTAAATGAAGACTGTTATTAAATATTAAACTGAAGAATATTGAGTATTATTTCTCTCACACAAAGAAAAACTGCATACTGAGTATGGATTAATGTAACTCATCCAATGTGATTTATAGCTCTAAAGTCTTCAAGGAGTACCACAATTCTACTCTCTGGGTGCTAGAATGTGCATTTGCAGCTTTGCTTTGTCAAAACTTAAGTAGACTTACAACTCCATACATGATATCAAGATGAAAGGGATCAGGTAGAATATTAAGAATTGTATATATGTTATGGACACTGACTGGTTATTACTGGGACTAACTTATACATAAGCAGTGCTCTAATCACTGAGGCCAAAATTGGAGAAGGGTATCCAGAATTATACAAGAGCAAACTTTACAGCAACAGCTAAACAAAGAAAGGGAATGAGGAAAATATGGGCAGAAATGGAAAAGCTCCATGATATGAAGCATTCATGGACAAGGAAGTGGAATAAAAAGAATAAAGAATTGAGAAAGAGATAGAGACACATGGGGAGATGAATGAAAAAGGGGTGGAAAGACAAGTATGCTATTCTAGAACATATTAGGTGGGGTATATTCAGTAGACACAAGGGAGTACTAGTATCATCGTACAAGGCATGAATACATCCTCATTTCCAATATTGTTTACAATTCTGTAGACAATATTTATACAATTATTAACTTAAGCCAGGACAGGTATAAAAGAATGCTGGTAAAGTTGCTAAGAGATAGGGATCTTATTGTGAGAGATAATGAAAAGATCTTGGCTTCTTTAGCTGAGTAAAATGAAGATTAAGAGGGGATATAATTTCTTCCATGGGATGAATATTAGCAAGGGGAAAATCTTTGGGGACTAAAGAAAAATACCAGCATAAGATCAATTGGCTATAAACTGTGAACAAATTTAGGTTAGCAAATAAAAGATGTGTTTTAATTATCTGAGAAGTGTAGTTTTGGAATGATCTTCTAAGCAAAGAGTGGGAGCAAGGAACCTAACTGATGTTAAGTTTGTGCATTTATGGAGGGTATAATAAGATAAGGAAGGAAGTTCTTGTTTATCACTGGGTGTGTCTATACATGGAATTAATCTGATGCAATAAAACTCTGGTGCCAGAGTTTATTGCTCTCGCATGCAGCTTTTACATGTGCACCCAGCACTATAGCGTGTTGAGCTGGGGCAGCACAGCCCCAGCTGGCAGAGGTTCTGGGGAGTCAGCCTCCCAGCTCAGGGCTGCTTCTGCCCAACTCGGTATGCTGCAGAGGGGCTGGCTACTGAAGGAGAAGCTGGCTACTGAAAGAATGAATAGCCAGCTATTAATAGCCACTCATGAAAGACAGAGTGATCTTGAATAAACAAATACTTTTTTAACACATAGGTTTTTTAACATAATAACCTATTATCCAGTGTATCCATGAAGCCATCATAAAAAGTTCACAATTTTCTGCAGCATACACTATAAAGCACTAGCTATATGTTTCAAGAAGTCTGAACATAGTGCACCATACTGAAAGAGTACATAAACCCATAAATCCCCATATGTGATCAGACCAGTGGAATATCTAAAGGTATACCCTGTATCCAACAGTACCAATGCCAGATACTTGGAAGGAATATGCAAAATTAATAAGATGATGCAATAACTTATTCATGGCAGTTTCACCCTGCCCCCAGGCAGAAAGTGGTATTAATATTGCATTTAGAAGCATGTCTAGGTATGATTTTAAAACACAGACAAGGGCTTTAGTTCCGGTCTGTCCCTGCAAAAATTTTAATCTCTTATTCTCAAAAAGGGATTGCACGAACACTTTCTTTTCATGTTGTTTTTTTCTTCTCTGACTATTCTGTCAGTTTATTTCATTTACAGCACTTTTTCTAAAATAATATATTTTTGTTTCTCTTGTTGCTTTAAATTGATGGAAAGTGCATCTTTAGGTTTAAAAATTCTATTAAAAAATAATGATGATAAAAGAATATTGGAACAATACAGAAGTAATAATATAATCCAGGTAATATAATGGTGTAGCTACAAAACACATTTTTCCAGTCAGTGCTGAAGCAAGCAAAGTCTTTAAAAACTAAGATTTACTATAAAGCTGTCAAACATGGATATTGAAACAGGCTTAAGGGAAATCAGTACTCCAATGAGGTCTAGCTACATTTTTAAGAGTTTACACAAAACTTCAAGATGATTTATTTGGCAGCTAGAGATACGTAACAACATGTGGTTGTGGAAGTTCTGTACACTATTCCTATCTTGGATTTGTTTTTCTGTATCACACCCTGTAAACTTTAATTTATTTTTGCATTATTTAGGGGGAGATTGCTAATGTGTGAGCAGGGGACTGGCATCAGGATTGCTTTATTCCCAGCTTTGTCATTAACATGACATATGGTTTTAGTCAAAGCACTTGACCTTTCTAGTGTATCCTTTTTAGGGTTTCCATTTTCTCATCAGTTAAATGGGGACAATTCTTTCCTACCCAATGGAACTGTTGTGTGATTTAATTTGTTAATGTTTTCCAAGTATTTTAGCATCTATTTATAAGAGGCACGATATGTGCAAAGTGTTGTTTTATTTTGCATCTGCAAATAGTATATTATTTTAATGTTAGTTTAGGTACTTTTGGAATATTACTGTGTCCTAAGGATTTCTGCTCATTTGAGTACTTGGTTATATATATCTATGAGACAGGTAGTTTGAATGACAGTGGTCAAAATATTTGTTAATTAGTGTGGTATTTTCATTGTATATGCTCTAACTGGTTTTATGATGGATGATAGATATACAAACATTTGTTTATCATCTATCACAAGTGGCCCATTCTTAAGTTAGCCTACTACATTTCTACATTTACTTATTATTTGATCTTATGATCAGTATTTTGGTCATGCACAATATTATTATGATGTCTTTCTTTCAAATTAACAGACAGTTGCTAGGAACAATAAACATGCAGAAATGGAGACATCTCTAATCTCTCTTCTTGACTTGTTTTACCTGCTTAATATTTTGTTGTGTCTCTTGACTGGCCTGGTACAGGGCCTGAAATTTGCCTTAGGTACTGTTTTGCTGCACAGATAGCTAGTACTACTTCTTTGGTTTCCAAAGAATTCTTGAAGATAATAGTTTAGAGGAGAAATAGCTATGGCTGACAGGCACAGATAAGTCAAGTAGCCAGTACCAGTAGACAGAGTTCCAAGATCAGAATTTCTTTCTGTACATATGATAATACTAGGTGAATACTGAAGGTGCATAATGAAGAATAGCATGGAGACTGTGCAACATCACACATGTCATGGAAACCATGGAGAAAATCCATGAAAGTTGAAAAGAGTAGAGAAGGCAGAGCTAGTCTTATGTATTAATTTAAGCATTATTTTGTGCTCACTGCTATGCTATGGAGACACTTCATTGTAAACTATTTTCCCCAGGATTTTTCAATGAGTAGTTGACACTAGCACATCAGTACTATATCTGAGTCACTTGGCAGAAGTAACGAGAACAAAATCAGGCATCTTTCAAGTGTTTAGGCATGATCCAAAATCCCTGTATCACTTCTGTATATGAAATATCCCATCAATACCCACATTCATAGAGTCTTCTAAGATACTCTTCTCTCCCGTGGTGTCTGTTCTTTTCCTGCTTCCTGTCACTTCCTGTTATTTATTATTACCTCTTTATTATATGTTTTGAGGTAGATGCAAGAAGTCTTGCTCAGAGCTGGAACCCCATTGTGCTATGTACTTTATAAACAGGTAGGACATACATGCTCACCTTCTACAAAGCTTGCTCTGTCTCAATGGGGATGGCTACACATTCATATTAATGTGACACAATAAACTCCAGCACTTATTGCATTGGAGTTTATTGCCCCCTGGCACTGCATTTACATGTGCACCCATGACCATAGCATGTTGAACCAGGTCAGAACAGCCCCAGTTGGCAGTGGGCCTGAGAGGTCAGCCTTACAGCCCGGAGCTGCTCTGACCTGGTTCAACATGCTGCAGAGGGGCTGGCTGGGGCACGAGGGTATTCCAGTGTGGGGCCAGCTGGCAGGCAACCCCCATACTGAAGCATCCTCATGCCTGAGACAGCTGCATCAGCATTTACACATGCGCTACTGCGGACTAAAATACTGCATAGTAAATACAAGCACTATCCTGCTGTGGCATTTTTTAGTATTTGTATTCGTTCTGTAAATACAAGTACTATCCTGATGCAGAGTTATTAGTTTACTCCAGCCTAATAGCCCTTCACATGTAGATGCCGAGATGTTTACTGCTGAGCTAATTAGTCTATTCTGTAGTAAACACCTTGTGTAGATGTGCACACTGGCAAAGAAATGATATAGTGCACTGACTGGCTGTGATATTGTACCTTTCTGGGGCCAAATCTACAGACTTTATTCACATCTGTGGTCCTACCAAAAACAAGGCTGGAAGAGTGCTGTAACATTAAATTTAACAAATATCAAACTTATAATATTTTGTATTTATCTTCCTATTTACATTTTTTTGGTGTGTCACACTTCATTCTGTTTCTCTAACTTACGCCCTTGTAGCAGGAAAAAGCAAATTTTCATAAATCTGTTTTTATTTCCTACTTTCACCATCTGCATTATTACTTCAGCACATGGAAAATGCTGATGGATGAGTGACACCCATCAAACATTACTACCTAGTGCAAGAGAGGAAGCAGAGAAAATATCAGATCCTAATATGAGAAACTCACTTATCATAAATTGTTGCCTCCTATATCAAGGTTGCAAATAGTAAAGATAGGAAATTCTGACAGAGAAGTAAAACCCATCAAAATCCCCTTTAAGCAACTTCCTTCTTTTTGAATCCAAGATGATAGGATCATCATATTTTAATGCCAGAAGCATTCAAGAGCTAGGCATTTTGTGATGTTACATCATGACTGAGTTAATTTTTGTTTGCTCGGCTGTTCTTGCTTGTAGCACTGGAATTTTGGAACACAAAACCTGACTCTAAACAGTTAATATAAAGTGGGTTGGAAGAGGTGGGTAGGAAGGTCTTAATAGCATGTAAAAATCAAGAAGGTACAGCAGTGATTGTCAACTAGGGCAGGGGTAGGCAATGTTTTTTGGCCAGAGTGTCGAAAAACACCACAATGCCTACCTTAGAAGGTGCCGGAGTGCCGGCATGCCAGAAAAACTACATGAGGGCAGCAGGTACATGGCACTGCTTGTACCCCTTGCACCCCAGCTAAAGACTCTGCTCCCCAGCCCTGCTGCCCCTTGGCCCTGACCCCAGCTCTGCTGCTCCTGCCTGCCACCCAAAGCCAGCTACGCAGAGCTGGGGCTGGCTGCAGCCAGGACGCTGCAAACAGCTGTGCCAGGCTCTGGAGCCCTGGCATCAGTTCTGTACCAGCATGTGCCTCAGAGCCGGCAGTGGGGGAGGGGCCTGAGGCAGCACAACCCCGGTATCTCTCCTGTTCCTGGCTCAGAGCTGGTGACTGGGCTCCAGAGCCTGGCGCAGCTGTTTGTAGCCAGCCTGGGCTCTGGGCAGTTGCAGCAAGCAGCGGGCAGGCTGCAAACAGCTGCACTGGGCTCCACAGCTCCGGCATCAGCTCCATGCACATGCAGTCACTTCAAGCAAGCCCTGCTGGGAGCAGTCTGGGCTCCGTTGCTGGCAGCAGCTACCCAGAGCCAGGGCTGACCGTGGCATGCCAAGAAAAATGGCCTCATGTGCCATGCTTGGCACACATGCTGGGGGTTGCCGACCCCTGAGATAGGGTTTCAGGGCACCCAGGGTGCCACAGCAACCTTTGAAGGATACTTCAGGAATTGTGAGGAGATAGGCAAATAAAAGCTATTCTGTCCCTCTGCAAGGAGGTAAATACTGTTATTAATAGTTAACCATTTGTGAATAGAGCAGTATCTCATTAAAAAAACTATGATGGCGTACCTTGAGTCTAGGGAGGTTAAGAACCACTGATCTAAAGTATTTTTAGTTAATCGATATTTATTCTTTGACAATAATCAGTTTGGGCCATCAAATTCTCTTTGCTGTATAAAATACAAAGAAACACAATTGTTATTGTTTATTAACTGTTAGAAGGTTAGATTTGGAGAAAGAAGAAAAACAGCCTTTCACTAATTCAACACTTTGTTATCCATAGTTTTCTAGAAAGGCTCTAGGGCTGTGCGGAACACCATTGTTTCATTTCTTTGTCCTTTTCGCCATTCTGAAGGAACAATGCTTCGTTCCATTGTTTTGTTTCATTTTGAAGCACTGTTCCATTTAATTTCGGTGAAACTGTTTTGCTGTTTTGACTCGTTTCGAAGTTTTACCAATAGGCTATAATGGGGAATCATGACAATGCCTAAAACATTGTCATTTGTTGCCTGATTCGGATGCAAGTTGCAGGGATGGTAGCCCCTTCTGAAGGCATGAAGTTTCAAGGAGATAGCTGCAGAGGTTTCTCGGGAAACTGCACCTCAAAGTCTTAAAAGCAAAATTTGTGACACTTGCTGGCAGTGGCAGCCTTCTGTCATCCGGCATGCTGATCCAGGGGCACCCCCAGGAGGGCTGCAGCATTGTGTCAGACTCCTCCCAGGGGTGCAGGTCCCCCAATCTGTGCTGGATGACAGGAGGCTGCTGCTGCCACCTAGGACTGGTCACACCTAGCACCAGGCTACATAGAGCTCAGCTCAGTGATAGAAGGCAGAATGCAGCCCCGGCTTTGCCCACCTCCTGCCACTGGGCTGACCTCCATGGTGTACAGTCCAGTGGCAGGAGGCAGGCAGAGCCGGCACTGCACTCTAATCAACTCCACCAGCCCCATGGAGCGCAGCCCAGTGGTGGGTGGTGGACAGAGCCGGGGCTGTGCTCCAATCAGCTCTGCTAGCCCCATGGAGTGCAGCCCAGCAGTAGGAGGCAGGGAGAGCCAGGGCTGTGCTTCCCACCCGGCTGACCTAACCTACATAGGGCTGTGGAGCCACTTGGAGCATAGCCCTGGCTCTCCTGTGCCTCCCACCACTGGGCTGGTTTAAAACTTGAAACATTTCAAAACTTTTGAAATATTTTGAGTGATCTCATTTTGTTTTGAAGCTGTTTTGATGCTTTTTGTTTTGTTTCAATTTTGCTGTTTCCAGCTCAAAATGCAACAAAACAACTTTGAAACGAAACATTCAGTGAAATTTCACACAGCCCTAATACTCTCTAAGTTATGCCAAGTATCATCATGCTTATTTTATCATGCCCTGAGCCTTAGTTGGGAAGAGCAGGGTATATACTAATGAATTAGAATAAATAAAAACCTTTTTGTAATTGAGGAAACTGATTTGATCGTCATCACACAACCAGTATCAGACTAGGGAAGAGAGCACAGGTTTATTTTCATCTTTATTTTCTAGGCAAGTGGTGATCAACCTTTTTCTCTGGTGGGCTAAATGGGCAGTGCATGGTCCACCCCTGGGCCAAATCCAGTACTACAGCAGACCTCAGGGAGAAAGGTGGGGGGGGGGGCAGCCCAGCCCCACTCCAATTCATCAGTGTCCCCGATGCAGCTGTTCAGGTGGGAGGGGGCATGGCCTTGCACCAATTCCCTCTGGGGCTTGGCAATTTGGCAGTAGGGGAGGAGGGTGGTATTAATGGCCACTACATTCCCTCACCCCCAAATTGCCTGACTAGTGGGGAGCCGCACGGGGGAGATGTGGCTCTATGGGCCACATTTGGCTTGAAGGACAGAGGCTGAGCACCCCTGATCTAGGCCTTGGACCACGGAAACTCTGGGTTAGTGAAAGCAGGGATCAGATCCAAAAAAAAGAGAAAGACTTAAGACATCTAGGTAAGCAGTTGTTGCCAGGCTACTACTTCTACCCACCTTTAGGAAAATGCAAACAACAGTAGGAGGCAATCAGGACTCATAGTAGAGATGATATCTTTTATTAGACCAACAAGATCCCCACCCCCCCTGCAAAAAAATTATTTAAAATAAATTTCTTTAAAGAATTTCTCCAAAGATTTTTTTGGTGCAAAAATCTTGATCTAATAAAAGATAACCATCTCTGCTACGAGTCCTAATTGCCTTTTCCTCTAGACCAATACGGCCACAACCTGGATACCTAACACCAGTAGGAAGCGCTTGACAGGTGTCTTTTTCATTTGTATTTCTGAGGGAACCGCGGACCCTAAAGGGAGTCCGGCTCTTTTCCCTTTAAGCACATCCCCCCGTGCCCAACCTCCCTTCCCTCCAAGTTTGGGAGCCCTGTTCCCAGCCGTAGAGATTCCCAGACTCCCCCAAGTGGCTGCGGAGAAGATCGGGCCGCTCCGCCAGTGCTTCAAGGCTTCTGCAAAACCCCCAAGAAGAAACCAAATGCTGCCGACTCGGACCCCCTTCAGCTCCGCCCGTGCCCTGCTCGGGGGCCAGCCAGGCCTCTCCCAGCCCCGCGGGCGCCGGCTGCTTCCCCGCCCTGCCCGGCGCCGTGCAGCCCTGCGGAGCGGGCCCGGCCGGGGGCTG
>NW_017729031.1:66322827-66323458 GCF_001723915.1 Gavialis gangeticus
TGCCCGAGCCGCCGGCCGCGGGGTGCATGGACGCGGCTGCGGCGGAGGCGGCGGCCACCCCATGGAGTGTTACTACATTGTCATCAGCTCCGCGCACCTCAGCAATGGGCACTTTCGCAACATCAAGGGAGTTTTCCGCGGTCCCCTCAGCAAGAACGGGAACAAAACTCTGGTAATGGCTTTTCCTGTCTCTTTCTATCCCTCCCCCTCCACCCCTTCCCCAGCCGCGTCTCTGCTGGAAGGGATCTGCAGCGGGCCGGAGCCCTGGGCAGGTGGGGAAGTGCGGCTGTACTGACGGGTGATGGGCACCTGGCCCCATGCTCAGGGCATACATAGGCTGGGGGAGTGGATGGCTACAGCACGGAGTCTCCCTCTTTTTTTCCTGGGAGTTGTCACCCTGTGGGGGCATGCCTTCCACTCCCTGCAGGAGATCCGTGCCTGACCTTTCCTTTTTTTTTTTTTTTGCTCCCACTCATTTGGGTCCGGTTATGGAAGTCCTGGAAATGGGGCTGTGGGAAACCCTTCTTCCATACCCACCCTCTCCAGGTGAGGCTTCATGCGGCCTTTTCACCTGGGAGGGCAGAGTCTTTAACAAGCGGGAAACTTCTGCATTGGTGCTGCCAGTGCACAT
>NW_017729031.1:66328458-66345726 GCF_001723915.1 Gavialis gangeticus
CTCATTTGGGTCCGGTTATGGAAGTCCTGGAAATGGGGCTGTGGGAAACCCTTCTTCCATACCCACCCTCTCCAGGTGAGGCTTCATGCGGCCTTTTCACCTGGGAGGGCAGAGTCTTTAACAAGCGGGAAACTTCTGCATTGGTGCTGCCAGTGGACATCACGGGCAGAGGTGGCATATTGCCAATCGGGATCCAAGTACAACAGGTGATTGCTTTGGTCCCTGCTGTCTGTACCAATTGTGGGGGGTTGTTTTGTTTTGATTTCAGAAAGTTTAAAAAAAAAAAAGGAAAAAGGAAAAAAGAAGGTAAAAGAGAAACACTTATTTGAGGCTTGAAGGTCCTGAACAAGGCCATTCAGTTGTTCAGGAAGGACATAAAACTCTACCTGGTGGTTAATACAAATGATCTGAACAGGTCTCAACTGAGCAGTGTTTAGGAGATTTTTACTTGGATCCTGTAGAAAGTGTTCATTCACAGACTGCACCTTCAAATGACAGCGGTGTCGTGCTCATTTTTTTCATGTGTTAGTCATACATGCCTTCAGTTTCTGCTACTTCGGTTGACTTTTGTGCTGACTTCTGTGTGGTTTCTGGACTTGGAAGATTGTGAACAAGTGTACGTAGGAAGCCAGGTGGAAAGAGGGGGCATGATGAAGTCCATATTTTACATATGACAATTTGCCCCTTAAAATACTATCGATAAAGGATAACTAGAGACTGAGTGAGCGACATCATGTAACAGCTCAGTCAACATGCAAGGAAAGTGTAGACTGATGGATGGAAGTAGTGTTTAGTCACATTTTTTTACCAGTCCCTTTTATCACCTTATCCAAGTTTCCTTTGGATAAAACAGCAGGATTTACCTTCAACATACTTGTTCCCTGGAATGCGTGACCTGTATTGACAGGGAATTTACTAAAGTGCTTAACATTTGCTAAAGTTGGCAAGCTTGCAGTTTCTCTTTAAATGAAGAGATTAAAGCAAGTCTGAGCCAAGCCATAAAAATAGTAACTACTACTAGAATATCTGAAGCAGTCTTTGGATTGTTCCAAATTGTTCCAATTGAAATGCTACTGCTCTGATGTTGGAGAATTGATAGAGGTATTTCAAAGCTCTATACTTTAAATACTGCTTATGAATTAGGAGAATACCCTTGTCTCCAAAATTAAATAGGATTGTAGAATCCTTGTGATTACTGTTAATAAATGCATTTTGCTTTTACAGTTTCAGAGAAAAAAACAGAAACTATAGCAGAATTGTTAAGTAACGGTTACAATTCCTAAAATAATTAACACAATTGGTACAATATATTGCTTCCTTGGCTGATTTGAGCTGTTGGAGAAAAGATGGATCAGGCAAGCTTAATTGATAGAAAGTCTAAAGGTAACTTCTGAGCTGCATATTGCCACACACAGCCTATGTTGTTTGGGTTGCATTGTACTCCTTGCTCTTGCCTGACAACCCTCCTTTCTAATACTTCTACAAGGAAAAAATTTTTTTACAGTCAGTAATAATCTTATGGGAAAAAAAGTAAAATATTGCTGGAAAGAAAGCATCTGTGTTTAACAACAATTAAAAAAAAGGAAATTGTAACCTGTTGTTTACTTTTTGGAAGTAAATGTAAAGTTTATTACTGATTTGGGGAAAGTTTTGCAATAAGGCTGAATAATGAATACTGTATTTTTTAACTGAGTTTCTATTATTTTAATTTGAAGCTTGAAACAATGTACCTATATAGTTGTGGTCAGAAAGCAATATAACTCTCCAATGAAGTTCTAAATTTAAAATAAAAAAAGTTCTTTGTCTCAGATTCTATATTGGATTTCTTAATCCGTATCTTAAGAAATCATGTAAATGACAAAACACACAGAATCTAAGAAAGTGTTTTTATCTCCAGGTAATTTTATTCTGAAATAAATAAAAACCTATTCATTTTCAAACAATGAATAAATCAGATTACAAAGTTAGCACACCTGATAACTAACTAAAAAAATAGCCTCAAAGATTCAGCCTTACCCTCTAAACAGGCACATTTCAATCGGCTACTATTTGCAAATCAAATGATAGAGAATCAACCAAATTGACCACAAATTATTGAAAAGCTTTGCTTTAAGACATTTAAAAATGTATCTTTAGGAGTTTTGATAAGAATCCATAGTCTCTTAATGAAATCTTTTGGGATCGTCATTCTGAAATATGTCAGGGTACCTATAATACATTTCTGAAATCTGAAAAAAAGATACAGCCAGTATAAGAATAGAAGAAGCATATGACTGTTCTTAGTTCATTTTCATTGACACTCTTAACCCAAAAGCAGATTGTGAATGTTTTCTTGTGAGTGGGGGATAACACTAAAGCAACTGTTTATTTCTATAGAGTTGAATGGCTTCTGTGCAGAAGATGGCATGTATTAAGCCCTGCTTTGCCTGTGCTTTGAAGGAAAAAAGTCCAATACTGTGCCACTAAATGCAAGATACTTCGCTAAAATCTATTAAACTTTTCTCTCTAAAAGTAGGAAAGGGATGATTGCAGACAATGGATGAAGTAGGAATGGCGTATTGCTAGCTCCTCTTTCTGCCACCCTGCAGCCCTAATTGCCTCTTTTAAGTACCTCTTTTAAGTCTAGAAGTTGAGGAGGCTGCTTGGAGACCTGGAATGCCTCCTCTGAACTTCCCTCTGGTCCTAGAGTGACCTGGGAAGACAAACGCTGTCTGAAGATCAGATATAGAAACATTCTGCTCCTTCAGTGGTGAAGAAGGTAGGACACAGCCTCAGAGCTTCTCTTTGCCCTTTGATTGGGAAGATGAAGGGCTTGTTGACAGTGGAGTGCAGGGGTGGTATCAAGGTAGCCTTGATTTCCAAACTGGGAGGAGAAGTTAGTTTGAGAGCTCTTGTCCCCTCTGGTCAGAAAAGACAAGAAAACTGCGCTATTATCCTACTAGGGAAGATTGAATTACCTCTCAGATTTGGTGGAGAGGTATGGAAAAGGATATTACCTATTCCATGGGAGAAAAGAAGGGTCCTTTCTGTGCCTACTTATATATGGGGAAGAAAGGGAAATCACTTATTTTCACTGCCACGTTTATGGGGGGATGTCCCTTCACCCATCCCCAGGATATCAGTAACTTTTGCTGGCAATATGCACTTACAGTAGGACTTCAGCAAAGATCAATGTGGAAGTTGAAGAAAGGGAGAAAGAAGTGGTAAAAGAGAGAGAAAAAGAATGGCCACAGAAATGTGGCTGGGATAGCATAAAATCAATGAAGGAATGTAGGTAGAGGGCAGAAGGAACAAAGAAGTGAGAGGTAAAGCACAATGGAGCTGGTCAGATTTAGTAACCATTGAACATTCCTGTGAAAAATGAAAGAAGAAAAATACAGTGGGAAAAAGAGCTGTTTGTGTCAGAATCTTTGCATACTTGTTCTCCTTGGTGTGTCTGAAAAATACATAGGTATGTTGGGGACAATGAGTTTTTGTCATTCTGGGCCTCATGCAGTCCTAAAATGCTCCTTCCTGGGAAGGCTATAAATTGGAATCCTGGTACTCTAGTTTATGAGGAAGAGGGACTCAGAATTTTTCATTGGAGAGTGCTGTCTAAAAACCTAAAACTATTAAAAAATTGTCAATGCACTAAGTTGTTAAAAGAAATCAGTGGTTGTTTTGTTGGGTCTCTGGACCATTAATTATGGGTTAAACTTTTCACATCTTACATCCTGCCTTCTGAAACATTCTCTTTGGAATGTATGTGACTTTTAAAAATTTTTACTTATATTCTAAAATACTGAAACACTTTTTAATTTAATTATTTATTAATTTTATTGGTGAAACAAAAGTTACGAATACTTATGAATAGTAATGAATGCTGTCAGGATTAGTGATATGAAGAGAGACTAAAATTAAGAAAACCATACAAGTGAATATGTGGGGGCAGGTGGGGGGAAGAGGAGGGAGAGGAGGGAGTCCTGTGTTGCTGTGAGCTTCTCATTGTTAAATGTTTTCTTAAGGGATGTTCAGTGTCTTTTTGAAAGAACCAAATAGTTAATTGTAATAAGCTTGCTGGGTCATCCATTTTACGTGATGCTATCTAACTTGCTTGGTGGTTCATTCTGTGTAAGGAAACTGTATACCTTTTTAAGGTACTAAAGTATGCCTTTTTAATGTAAGGACAAGATCTGACTGTAATATAGTTCACTTTAATGTCCAAAATTATATATAGTATAATTGGTAATTGAAGTAGACATTATGTTTTTGTTCCTTTCTTTGGTCATCTATTCCACATATTTATTCTGCCTATAATAAAAAACAAACAAACAAAAAACAAACTCTAAACATCAGATTCAAAGTTTTGTTATCCTCCCTGGCATTCCTAGTTAATGGTCTTTTTTTTGTTTGGTCGGGGTTTTTTTTGGGGGGGGGTGTTAAAGGTCTGATTATGCAATCACTTGCCAGCAGGGTTTGTGTTCAATGACTTCAACAGAACTTTCCCAGTAATTAATAATTTATTCAGGGTGGAGTTTTCTTGTAGACCCCAGTGCAATGTAGTTGATGTCTATTTGTATGAGCCATCCCTTCCCACTTTGGATCTTCTAAACTTCTTCACAACCTGTCACTGTGACTAACCTCTTTCCATGTCATGGAGGTCAGTTTTAACTAATCTTTCCTCATAATTTGTATACTTGCTCCATGGCTACTCTCTTTCAATTTTTTAATCTCAAGGGTTTGAAAGTTGTACTGAAGGATACCTGTCTGAATAGATAAATCAGTTGTTTAGAATCACAGACAGGTTAATTTGCTAAACCTTCCCAACAGTGTCCCTCAGAATTGCAAACAATATATGATGGAATTTATTTTTGTTACACACATGATTCTTCAATAGACCGGTGGGCGAACAGATCTTTTAAATGTAATCCTCTAAGTAGCTGGTAGGTAAGTAGTAATGGAAGCTCTGCTAATTAATAAAGGTACAGATGCTCCTTCCTTTGACTTTAGTTCAATTCTATGAATGTTTTACCTGCTCTAAATCTTTATTCATATACAACTGCAAAACTAACCCATCAAGTAAGTGTACAGCAGATGACAATAAAAAATATGAATAAAATCTTATTAATTCCAATGGTATTTCCTTTATTTTGTTTACTACTGATTACCATCATTAAGGTGATTCCAGAGCAGAAAATGATACCTCACTGGGCCACCTTTTCAGGTGGTGGAATTTGCTACTGAATTTGCTTACTGATTTTTAGTAAGAAGTAGGTAAGCCACAATTTTTATGCATTAGGCCAGAAGTATCCAACTCATTTGGCTCTGCAAGCTGGACTGGACCATGGGGCTTGTTATGGTCCAGACGACCCACCTCTGGTAGCAGTGCAACAGCTTTTTGGTGAAACTGACTGCTGCATTGGCACATCTCTAGAACCCAGGGGCTGAATTTCACAGCCACTCACCCCTTCTTTTCCCTGCTGATTTTAGTCACCTAAGACCCTGAATTTAGTGGAAGAGGTGTTCACCACCTGGTTTCTGGAGCTGCACCAACACAGTGGATTTTGCAGCCATGTCAACAAGGTCCTGTACCCCAGAATTTAACCACTCATTGACTATATGAAATCCATAAGATGCCAGTTGGGAGCTAAATTTTCATTAGGCACCATGGAAGTCTCCATGTTTGCAAAGGCATTACATGTGTTAAATTGTCATCAAAGGGGGGAGCACTTAATTAAACATATGAATAAGAATTTAACTGTTCAATTCATAGACTCTTACTTTTTAAAACTGGCTCTTTTGCTGATAAGTATCTTGTATATCTTTTTAAATGTCTGTTGACATGTTTATTGAACATGTCTGCTCGGTTTTTTTAAATTGTAAGTTCCAAGTCTCAGGGTTTAGTTATGTTAAATTTCATGAGGTTGGGAATAATGATTAACTAGTGCATTCTGAAAATGCCATCTGTCGCTCAGGCTGTCTGTTGTCTTTGTCTTTTCTACATTTTGTAGAATATTTCTGTATTCCCAGATCAACTAAAGTAAATATGTTGTGGTGGACATGAAAACCTCTTTTATGAGAAATTTATTATAAATGTTTATAGTTGAGAATATTAAAGTAATAACTAATTATAAAACTGCATTGATCTGGTAGTTACATGTAGTAACCTAAATGTAGTTCAATAAAAGCATATAACTGGCAGATATGTTGGAAATGTATACAGATTCCAAATTTCCTAATATGTACTTTTGATAAATACCACATGCATTCTTTCCCCAAAGAGGGCCCTCTAAAATTAGGGTACATGTTTTAACAGATGAAGCTGACTTGTGTGCCAGAATGGAGGCATGAGAATGATGGGGGCTGAGGACTGGCCCCTTGCTAGGCATGCAGCGGGGTGGAGCCCACTCCGCAGTGTGATTTGCTTTCTCCTTGTAGCTAAAGCTTGAACACTTTCAGAAACGCTGCTGAATTGGCTAAACAGCCAAAAGCTGCTGTCCATTCATCAGCAGCTGTAACTGGGTTAAAGCTTTGGATGAAAGGAGAGAGTGAGTGAGGCCTGTATTCAGCCATGAATCTGCCTTCCTCAAACAAGGCACATACCTTATTTACGGGCGTATGGTATGTGAGAAATAATATGGTATATAAGTAGGCTTGGTATCATAAGTTTATTTTAATAGTTAAAGAAAAAGATCATGATAAACTGCCTCCATATAGTTTATAGTTGAAAATAAAATGGATTAAATGGAAAAAAAACAATGTTCAGTAAAGTGGTTGTATAGTTGTCCAGGCTGCTAGTACATGCAACATAATTATTTTTCATACCTTTTTGTATTATTACAGAATTTATACTTAACCCATTTCAATTGCTAGAGTAGTGTTAGCTATCTCTTGGCTACACCTTCAACTGTTTAGTAATAGAGTTTTACTTTCAGAAGTAGCTAACAAATGGCTAACGAGTAATCACGCTGAAGATAACATCCAGTACTCCACAGTACTTAGAGGGTCTGGATGTTTAAAGTTACATATGTAAGCACTTTGCTGCATTAGGTCCATATTGATCATATTTACCACTGCCTTTATGAAATAACAGTAAACCTTATACAACTGTCAGGTTCATATGCAGGATGATAGTAAGGGCCTTGTTACATGTTGCACTTTGAATTGCTCAAATATTGAGTAGTGTTAGGGGCAGCTCAAGTTTGGGGCAATCCCATCTTAAGTGTAAAAACAGACTTCTATCCCTGCTCTAGGTGTGTGTGTGTGGGGGGGGGCAGGCAAATGAAGCTGGGAGTGGGAGATTTAATGGTGTATAATGAAATGGGAGGTGGAAAGGAAATGGGGTGGGGAAAGGCTGGTGAAATAAAGTCAATCACTGAAGGATAAAATAAAAAGAAGTAATATAGACTTTACCCAAGAGTGCTGATGGAGCTGGCTGAGGTCATTGTGGAACCCCTGGCAAAACTCTTTCAGAAATCGTGGCACACAGGGGAGATCCATGAGGATTGGAAGAGGGCAACATTGTGCCCATCTTCAAGAAGGGGAAGAGGGAGGACCTGGACAACAATACGCCAGTCAGCCTAACCTCCATCCCAGGGAAAATCCTGGAAAAACTCATTAAAGACTCTATGTGCAATACGCTCATTGAGGGTAAGATTCTGAATGACAGCCAGAATGGCTTTGTCATGGGTAGGTCTTGGCTTACCAATCTCATCTCCTTCTATGAACAAGTCTCTCGCCACCTGGACATGGGAGAGACGATCGACATTATGTATGTAGACTTCCAAAGTCTTTTGATTTAGTGAACCTCAATATCCTTGTGGAAAAATTGTGGCTTAACTGCTCAACAGTTCAGTGGGTGGAAAACTGGCTGCATGGTAGGACCGAGAGAGTTCTCATGAATCTGTATCATCTTGGTGAGAAGTGGCCAGTGATGTCCTTCAGTGCTTGGACTGGTGCTTTTCAACATCTTTATCAGTGATTTGGATGTGGGGGTGAAAAGCTCACTGGCCAAGTTTTCAGATGACACCAAGTTATGGGGGAGTGTGGTCATGCCAGAAGATAGGTTGCAGATACAGGCAGACCTGGGCAAGCTGGAGAGTCAGACAGACTGGAACCAGATGAAGTTCAACACTCAGAAGTGTACAATGCTCCATCATGGTGGGGGCAAACAACCCGCAACATACCTACAGGCTCGGTGGTGACAATTTGGCTTGCACCACAGCCAAAATAGAGCTAGAGGTAGTGATCGACCATCGCATGAACATGAGCCAGCAGTGCGATGCTGTGGCCAGCAGGGCAAATACCACACTGGCATGCATTAACCATTGCATCTCATACATAAGGAAGTGATACTCCCACTGTACTCCACACTGATGAGACCGCAGCTTGAGTACTGCATCCAGTTCTGGGCACTACACTTCAACAAGGATGTGGAAAAACTTGAGAGGGTCCAGAGAAGAGCCACCTGTATGATCAGGGACTTGCAAGACAAGCCATACGAAGAGAGGCTGAGGGACTTGGGCTCTTCAGCTTACAGAAGAGAAGGCTGAGCGGGGACTTAGTAGCAGCTTATGGCTATATCAGGGGAGTACATTAAGAACTTAGTGAACAGTTGTTCACCAGGGCACCCCTGGGGAAGACCAGGAGCAATGGATACAAACTCCTGGAACATCACTTCAGGCTCAATTCCAGGAAAAACTCCTTCACAGTCAGGGTGTCCAGACTGTGGAATAAACTCCCTCTGGTGGTGGTGCAGTCACCTACCCTGGAAATCTTCAAAAGGAGACTGGACAGTCACCTCACTGGGATCACTTGACCCCAGTTGTCTTTTCCTGCCAGTGCAGGGGGACTGGACCCAATGATCTACAAGGTCCCTTCCAGCCCCTAACAATCTATGAATCTATAATGATATTAAAAAAATTTAAAAGAAACAAAGAGGAAGTAAATTAAAGAAGGTCTCATGTTTTAATAAATTGGAATTTGGGATTGGGGTGCTGGTTGTGTTTTCTGGGGCAGCTAGGAAGTGGGAGCTGTGAGGGAAGGTGCTTTTGGGGGAGCTACTGCCTCTCTCCTGGGTAGGAAGCCCCCGCTTATTGGAATCTGATCTGGCCCCCTACCTTGTTCCCCCTCCTGTACACCCCATTCCTGGACCTGCTTCTATCCTGTGACCTGGCTAACTAGCATGTGTCCTGCAGGCTGTTTTCATGGGGTTGCACTCGTGGGGGTTGGAGGAAGAGGTGACTTGGTGCCAGAACTGTCCCCTGGGCAGGAGAGTTCAGCGGGTGGAAAGTTTGTCCACAAAGAATGGGAGGGTTGGGGAGGGGACACTGCATCATAGGATGCCAGAGGATTACATCTTGGACAGTTCATCTGTGGGGAGTGGCCATACATTAATGAAACATAACCTAGATAACATAGATCATCCTGTCCCAGGGTGGCATAACTTTAAGCTGCCTAAAGTGTGTTTACTGCTAATATAAGGTGTCAATGTGTAAACAATCCAGGGATTAAGAGATCTAGGAGCTACCTAAAATGTAATGTGTAACAAGGCCCTAAGACTACCATAACATGATCTGTGGCATAAGAACATTTTATAATGGTTTAATATGAATTTTAAAATTAACATAGCATCTGACCTTCAAAAGGTCAGGTTGAACTTTAAATTTTACACGCACACACACACACACACACACACACACACACACACTTTTCAGTTCCCTGCTGGATCATTTAATGGCTTTATCTGTGGATGCTAAGGTAGTCTGCGTTTAAAAAAAGAAATTTTAAATCTCATCTATGTGACAATTCATGTGGATATGATAACTCGAAGTATTAAAACGATGCAAAATATAATTATCCTACTCAGTTCAGTTCTAATAGCTAATCATACTTCCATTTATAATAATTGTAAGAAAGCAGTCAGTCATTAAAAAAGAAACAGAATGTTTTTAACGAAATGAAAATAATAGTTAAGATCTAAAACCTGTTCTTGTCTATTTTTAGAATGCTGCCTAAAATTTCAGTAATGTATAATGTTTTAGTTCACAAGTCTAATAACACAAAAGGGAATATTTTGAAGCTGTACTATCCACAGGACAGTTACAGTGAATTGACTGCATGGGAGGCTGTTTTATTATGATTCCAGTACATTTCTGAAGCAATTTGTAGGGATCACAAGTCTCATGCAGTGATTATAAGGGCATTAAATGTGCATATTTAATCTAGAGACTTTTCGATGTAAAGACTTTTGCCATTAAAAGTTTAGTTGTTACAAAATGTGAAACTCTACAGGTTTATTTATATGTCATTGTGCACCAGATTCATAATCTAAACTTGAAATAGCCAGAGCCTGATCTCCCCTCTACCAGTTTTACTTTGTTGTCACTTATTTGGCTTTAGTGCAGTTACTTCTGGTTTAGGCTCTTTTGCTGCAAACACATTTTAAATCTAACTTTAAAGAGACCGTTCATATAGTTAAATTAGGTACACAGTGAGCATGTCTATATATCCTCTGACTGCTAAGGTGCTGGCTGTGTGAGGTTTTTTTTTTTGGCTTTTTTTTCTTATTTGCACATTTTGTGTTTACATACATTCTCCAGGGCTTTTATAACAGGAAGGCTTTTTCTGAAAGGGGATCTTCTATTACATGAAAGCAAAGAGATTGCAATTGCCATAGTCCAACACTGAAGGTATTACAAAGAAAGGAGCATGAAATGGAAGATGTGTGACGAGAGGAGTGATTTTTCAACTTTTTTTCATTTGTGGACCCCTAAAAAAAATCAAATGGAGTTATGGACACCTTTGGAAATTTCAGATGGAGGCACGGATGTCTTTGAATTGTAAGTGCGGGTATTCACATGCTCTTGATTGATCATAGTTATCTTTGTTGACCCCTTCAAGTATGTGAATACCCACACTTACAATTCAAAGGTGTCTTCACCTCCATTAAAAATTTCTGAAGAGGTCCGCAACTCCGTTGTGAATTTTTTAGGGGTTCACAGACCGCATGTTGAAAACCACTGGAGTAGAGGACATCAGCATAGGGGCTATTAGAATAGCCTTCTAGTTGTTACAGTTTATGCAAAACATTTATATTAACTTCAGTCCCTCAGTCAGCGAATAGTGTTAAAAATATCCCATTCTGGCTCACCAATATCCCTTAAAAAGGTTGTGACAGTTATAGTCAATTTGTCAGTTTTAACTCCAGCTAACCTTATTGCGCTGGTTCCCATGTGCAGGAGCATGTGCGTGTAAAGGCACAAATGGCAGTGTCACAAATTTGTGCTGCTGCTTTGTGCCCCATGGCACACCCCTGCACATGTGCTTCAGCGTGCAGCAAATTGTCCAGAGCAGGAGTAGGAGAGGCTGATGCCAGCATTTGTGCTGGCCCCAGCAAAATTGCCTGGTGTTCTGGTGCAGCAGGGGTGCAGATCCAGCAGCACAGAGCCTGGCTGGCAGCCAGAGTGTTGCTCTGGACAGCCAGCCCTTCATTTGTTCCAGTGCACTCTACTGACACGTGCTTTGCACCACTTTTTTCTGCAGAGTTGGATTTTTTGTTTTTCATTTTTCTTTTCTTTCTTTTTTCTTTTTTGGCTATGGGATTTCCTTGTAGCAAACGTTCCCACTAGGTTTTCATGTTCTCTGGTGCATGTTTTCATAGTCCTTGCATGAAAATTGTTGCACCACAAACTTCACGTGCCTGTACATGGGGACCCACCCATTGTATGCAAGAAGAATATCTTTTCAGGAATGAAGATGGGAGTACATACTAGTGATAAAGTTTAAAACAAGTTTACAAAGATGTTTCTGTGGGGCGGGATAATATTTTTTTTGTTTGCTTTTGTTTTGTTAATTTGGGGGAGACTTGCCATTATAGCTTACATTAGATATTTCGAGTCCTTTGTTTCTGTGTTGTTAACTTAAAAATTACAGTCAAAATTCTTAAACAGACAGGTCTTCTCTTATTCAGGAATGTATTGACTTGATTCTTTTGGCTTTTTTGTTTTTAACTGGTCTGGTGTTCCTGAAAAGTGTCAGGTTGACAGCTCTGAAGACCCAAGTTTTTATGCAAAAAAGCAGTAAAACATAGAAAGCCATACAGAGATATTGCTATAATCATCCACCTACGTCTCCACCACAACCTTCAGGAACCACGTCTATGTATAAGAAAGGGGTAGTGGTAGTTTAATATGCTCACCCATCCCATCTTTTGTTTCAAACATTCTAACAAGAGCACTAGGTATTGACTTGTATCATGAGGAACAATTAGCTTCATCAGTTAAATGTTCACAATATTTTAAAACATACTATTTCTGTACTTTGTAATTAAATGATCTGTAAATAAAGATGTTCATATGATTTTTTTCTTTTTATTATAAAGAATTTGCTTCATCATAAAAACAAAAATATGGATAAGGTTTTTGTGTTGTAATTTGTGCAACTTTGTAGACTTCTCTTTGAGTCTTGAAGGCTATGTATTAATCAGTTCATAATTTACAGGTTTGTCTTCTATCTTTCTCAGTAAGACTGGCTTTCTGTGGTAGAAGAAAATGAAATGATCTGTAGTCTTTTAATATCATGTCTGGTTAGTTTCTGCTGCTTCTAAATATATTCTCCACTAATTGCTGGCTGTGCTGCAGAGGAGTGGAAGGGTGAAAATGAAGAGTACCTTGTGATGTGTGAACAGGGAGTAATCAGGAATAAGTTTGAACAGCACATTAGTATCATCTGCAAAAGAACATTCCTTCTTTTCATTCAGTGTTGTCTTGAAATAAACTTAGTGTTTTCAGCAATTTTTTCTGATTATGTAAATATAGTTACTAGCTGTGATAAACTTGTGTAGATGAACAAATTTGCCAGTCACTTGAGATAATCAATGCAGTTAAGTTTTTACATAGACTTATACATACTTTTATGCCTATGATTTAATATTTAAGCTATGTATACACTCTGCTATTTTCTCTTAAATCACAAAGTATTAATTTGGGGCGTGGAGGGGGAAGAAACTGAAAGGATTCAATTAAACGAGTTTTTAATTAGAGAGGTTTAAACTAAAAAGGTTGGTCTAAGTTAATTTAACATCCTGAACCATTAGTGCAAAACTTAATGTTAGTTTTTCTTGGTCTTAAAAGAATAATACGGAGGGGTACTAATTAAAGATAATGAAATGTACTGAATATGTAAAACACTGTGGTTTGCTTCCAGGGACAAAAAATATTAAGCAAAATAACAAATTTGAAATGTGGTTGTAAATAATTTTATACCACACTGTATATATGAGTCTTTCGGGAGTAACCACACTACAGTCTAATATTTCAGAGGCCATTGTCTATAAAAACTGTTTCAAATATGCTTACTTGTTTGCAATACTTTTACAATTATACACTGGTTTAAAATAAAGAAAATTCACATTGCAAATATATATCTCATAAATTAAGATGTACTAAAATATAGAATACGCTGTGTATTGTATAAATGATGAGTGGTAACTGGACAGATAACAGTATTGACACAATTCAGTAATTGTTTTAAAATAGCAAATCATTTTAATGTTTATTTAGCATCTGTTATTTAAGAGAGAATAATATTGGCTTTCACTGTGGCTTAGCAAGCAACAGAGCTAGTGGTGGGATGTATTAATCATACTGGCTTTTTAGTTTTTCTTCATATTGGTCTACCAACAGCTGGTCCACATTTTGGAAAGAAGTTTCTCCAGAAGGAAGGAAAGAAGGTCTAAAGAATATTTGGCTGTTCTTTTGCCACAGAATTGGCACACTAAATCATTCCATAGCCATCTCCATACTTTTTGAGAGGCAGCCAAAAGCTGTATTGCTCTTTCCCTTTCCCTAACACATATTGACTTCGGCAGTTTACAAGAGCTTCAATAGAAATCTAGAGCATGCTGTATGAAAAGACAGGAAAAATATGAGTAGAACTTGCAGTGGCAAGATTTCTTTTTTAGGTTAAACTGTTATACTGGCAATAACTGATGGAGAAATAATATAAGTGTACTGGACTTGCATTATGAGTGGGTGTATACACACAAAGCCATCCATTAATGGTGAACTCATAATTGATAGGAAAAAAACATAAGGCATACAAGAAAAGAAATATAAAAGTATTGTGAAGAATTTGAATCTGCATATAGCATTAGACAAACAGCATTAGAAAGCTATAGCTGACAATTAGACTAATTAGTGATGAGCAGTAAACAAGGAATAGAAGTCATTTAAAGATAATCATCAATGTGATAACAAAGTTCTATGTCTATAGCAGCAATTACTTCCAGTGTATTAGACTCAGCAATAGTGCTGCCTGTGCCTTGCGGTTTGTTTTTATATTAAGCAAAATAATGGATTCTTGTGAATTTGAGTTTAGTTGCAAACCTTTACATAACATGAAATTTTAAGTTCTCTTAGTTACTGAGACATTTTCTATAAGAGAAATCCCATATGGAAGTGTGTGCATGAGAGAGAGCAGAGAGGCTAAGTACTGACATTCAAACAGCCTGAGGCAGAATCAGTCCTACCTATGCGAGTTTCTTTATGCAGAGTAGATTAGATTGGGAGCGGACAGAACATGTGTTCACCTTTTGATGGGGGGTGGGCGGGGCATGAAGTCTGCCTGCACTGGCTGAGGCCAACAGGTTGGGGGCACTCCCCCATGCCTCCTACCATGCCCAGTAGGCTCCCCAGGCTACTAGAGAATGCTGAGCAGAGCTGAGAGGCCAGGCCATATGTTGATTGCTTGCTGGGCATGGATGAGCGTGCCCCCAACCCCTGTAACTGTGGACACTCCCCCACGTCCAGCCCTAGGCTTCCAGGAGAACCCCAGAGTGGGTCATGCCCAACAGACTGGCCAGTGGGGGGGTGGAGAGGGAGTGCTTTGCAGAAGGGAAGGATAGGAGCCTTCAGAGGTCTGGCAAACAGCAGGTGGCAGCAGCAGGTGCCCAGCAGCCCTGCGCCATACAGCAGGGAAATGGGCACTCTGCAGAATGAAGTATCAGGCCCCTTGGAACTCTGGAGAATGGCAGGCAGTGGCAGGAGGTGCCCGGCACAATTCCTGCAATTGTGATTCCTACAAACATGTCGGGCACCTGCTGCCACTGCCTTCTGTTTACCTAAGTGCTGAGGGGGCTGATCCTTCCTTCTGCAGCATACCACTCCCTTGTTCTTAGGGGCATTGTATAAAGACAAATAAACATTGAGCTAGAGATGCTTCCTTCCCCCACCCCTTCCCTGCCAGTGGCTGACAGCTGGATGTAGGCAGGAGGCGAAGCTGGGCATCTGTAAGAAGCCAGAGCGTGGCTAGCTAGACACTTGGCCAGAGCATGTGAGTGCAGGCCTGCTGCTAGCATGTCTCCCTGCAAAGGGGGGATAGCAAGGAAGCTGCAAAGCAGCCTGGGATGCTGGTGGACAGCGACCTAACTTGAATTGGTAGGGGATCTGGTACAGAAGTTCAATACCAGTTTAACCTAAATGAATTAATTCCAAGCCCACATAGTTCTAGGTCTATCTTAGACTGGGCCCTGCCATTTTTAAATTAGTCTACATGAACTGAACTTCTGCTTGGCAATGGGTGTAGACCAGTTTCTGATTGCTTATACTGGTTTATGTGTAATGTCCATACCTGGCCAGGAAGTCCATATTCCAGACCTGCTTCCATGACCCTTTCTCACTTAGAAATATAAAACAAGCTGCAGTTTCTATGCTACAGCTTTAACTTAAGCCATTGCTGTTGCAGGATCAGCCTATTTCTTGTCTACACTCTGCCAGCAAAGTCACCCAAGGTGAGGGAGGGAAGAGCAAGGTGAAGAATGGCTGGTACAGGAGGCAGAAGAGCCATCTTCCTATTGGTAGATGGGTTGCCTGCACATTAGTCATTCTCTACCCACTTCCTGCATTCACAGTACATCTACTTTCGCTTATTTAATACACAGGGTACATGTCTACATCATGAGATATTTACTGCAGAGTTGCCTAATTAGCTCCACTTTAACCAACTTGACATCAACACGTGCAGTGTTACCTGGAGTAAACTTATTAACTGTTGTAGTTTAGCACTTGTAAACACAAGTACTATCCTATAGTGAAGTTTTCTTATTCTGCAGCAACACATGTATTGAAGCTGATGGGACCGGCTGGGGATTGAGGGTGCTTCAGTTCATACTGGAGAAGCCTCCTGCCCCAGCTAGCCCCTCCACATCACACTGAGCCAAGACAGATCAGCCTTGGACTGGCGCCCCCCTCTCCTCCCCTCCCACCCCCGGGTTCCCTGCCATCTGGGGATGCTCCGACCCAGCTCAACGTGCTGTGATCCTGGGTGCACATGTAAACGCAACACCTGGGAGGAATAAACTATGGCATGATATGCACATGCAGACATACCCAGTAACTGCAACTTACCAGAGGAAGTGGGCCTGGATATAGTTCTTTGAAGTTCTGATTCAGAGATCAGTGTTTTTACTAACACAGACTCGTACCCTTCAAAGATTTCATTTCTGGAGTCCACCAGCTGAGTTAGAGACCCATTTCTGAAATCTTTCTGTCCATGAAAACAGTATTGCTCATTTTTTCCTGAAAAAAGTACAAGTCCTAAGGACACTTTCAATATTAATTCTGATTTGATTTTTTCCCCCTGCAGATCTCTTGAATTAACAAAGAGCAAAAAAGTTTTTTGCATGAAAGAAGAGAGAAGGTAATCTTGAGGTTGAAAAAGCTCTTAAAATATTTTAAAAGAAAACTGACAGTATACAGCTTTTTTGTCCTATCCACTACAGGGACAGGGCAAGAAAGTCAACATGTAGATGGATCAGATGCTAAATTTAAAGAAAAACAACAAAAGATGAGGGAATTTGGTGTCATTCTTTTAATGCCTTTATAGCTTTAGCCTGTGCGAGAGGACTGTGTTTCAGCAAAATGTTCTATAAAATAGAAACCTGTTTTAACTTTCATATATTTTACAAATTGATAATCCTGCGAAGGTTTTTTGTTTTTTTCAAATGCTGCATTTTGAAAGAAAAGTTTGCTATACTGTGTTAAAAAATAGGGAATGTAAATATCTTGTTCTACTCCTTAAGAAATGATCATATTGTCCCGATAGGGTGCACAAGCTGGAGGGTGGCAGGAGGAGCATTGTCACTCTGCAATGTGTGTAATAACTGGGCAGTTGCAATTCCCATATTTGGAGGTGTGCCAGGACATCTCTGTTTTGTGCTGCTGTAGGAGCAAGGGAGGATGTAGAGGACAATCAAGCCCCATGTATGACTTACTCCGTGTTGACTTGTTA
>NW_017729031.1:66350726-66353727 GCF_001723915.1 Gavialis gangeticus
ACTGAAGCTTTGCAATTCCCATATTTGGAGGTGTGCCAGGACATCTCTGTTTTGTGCTGCTGTAGGAGCAAGGGAGGATGTAGAGGACAATCAAGCCCCATGTATGACTTACTCCGTGTTGACTTGTTAAAGCTTCCCCAGAATGAAAAAAAAAAGTATGCAGCCTTAAATTGTGCACCTAACTTTGGGAGAGATTTACACTCTGAGGTGCAGGGGTTTTCTTACTGAAAGTGGTGTGGTTCTGCATTCTAATATTCAGATGAGTTGTTTAATGTAAAAATATAGCCCCTGGATGATTTATCAGTAGCTGAAGAACAGTGAGATCAAGGAATGATGCCTATGGCAGAAAGAGAGAGAGAGTGCAACAATTTGTCATCTATTTTTCTCTCTGGGCCAAATTCTGCACCGTCACAACAGCTTGATTCCTATAGATTCACTGGGAGCTGTGTATGAACATGATGAGCAAATTTTCTCTCAGCTTGTCCACCAGTCTCCAAAGTACAACTTTCATTCATAGTAGAATAACAAAACTGCTTATTATTGATAAAAGCCGTGGTGAAAGCAGTGTCTAAGGGTGCATATAGTCATTTGCCACACCCAGACTACATTCACGCAGCGTACTTTAGGCCATGTAAACACAGACCAGGAGCAGCACGTGCAGCTGTTCACAACTCCTGGGAGCCAACCAGGGGAACCAGTGCAAGTAACCTGGTGGAAGGAATTCATGGAGTAGCTGGTAGGTTCAGAGTGGGGGGTGCTGGCTGGTTCGGGGGGTCCATGGTTGCGGGTGTTGCCAGGTTGGGGATGGGAGGCCTGGTGCCTAAAAGCCCAGTCAGGATCCGGGGGATGGAAACAGCACAGCCACAGAGCTGGGATGAGTAGCTTTCCCAGCCACATGGTTGTGCTGCAAACATGTTCAGATCAGGTTAATCCTATCTTGATCTAAGTTAGTGTACCTCTTCAGATGAACTAACTAACTAAGATTGGTTTTGTCATTTTTGGGGGCTATTGCAACCTTCCAAATGATTGGGCATTTAGACTAACTGGGTTTTTCAGTGTTTTTTTTTTTTTTTTTGCATCTGATGTGGTATTAAAAAAATGCTTCTCCATTCTAGATCCAGGGTAATAATCCATGCTTCAAATGACAATGGCCTGGTATTTGGGATGTTTCCATGTGTTCATGCTGGATTTATTTCAGAATGATTTGGTAATCAGTTCTGTATAATTTAAAAGCATCATACTTGTCTTTGAATGTACATTGAGTGTAGGACGTAAGTCATTCAATAGTTGAGAATTTTTTTGTTGTGAGAACAGTTTACTCAGGGAAACTTTGCACCTATATTTTACAGTTGCCAGATGAAATTATAGGCACAACTCTGTCTAGTGGGAATTCATAATACTTTATCTGAACTCATAATCAGGGAGCCAGAGGTGAAAATCCTCTTATTTGCAGGTTCAAATTGGGCTTTAAAAGACACATTTTACACTTTTGGGAATCTGCACAGGAATCTATGCTTCTCCCTTTTCTGAATAATTTAAGAATGGCTGAATGCTAATGTATCAGAGTAGTAAAAATGTGATTTAGCTATTCTTTCCCCTCTTTCAATAGCTGGACATATGAAAATGTTATTTTAAAGATTTCATGTTTTCAGTGAAATAATCAGAGTTCAATCTTCTCTCCATGGACATGCATAAATTCGATTAACAGTAATAAATCTTGCATGTCCGTCAAGAAGCAAATGGAACTTTGTCTTCTAGAGTGCATCCAACTCAAGGAAACTGCAGAAAGCTTGTGGCAATTCATTTTATAGGAACTGAAGTCCCTAGCTTTTATCTCATTTCCGCAGTTGCTAGCACTTTCCACTACTTCACACTACCCTTTCAAAGGTCTTTGTAATGACTTTAAATCCACAGACAGGCACTGCTGTAGATGAAGTAGAGAGCACTGCATTACTTGAAGTTCTAAGATTAATTATTAACGGGTCAAATTTTAAATAAAAGAGCAGAATTATAGTAGGGAATATAGTATGTGTTATGCACATTTTGATCATACTGAAACACCAATATTAATGTGTTACTATGATCTGTGAAATAGTATTTCAGTACAGATAGCCTTAAAAAATTTCATAATGATTTTCACCTGAGGATCACAATACACTTTAGGCACACTAAGTTGTGTGTAGTTAAAGACACTGAAGGGTAGGGCTGGGATCATGAATGACCTAGATAAACTGAAGAAATGGTCTGAAATCAGTGAGATGAGATTCAACAAGGATAAATACAAAGTTCTGCAAATGCAAATACAGACTGGGGTATGACTGACCTTAGCTCCAGTGCTGTAGAGGAGGAGCTGTGGTTTACAGTGGATCACAACCTGAATATAAGCCAAGAGTATGCTCATGTTGCAGAAAAATCCAACATACTGGGTCAAATTAACGAGTGTCTCATGCAAATCAAGGGAAGTGGTTCTTCCACTCTGGTACCAGTGAGGCCCTAGCTGAAATACAATATCCAGTTTTGGACCACATGCTTGAAGAAAGATGTGAACAGATTGGAAAGAGTCCTGGGGAGAGTAACAAAACTAATTAGAGTTCTGGGAAGCAAGACTGGTGAGGAAAGTCTGAAAGAACTAGGTTTATTTAGTTTGGAGAAGAGAAGACTGAGGGCAAGTGGGTGTTGATAACAGTCTTAAAATACCTGAAGGGCAGTTAGAGAGATGATGAGGATGGACATTTTTTCTGTGGCCATAGTGGACAGGACTACAAGTAATGGCTTCAAGATGCAGCAGGGGAAAATTAGTTGGAGATTAGGAGGAACTTTTCCACATTGGAACAGGCTATCTAGAGAAGTTGTGAAATCTTCATCCCTGGGAATTTTCAAGAACAAATTAGACAAACATTTGACTTGAGAAGGTTTATTTGGGGATGCTCCTAGCTTGAACATTGGATTTATTGGATTAAATGACCTTGTGAGATCCCTTCCAGCCCTACCTTCATAATAC
>NW_017729031.1:66353772-66358944 GCF_001723915.1 Gavialis gangeticus
GAGAGAGAGAGAGAGAGAGAGAGATCCTCATATTGTATAGGAATATATAATACTTATTAGGAATCTGAGAGAGACTGTGACTTTCTCACAATCACATAAAGGCTTGTAGAATTGGAAATGGAATCCAGGTTTCCTGGATCCTAGTTGTATGTTAACCATAGAATGATTCTTCCTCCCCTCCTCCTTGACAGGCTAAAAGATTTTTTAGTAAACTAAACACCTCTAGAATAGTATCTGCTCCTAGGTAACAACCAACAGAGAAAAAGGCCCAGTGGAACACATTGCTTTATGTGTATTGAAGCCATATGGTCTATTGTACTTGTAATATTACCTCAGAGGTTTAGAAATAACATGTTTATTATGTATAATTACTTTGAAATTTTCATTCAGATGACTAACCATAAGTACTCAGTATGGTTCAGAGCTCCATGCAAAGCTTGTCAATGTTGTACAGTGTGGATTAGAAACAAGGTGGCATGATTAGAAGCTAAAGATCGTGAAGGTCCTTGCTTTTGCACATTGGGTCATATAACCTGTTCAGCTTCCAACCTGGAATATCCATATAGGAAAATATGTAAGTAAGGACAGATATAAAATGAAAATGGAAAAGTAATATTTCACCATTTGCTGACACTTCAGTGACTATTAGCTGTTGTATGTTTCCTCCATATAATATATAATAGTAAGAAGAATATGTAAAACATACAGTTCTTTCTGTGCTTGGGGACTGGAAAAAACATTTTGGTGCAAGTTACAGACTTAGGCTTATATCCATAAGCCTAGGTCTGGTAACTTGCAACAGAACCTTCTTTTCTTTTCTCTCTTCATGAGGAATTGTATTGATATTAGCCCATTCACTTGTTGTCTTTGGCAACTACAGCAATGAAACTGAATTAATATATTAATGTATAATATTTTTAGTTTAATCATTATTCAGTTGCATGAAACAGATTGTATGTAATACAGATTCCAGCAAAAAGGAGCAGGGCCAACTGTATTTAACTGTTATTTTAATAAGTAAACTACAGATGCCTACTGGGTGTGTCTAAGTAAGATGTTTACTGTGCAGTTGAGTAATTAGCTGCACAGTAAATACTTTAGTGGGTGTGTCTACATGTGCATTTACTGTTCAGTAAAGCAGTTAGTATGCTGGTGTCTACATAGGTGGTACACCAGGCATTACAGTGCAGTAATGCTGTGTGTGGACTGACTTGGGATTAAAGGTGATCCCAAGTCAGTCTACACACACAGAGTTACTGTGCAGTAAGGCATCTACATGTGCCTTACTGAGCAGTAACTAATTTGTGCCCAAGTCAGCATAAATCACCATAGTTACTGCACAGTACAAGTGCACACATGTAGATACATGCTTGTACTGCACAGTAATTTTTGGTTACTGTGCAATAGCTGTGCACATGTAGATGTGCCCAGTGTCTACACATGCACCCCTATCAGGTTGGAGTGAACTAATTTATTCCACAGCAGGATAGTACTTGTATTATTTACAAGTACTATCCTGATGTGGAGTAAAAAATTCTGCAGCAATGCATGAGTAGACACTGCCCCAGCTGGCTGGGGCATGAAGGTGCTTCAGTGTGCAGGCTGCCTGCCAGCTAGCCCTGCGCTGAAGCATCCTCATATCCCAGCCATTCCCTCTTCAGCATGTTGAGCAAGGGTGCGCAGCCTCAGGTTGGAAGGCTGACTCCTGGGGCCTCCTGCCAGCCAGGGTGGCTCCACCCTGGCTCAAAATGCTGCAATCCTACGTACACATGCAGATGCATGCCCAGCAATAATAAGCTCCAGAGTTTATTGCTGCACATTAATAGGCACATGTAGACATGCCTGCTTACTGATATTTTATATTTCAAGCCCTTATTCAAAGCCATGCAAATTATAAAACAGAAAAGACATATTAAATCATCTAGTCTGTCTAGCAGTCAAAGCATGCTTGTTTCCCCACAGTATGCTACTGTTTTGTCCCATCTACTTTTCAGTATTCCCAGCAAATAATGAAATATCTCATAGGATGTTACATCTCTGAAAAGTAAGCATGCCCTAATGCTTAACCTGAATTTCACTGCTCTGAGTTACATTCTTTTACTCCTAGTTAACCCCACTGTTATGCTTGAACAAGTACTCTTGATGCTGTATGTTTTAGATATTTGTATGGTGTTCTGTCCTTTTTTGCATCTTTGCTGAATTAAGCATATTTAGATATTTACATCTTTCTTCACTAATGCACTAACCTCTCTAACTACATATCTGCTCACTGTGGTTTCTTGAACTCATTCCAGCATTTCTATATCTGTCTTTTAAAGTAACATGTAGAACTCCACAAAAGCTGACAATAGAACACCAGGGGTAAAGCTAATGGTTCCATTAGCATGAGGATATTTGGGACCAGATTGTGCAACCTTTACTAACATTGAAAAGGCACTTATGTTAAAATTACTTATGAGAATAAGTAGGAGGGCTCCATTTAAGCATCCAAATAAGAAGAGGTAAATCTAGGGTTTTTTTCCTTCTAGTATTTCTCCTTCTTTTATTATTCAAGGGATAGAAGTTGGACCTTTTAGTTTTTTGTAAACCACAATTTTCATATTTATTTTGAAAATAATTTTCAGTAGGTTGGTAAGGGTCTCAGATAATTTTCTTAGTATCATAGAATGTCATTCAGACTGGTTAATTTGTGAATATTTTATACTGGCTTATTAACGTAAATACTACATGCAACTTTTGCCAAAGATCAGCCTTCCAAAACTATTTTTCTTCAGTGGAATAGACACAGGGAAATATTAAAGCATAGAATCTGCTTGGTTCTGCCAGAATTCTTACTGCTTGTTTCTGGTCCCAGAAAGCAGAAGCCACAGAGGCCCATAACTTAGTCATAATGGCAGGTATTGAATGAGTACTGCTAGCTTGTGCCAATGCTGCAATTGAGCTGACTCAGGTCAAGTGAGCTGCTGCATGCAGTCAGTAGGATCTTCATTAACACTTTGTTATTTTACAGGATCTTATCTAACCCTCCCCCCCTATTTATACCTTTACTACCCTTGGATGGGTCTGAGGCTTAGCGTTATTGCTGTGCTGCCACATCAAGAATTTCCTGCTGCCTCAGCTGACTGCCATCTGGAATGCTACACTTCCTAGACACTCTGGGATCATATTCATATGTGTGGAGCCTACTCCAATGTGCTGGAAATCCAGCATGTTGGAGCAGACTTGATTGATTGAGTCCGCTGGAGCACAAAAATTGATGTGCCCCGGCAGCCTTTCGGGTTGTGTATATCGGCGTCCCAGCATGTCTCTGCACTGAAAAAATGGCAGTGGGGCAGTTTGAAATAAAACATGTTCGATGAGTGCCCTGCCGCTATTTTTTCAGCACAGGGATGCTCATACATGGGACACACCAACGCTTTTAATTCGGCTGGCTCACTAATTAAAGTGCCTGGCACTGTATCCCACAGCACATGTAAAAATGCCCTCTGTGTTTCCCAGATGCCACAGAATCAGGCATGACTCTGGAAAAAATATATTTTTGTCTACATCCTGCCTTCTAAAAACAAGGTGTGTCCCCTTTCTGGGGGCCTGTGGTATGTAAGAAAATACAATACCTTGTGTATTTATCGGTATTAATTTTACAGAGACTTCTTTTCTTTATTGATTTGCATAAACAACCTTTATATACATTTTTTTACCTTGGAATACCAGTTAAACTAAGATCAGTTGGCCACCAGTTATAAGATGTGATCCGTTTCATTTCAGTCTTACTGAATCGCTTTTTCCTTCTTAGATTTCCTTTCTTTGCTTTATTTTTAAAACTCCATATTATTCCTGTTATCTGTTTGGCAATTAACTGATTTAACTATTACTGTTTTATTCCCTTCTTATTTTTTTTGTTTACTTCTTTTTAGTGACCCAGATATAATATGCTGGATATATATGAAAACGTACTTTGTTGATAAAAAGAGTTGTTGACAACTCCTTAACACTGAAAACATTTGACATTTCTCTTGTGGAGAATTCTGCCCTTGCTATTGACATATTCCAGTTGTGAGGATTATTTAATAAGTTCCATTATGCCTGCTAGATCACAATTTCAATGGGTTATTACCCTATTTATTTGCATACCGCATGCACCCCTTTCCCAAACAGCCATCTGAATTTGGAGTGCATGTCTTAAGCAAAAAACAACAATAACATTTAATTTCATGCTAGAATGTAGGCAGGGGGATGCTGAAATCATGGCCATAAGCTATGCTTGGCACTGGCTTAGCCAAGGCAGAACCCTGTAACCAAGTGGAGCAGAGGTGGAAACCATTGTTAGCATTACTTCCTCTTCCCCTGCTGCATGACCAATACATCTACTGAGTTAACTCTTACAGATGCTAATGACTTGGCAATGGTACCTATTGCCATTGGTGCCATTGGCAATGGTGCTGATGCTGGCGCTCCATTTCTGCTCCATGTGGCCAGAGGTTTCAACCCAGATTGAGCTGGTGTTGTGGTAGGTAAGATTCTGGAAAAATCCTTTCTTTCCTTCATTCTGCCTTTTAAAAACAAAGTGTGCTTGCTAATCAGGGAGGAGGCAGTCAAATACATATAATATTTATTATAGCTTTTAGTTTTTCTAACATTTTACACTGTCTTTGCATTACAGCCGACATTGAAACCATGTGAATGTCTCGCTTATAATGGCTACAGTAATTAAGCTACTAACATTCATCATCTTTATCTTCCATATTTTTTATTTAAAACAAAGACCTCAGAGCTACTACATCTCAAGATATGCATTTAAATGAAATAATTACTTTGCTTCAGCACTTATCTTTCTCTTCCCAGTTTCCTTGTCATAGTATAAGCTGCTCATTCATCCAGTCATAAGGCCAGTCAACTCAGTGGTCAGGTTTTCAGACCATTTATTTTACATGGGCAATCCTGTCCCCACAATAAAAGGAAAACAACAAAATAAGCAAAAGTACAAAGACCAAACAAAATGAAAACCTGCAGTGTTTCTTCAGGCCCTGGGAGGAGCAACACAAGCTCTGTGCTTGCTCCCTAATCATTACTCCTCTGCTCTTCTTTCCCCTTGCGCGCTGCTCCTGGAGCTATTGACTCTATCTGTAGCTCTACCCCCACCACTGGCTCCCAGCTTGGCAGACTACTGACCAT
>NW_017729031.1:66358955-66363376 GCF_001723915.1 Gavialis gangeticus
CATGAAGTAGCACCTCCTGATATCTAGCGTAAATCTACCCCCACCACTGGCTCCCAGCTTGGCAGACTACTGACCATCTGCAGCTGGGTTTCAGCCCCCTGAAGGCTGAGCACCCCCTCAGGCGCAGATTGTTACACTTGCTTATTTTGTTACACATAATATTTAGATTGTTCTATCTGGGATTAAGTTTGCCTTCCCATGTCCTGTGTGTAGTAGCTAGCACATTTTTAGATGCAGTTGAATAATAAATATTGTTTTTTTGTTTAAAGAGTTGCCTACAACAATACGAAACATGGGTTACATGGACTGGTTGGCTTGGGAGAGGGGACAGTCTTTCTTCTAGTCCAGATTCCTATACTAACCTCCTGGTTCTTCCTTTTGGAGGGGGGGGAGGAGAGGAGGGGGGTCACCTGCCCTGTATCTTCTATCCTAGAGAAAGGAAAAGAAAGCTTCAGAGAGAAAAAGGCTTGATCTCAAAACCATGGAAAGTCTGCTTACGCTATTACTGTCTGAAATCCATGCAACCTGATTAGCTTCATCGTTCTAGATAGACTGGTTAGGGGTGAAAATGAACAAAAACTATAAGCCTACCTTCTGATACAACATTTAGGAATGTTGTATAGAAACTGCACCTGTTCTCTTCTTCAGAACTTGTGTGATTATAAGTAGTATTCCAATCTACTGAGGTCCCTTCCAACCCCCAAAATCTATGAGATCTATGAAAGAGTGTAAATGAAATATTTTTAACAGGATGAAACTTTTTTTTTCTTTTTATACAGGATACATTTCTATCTCTATGCCTGCTATTCTTGAAATTCCTTACTAATCATTTTTCTGCTGTGTTTTGCCATACATGACTTCGCCTATCAGCATTTTTCTGCTCAGCATAGCTGGTTTTTGCTTTGAATGAGGTTTTCTTAGTTAGTCTTTCTGTTTTGTGCATTTTTATTAGCTCAATATTTAGAGGTAATGCATTTCATTTTAAATATTACATTTTTATGGTTACTTATTTGTGAGTCAGCTAACTTGCATATCTTTGGAAGTATTTTGCAGGAGACACAGTAAAAACACATTATGTCACTGTTCAAGAATGGCAGGCAGGACACAGCATATTTTGTTACCAAAGGAAGATTGTTCTTCCAATGTCTGCTAATCTCATGTGTTTGAACTTTGTTGAAAACAATCCCAAAAGTAATGGGATCAACAGTAAAATCTGTTCATGAAAACAATTAAAAGCTGCAGTAGTTTCTATCAGATTGGGCCTTCTATGAGGATAAGTAGCTAGTTGATTTATCTAACCTGGCACATTTACCCTGTTCTCTAATCCTGACCTGTCCTTTTCTCTAAGTACATCTACCTGCATTGTATTTTCTCTGTGTCTTCCTTATCACTCTTTTGCCTCACTTCTTTCTTATTCCATTCTGTCACCTGTGATTTTTCATTATCCTTTTTTTCCCCTCTCTTGGCTTGCTTCTCTATCTTATTCACATTCAAGCTTAATTTAAAAAAAAAAAAAAAGCAAAAGAAAGAAACAGGTGCGTATTTAAAAATATATTGTTTGGTTTGGTCAGCCAGCTACTGAGAACTGAAACTCCAGGTTTTTGTTGTGGCACTTTTTCTTAAAAACAGAGAAGAGTTTTTGATTATTCAGAGAGAATAAAGGTCTCTAATATTATCTTAATTGCATTACTTATTAATTTGTTAGATATAGTATACATTTAATGATATCATTACTGATGATATTTAGTTGATTTAACAAATGGAAGGCTTTTTCATTTTATTTTAAATCTCCCAAACAAGAGATTGGTAAAACTGGTTTAAAGTACTTTTAATTATATTCTATTTATAAAGTTTTGCATGTGTTCTTGTGAATTCTGGTGGTATGTTTAAAGGAAAAAACCTCCTAAAACTTGTACAGGTTCTACTTATGAGTGATAGTTCAGTACTCTTAGAAGCTCAGAGAGGTACTATTCAGGTAATTTAATTTTTTGCAAACCCTATGGAAAGGTAGAGGAAAAGGTGCATCCTCTACTAATCTGCACTGGGTAACAGACACTTTGAATATAGGATTAGGATCCAAAGTGACCTAGATAAACTAGTAAAAATGGTCTAAAATTAACCAAGTGAAATTTAATAAAGACAAGAACAAGTACACTTTGCACGGAACAATCAAACATGCAAGTACAAATTTGCCCCACCACCTGCACCCCCCTTTTTAAAATCCTAAATCAACCCATGGAACTTTCTAACTCCTAAGAACTGGAATAAATTATCTAGAGAAGTTGCAAAATTTCTATCATTAGATAGGATGGTTTAGACAGGGATAATCCTGTGGGGGTTTGGGCTAGATGACCTTCTGAGGTGCCTTCCAGGCCTATTTTTCTATAGGTCTATGAATGTAAGAGGGGCATTCATGCCAATAAATGAATGAACATAGAAAAGAAGTCTGACTCTCCAGGCATTTCTAGGACAGATCACAGTAAGTAATTTTGCTTTAATCAGCTATATAACATACCATTTAATTAGTGAAGAACAGAAAAAGTCAGATCAGGGAATTTCTACATTGCTTAAGCAGAAATACCAGAATGCACAGCTTGCTAGTATACTAGAACTGGAACAAACTTAAAAAATATCAAAGTAGAGATCATTCTGAAAGAGATAGAATGCTATTTCTATAAAGCAAGCCAAAAAATCAATGAATAATTGAGGACCCCGACTTCAGGAAATATTATTGATTTCTAAAAAATTATAATCCTATTAAAATACTTGAGCATACACACTAAGTCCTTATATATATGCATGTGTGGTAGGTATAGGTATACATAAAAGATGATAACCTTGCAGAATGGTTAGCTGTAATGAGTTAGGCAGCTAACTACCCATTCATCAAATTCAAGTATTGAATGTGTAGAGAAGCTAGGTGGTTGGAAAGCAGCTATTGTGTTAGGGAGAAAACACTTAACGAAACATTCAGCACCTGAGGTAAAATTTAAAAATATTTAGTGATACTTTGGGACCTGAGACGACATATTTTTTAAATATTTAAAGATCAGATTCACTCATTGGAAAGACAGACAACTTTGTGTGCTACATACTTGTGGTATTTAATGTTGCAGCCACTGTACGTATAGGGATGGGGAGGAACTTTTAATAGTTTACATTTAGAGTGCCTTAGGACCTAGAAGCATAGCCTGCTATAAATATATATTCAATGTTTAAAGCCATTCATAGTTCAAAAAGAGAGCTTTTTCTGTATGTTATATTAAATGTAGCTTTTTCCATAGTTGTATTAAATATTGCTTCACTGTGTCTTTGCTGACTGAGATCTGCAGATGGAAACTAAGATTCTGGTCTACAATGCAGTGGTTATCCCCATGCTCCTCTATGGGTGTGAGACATGGGTGACATATCAAGCCATCTTAAGCACCTGGAATGGTTCGTTTAGCATTGCCTCAGGAAGATCTTTTGCGTTAGAAGGGAAGACCACTGTGCCAATGGCAGCATCCTCTCTGCAGCTAACATAGCCAGCATTGAGGTAAAGATCATGAAATATCGACCCCGCTGGGCTGTCTACTGTGTAGATGGCTGACAGTCATTTCCTGAATCAAGTCCTCTTCTCTCAACTTACTCATAGTAAAAGCACCTGTGGAGGACAGAGGAAGCACTACAACGACACCTTGAAAGCATACCTTAAGAAACATGGCATCAACCCGACAAACTGGGAAGCGCTGGCTGGTAACAGGTCTCAATGGTGCTGCACCATACATCAAACTACAATCCACCTCAAAGAGAACCAACTTGCCCAGAAAGCCAAGAAACAGGACAGGGGAAAGGAAGGTGCCCAACATGCTAGCCAACAGTTGTGCTCCCTCCCCTCCCCACCCAGCACCACTTGTTATATCTGTGGAAAAACTTCCAGAGCATGGATTGGAGTCCTCAACCACATTAAAACTCATCAGTAATCCCCTCCCTTCTTTCATCAAGGGATAGCTGATGATTAAATGTAGATACATAGGTTTGGTATTAAGAATAGTATAATAGCATATATTTAAACACAAATGTGCACATTCAAACTACTAGGAAAAACACAAGCCACCTCAACACAAAAAAAAAGAAAAAAAAAAGAGAGAGAAATGTCAGTATTGAAGCAAAATGCCTAGTTGGGGTTCATTATTTTATGTTTATGTAAACTCCCCCACTAGTTTTGATTGGAATAAATGAGGATGGTTTTGCATTTCATTTCCTACTGTATAGAACAGTTTTGCTACCAAGTGCAAAGCTTGTCACTGGAAAATCCCTGATTTATTTATTTAATTATTTATTTATTCCCAGAAAATGCAGGCTAATCTATGTTTTTGTTTTTTTTTTTTTGTTTAATTATTTTGCAAAAAATGTATTGTATGTACAGGCTGCGTGCAACT
>NW_017729031.1:66368376-66370752 GCF_001723915.1 Gavialis gangeticus
TTTTTGTTTTTGTTTAATTATTTTGCAAAAAATGTATTGTATGTACAGGCTGCGTGCAACTGTTACACAATGGCTACATCTACACAAGATGCTACTGTGCAGGGGCTACTGCGCATTTGTATAAACAGGTACTAAATAAATGCTCAGTAACTGGAGTTACTGTGCAGTAGTGCTGACAAACATATTTTGTGATGCTATTGCGCAGTAGCATTGTGCTACATTTTTTGCCACATGATGCTACTGCGCAGTAATATCCAGGTGATGTACAGTCAGTGTCTTACGTAGATGCACCCAGTGAGGTATCTTTAATAAATATACCCTGTAGCTTATGGTAAAATTCTATGTATGGCCTTCATGGTGTGCTGTTTTCATTTACCAACTATCATCCTTCCATAATATTGTTTAAGGTTAAACATTTTGTAATGTTCCTTTAACCTAGACATTTCTAAATGTACATGTTCCGTAGGTCCTTCTTTGTTATGCACGAACAGTTTTAAAAGAATGCTGCATTCCATGCTATCCATGAGAAAGGGAAGAAATACTATTTTGAAATTATTTGTCCAGAATTATTAGAATAACTATCAAATGCAATATTCTAAGTTAGTGGAGAGAAAGTTTGTGTCCATATGAGCATATGTGTATGTAATATCAGGTACGTGCATAATATTGCATTATACTATCCACTATGGGCATATATAAGTAGTTGTTGCACTCTGTCTACAATCATGGGGCTTACTTTAAGTGGGTGCAGATTTTTACTGGTGCCAGGAGCCATGCTGGCAACCCAGTGTAAGAAACTTGGAGATGGGGGGGAGGCTAGCAGGTCCACAGGGGTGGGGGTTGGTGGGATAAGGGGTGGGCTAGTGGGTCTGCTAGAGGGGTTAGTGGGCCTGTAGGTGGGGGGAAGGGCTGTCTGTCCAGGGGGAGGGCTTGGGGAGTATAGCCCAGTCAGGGTAAGGGGACAGGAATAGCACAGCCCTCAGCCTGGGGTGAATAGCTGGGATTTCCCAGCTCTTGGGCTATGCTCCAAACACATGCAGATGTTTGCTGGATTGGATTAACCTGTTCCCAATCTAAGGTTGTTCAGCTACTCAGGTGAACTAACATAGATTGAGCCTACAGTTTGTGGCCCAATTTAACCTTCCTGAATGTCTGCACAGATTAGCTAACCAGGGTTAGGTCAATCTAAATGTTAGGTCAATCTAAATACTTTCTACCTTATATAAAAAATAGTTAATGAAACAGTTTTTTCCTCTGTTGAAATGAGGACCAGGGTGGGAGGAACAAAGGTTATTTTAAATTACCTTGATGTGTTTCTGATCCCTGAACTTATAAACTAAGCTAAAGCAGCCTTCAAATATCTGGCATTTCTCTGCTGTAAGAGAACCATTCCAGAACGTAGAGAATAGGTGGACACATAAGTGCCTTTGCTGTGCTCACTTTATCAGAAATGGAAAAGTTCCTATGTCACCTAGAGGTGACATTGCACTCGTGAAGCTCCTGGGCAGAGGCTAAGACAGGGGACTCTCCCTTTTCTTCTTCATATATTGGATGACTTCCTTTGCTATTCTGTAAATATGGTTCTTTGTCTAGTACCGCCCTGGACTTGTGCATGTCTAATTCACGCATACAGAATCTTAGGATCTTGCAATTTTTTATATATGAGCTTATTTTGTATGCACATGTTTGCCAAACAAGTAACACTGAAGTCGGTGGAACTACTGATATTTTTGAGATAAGCATGTGAATGACATAACAGGGCCATCATTTAGATCAGGGCCTAAATCTTTTAAAATAGTGTACCCATATTGGACATTATACTTGCATCATATTAGTAACATCATTTATAATACCAAATATATCATGAAACAAATTAAAACTAGCATTAGGTGGTAAGGCAAGAGAGAAATAATTTTGTTTTCCAAAATCTTATTGCACATACTCACATGTACATGCATAAAAATCCCTCTCCCCAGTTGCTTTAGTTCTATGAAATAAAACTTGATGAAACTTAAAAAAAAAAAAAATGACAGGCATGTAAAAACCATTTTGTGTTGTATGAAAGTAAAGTATATTTTTTAATGAATGCTCATTAACAATTTAGTTTCATGCTTCTCTCAAAGTACAGACAGAAGAGAAGCTCCCTGTTGCAACTCATGAGTTATAATGATCCCCCAGACCCTACAGAAATTCACTGTTGGGTCCTAGGGGTTGGGGAATCCAACCACTGTTTACAATGACTGTGACCCTGGAGATGCTCTCCCCTAGCAACGCCCCACCCAACTCCCATCCCTGGCACTGTTTTCAGAATGGGAGGAGGGAAAGGGAGTGGAGGGACTTGTTTTGGGGGTTCCCCAGCCACGGGGGGGGGGGGGG
>NW_017729031.1:66370832-66374729 GCF_001723915.1 Gavialis gangeticus
GGGGGGGGGGGGCGCTCCAATCCACTCGCCTCACCATCCACAACTATTTGAAACCTTCAAAACCAACCAAAACAGTCTAAAAACAATGCCAGGGCTGGGAGGCAGCGCTGACACAAATTACTGAAGCTGCTCCATTGCTCCATTTTGGAGCATCTTTACCTGAACTCTCAGGCAATGAGGGTTCAGATTTTCCTGGGATTGGGCCTTTTTAAAGAGCTCTGCATCCAGGCAGTTCTGCTTGGTCATGGCTGTAGAGTGCTTTCAGGGGCCAGATCAGACAAAAATTGTCATTTCATTCTATGCCTTCAGTCACCTGTATGACATTCTTGAAGTCAGTGAGCTAATTAGTCAGTAAACATCTATAGGAATTGGAGTAAGCAGTCCCAAATTGGACACAGTAGGAGTTGTGCATGCATATATGAAGGAAGGATTATGTTGATAATGCCTATCATTCATCTTGATGCCATCTTCATCCTACAGGTGGGATCAAAACCTGTTGTTTGGTTGAGTCCCCTTTAGTTCCATAGGAATAATTACGTGGGCAAGGGGGACAGATTTGAGTCCTGATTGTACCTACCATTTTGTCAATTTCTGTGTTTCTTTTGTTTTGTGATCACATCTTTATATATTGCTTAAATATTATGTTGAAGTTCCTAACTGCTTAGATATTGCATTATTACTAAAATTCCTAAGAGTGTGCTTTTCAAAAAATACAGAAATACTCAGTTTCAGCACTGAATTAATATAACTTATGAACTTCTTAACCTAACTTTGTGTGCAGTCGTTAGGAAAAAAATGAATATAAACCACTTTTGAAGAATACATTTCTGTGAACAAAGTTTAAAAATAAAAAAGTTCTAAATATTATTTTTCTGACACCAAGAACAATTTGTTGTAGAAGTTTAGCAGTTAAGTCAAACCAGATGCTGCACTTCACAAATAAGGAATGATTTGGCACTAATGCCATAAACCTGTCTACTTGCTCTTAATTTAGAAGTTAATAAGCACGGCAGCAGAATAACTTATTACTTATCTTCAGTGTACTATAATCACCTTGCTTAGAGAATCAAGATAGGGGGAAATATTACTTTTATTTGGAGAACAGAGAAACCTCCTGCACTATCAAGTTGAGAGAGAGAGGGAAAATCAAGCCATCTAAATACTCTGCTTGTTTTCTCTCTGAAATCCTAAACACTCTCCATGTCCCGTATTGCTGCAGTTACAATTCTTTCAGCCAAAAGGACAGGCAGAAGTTCCTTTTTGCAACAGTTTCTACAGTTGGCCAGAGGAGCCATGGTTGAACCTTACAAATTACTTTATCCTCCTGGAAGCTGTAGGTTGCTTCCAAATCTGACAGCTTTAAAAACAAGCTCACAGGTGAAATCCATGCCCTACTGCATTTGGCAGAATCATTTTTACCATCAATCTTTAACTATTAAATAAAAACAGTGTATTTTGGTTTGCTTTGTAAAATACAGGCAAACACTTTCAGAATATAGTTATTACTAATAGAGCAATATACTTAATCAACTTTTTGTAAAATACATCTGTACTGCTTTGCACAATATTGTTTAAATATGCCCATAAGGTGCCACACTGCCCTTTTTGCCTTAAAAATGTGCACAACATTAGAGTAAGGAGAGGCATTCTGAAGTCTTTGTGCAATTTTATATCTGTAAGAAGAGCAATGGCTCATATTTCTATACCCTTTTGACTTATTCAGAACAATTAGTAAGTAACCAAAAGAGGTATTTTGCAAAGATGGAAAATGTGTATTATAGTAAACATTTCCAGTGTAGTATTACACACTGTGAAACTGTCATGACAATCTACAGTGTGTGTGTGTGTTTGTTTTTTACTCTCATCGACAGCTGTACTGGTGGTAATATATTCTCCTTTAGTTACTGATGTATAACCTAAAAAGGCAGCTCCCCTCATCAGCTAGACATAATCCTCATAAATAGTATGACTGTTAGCTGCCTGCACTGTGTCCTTCTGTGCAGCTGGCATTTTGCCCACTTATAAATTGCTCAATAAAATTTGAGTAAAATATATAAGCATTTTAAAAATCCCTTCCTGTGTGACATTGCCACCTGATTATACTTCTAGTATCTGTTATACCCATGGGCCAAATATTAAAAATCACACAAAAAAAGGGTGGGGGGGAATATTAATAGGCATCCATGCTTGAACAGAAAGGAGTCCCAGAAATGCAACCAAGGCAACATGTATATAAAGTACATGTGAAGTCAAAGCTACTTGATGTATACTTTAAACAGAAAAGCCATGAGATTCTCTTGGTGTAGGCTAGTGAACAGCAGTGTTGCCAAATGTACTGTATCTGTAGTGGTCATGAAGACAACCTGTCACTTTTTCATATTTTTTGCATTTTGATAAAGACTGTCTCCACACTGATAGTTTGGTGTGATCAGGTTGGTGTCAGGAGTTCTGCAAACAAAAAGGAATCTGTCAATTTGATTAACAGAAATATGATCTGTCAATCAAATCTGTCAAATTGATTGTGTGATGTGGCCAATAAACTGTAGGCAAAGAAAACAGGAGAGAGAAGAAGAATGGAATCCAAAAAAAAAAAAATGCAAATGAAGGTTTTGATAGGAAATAACGTTCTAACTGTATATAGCAAAAGCAGGTTCATACAAGCTAGATTAGCTGGCTGCTACTCAGAGCTAGCATAAGGACAGGAGTAGTTCAGCACAGCTGGGTACAACAGTGGGAAGCCAAAGCATAGAAATGGCTATTAGCAAAGCCCTGGCAGGCATAAGTGTGAAACACATGACTTCCTCACAGAATGGAAGTCATTTTTGCTGTATGACATTGGAAGAACCTTGGGCTGATCTAATTTGCTTTGCCTAAAAATACAGGCGGAAGGGGTTTTTTTTGTTTGTTTGTTTTTAAGGTATGATATTTGGGGGATTACTGGCATTTTTGAAAACCCAAGTTGTGTTACAGTTCCATGGTGATACTTTTGGATTGTGACTCTTTGCAGGAAACTGGACAAGCCCCATAATTTAAATTAATTAATTTTGAGGGTTTTTTTTCCTGAACATAACTTTTTAAATTATACTAAATTTTTAGAGAGAGAAAGAAGTGTTAACTATGTTTCCTTCTTAATTATCAACTATTTGGTTACTGGAGAAAAATATATTTTAATAACAATATTTAGGGAAAATATTTTTCCTTCCCTTATGCCTTTTATTTCAGATGCCAAACTGCTTCATGCAACTTGCTTCACCCCGCACTTATCTACTTGACTGTACTTACTCTCTCCCATGAACAAAAAGAGGTTTCCTTCCTCCCATGCCACTTTTAATCAAGACATGCAAATGAATCAAAAACACAGGCATGGTTTTAAGTGGTAGGTCACAACTTTAGTAACTTTTACCTATCCCCATTGTTACCTGCCCCAAACTTCTGGACATTTAACTTGGTCCAGTGTAGGGTAATACAGTTTCTACCACTTATAACTCTGAAGAAAGTCTCTTCTGCCTAACTGACAGTACACACACACTTTTGTGTGTGTACACACCGTTGCCCTCCTCCAGTCAAGGCAACTGAATGTAAAGGGTATGTGGAGTCTGTCAAGACTTCAGTTCTCCCCTTCTTAGATGCATTAGGGAAATTTGGCCATACCGCTGGTTTCGTTACTACTGAGAGCTGGCCATTGTAATTTGTCTCCACTCTGGACCATGGATGCAAGCTGTAACGAGATAATTGTTCTTATATGTTATATATAATCCCTTTTCATCTAAATAAGGGCTCCATGCTCTGTAAAGATGAAGAAAAATCTCTAGACTCATTATCAGTTGCCCCAATTTCTGGAGGTGGGGGCATGGGGAGAAATCCCCCCCCGCCCCCCCTTTTTAAATGGGTAAGCAA
>NW_017729031.1:66374853-66381983 GCF_001723915.1 Gavialis gangeticus
CCCGCCCCCCCTTTTTAAATGGGTAAGCAAATCCACAGAATCCTGGAAACTCAGCTTAATACATGTCAATTGCATGGAAGAAGGTGCAGCAATAATGGCCCCCAGCCTCCAGGTGCCTCAGAAGACTGAATCAATAATGTTATTCCTTTTATTCCCCCGTGGCCGGCCAAAGAAAGGCAAAGATGCTTCCTCTGTCACCTCATAAGTATTTAGTACATACTACTCCCTCTTTCCTCTGCCTTCAAGGAATTAGCCATTAATTTGCTAGCATGTCAAATTTCATGCCCCCCCTGCTTTTTCCTCAAATACTGAGACATGAAGGGGGTATTTCTATTCTCTTTCCTGTTTGACTTGTCATGGCAAGGTGTATCATGATCAGTGTTTCTTTCTTATTTGCAGCAGAAGTTAATTGATGGAAAGAACTTTGCATGTGTTTTTCCTAGCACAGTGACAAGCAGCATTTTGAAATGGATTAGAATTATATTACCAGTATCTTAGCCTATTTCATATTGCAGAGTACTAGCGGTAGCGGCTTGTGAACAGCATAATTCAGTTGACTGTGGATTTTCTACCAGGATTTTCTAGTATCCTAAATAAAAATAATAGGTATGTGAATATGCAAGATTACAAAGTCCAACAAATGTTTATGCTATTGAATTTTTCTGTTAAATTTATGTGTGAAATAGTTTCATGGGGTAACATTTGGATTATTTTAAAATAATTTTATTATGTGATAATATATCTGTTGTCGGAAATATTTGTTTTATACGCATGTATCCAGGTTGTAGCCATATTGGTCTAGAGGAAAAAGCAATCAGGGCTGGTAGACAGAGGTGATATCTTTTATTAGACCAGCAAGATTTTTGCAAAAAAAGTAAAAATCTTTAATTGCAAGCTTTCAGGCACAAACACCCTTCATCAGGCATCAGAGAAAAGTTTGTAAAAGTTCTCCTGGGTAGAAATGAAAGTTCAAATTTCATAGGATTTCACAGAGGGGTCAATAGATGGAAAAACCCACTGGGCACCAGTTCTTAGCTGGTATGGAGTCTCCAATCAGGGTTGGATACCTGGAATATATTGAATTTTAACCATCTAAAAAAAAAATGAAATCTTCATATTTTCCCAAGTAGGAAACAACTTTGACCACCTGAAACCTGAGATCCTGTTCCTACCTTTGTCCAAGGTAATTTGCATCATCACAGCCTCACAGGAGAGCTGAGACTCCATACCAGCTAAGAACTGGTGCCCAGTGGGTTTTTCCATCAATTGACCCCTCTGTGAAATCCTATAAAATTTGAACTTTCATTTCTACCCAGGAGAACTTTTACAATCTTTCCTCTGATGCCTGATGAAGGGTGTTTGTGCCTGAAAGCTTGCAATGAAAAAAAAGTTTTGTTTTGTTGTTGTTTTTTTGCAAAAATCTTGTTGGTCTAATAAAAGTTAGTCACTTCAATGGTAAATGCTGCATTTCTACCTGTAGTAGGTATGTGAGGAAAGGCTTTTTTCTAACAACTGAAGAAGAATGCAGTGAATTTGTTAGCCTGTCTAAGTCTATCCCAACCAAGCTCCTGCCTCAGAATCTGCCCAGGGGCTCACTTTTGGGGGACGCTCACCATGACCAGACAAAGATGCAATGGCACTGAGCAACTACCTGCCCCTCTGAGGGGAACTCCCTGACAGCACCGCTGAACTAAAATTGCTTAATGCTAGCTTTTGTGAATCACTGCACATACGGTACATCTTAATTTGTATCCATACAAAGTTTAAGAATAGGCTCCTGTGGGCATTTAAGGCTTTGGGGAGAACTGGCAGATTAACTTGAAGATAGGGAATACCTGAACTGAGGAAAGGATTACCAAGACTAGATCTGAATTGGATTCCATCCCCTGTTCCTCACCACTGACTGTAGCGAAAACCCAATGTAGGCCCCTTTTTAGTTATTATTTGCTATGAGTAAGGAGATCTAGGCTTTGTTTATTTCCCCAAGCAAGCTAGAAGTCTTACTTGCTTCTTGATCCCTGATGTGTGGTCAGTTGTTATACAGATAACAGGATCAGTGTACACTTGGGTCATGGGAAACACTCCATAAATTTGTAGAAATTTCAATTTGCAAAAATGTCATCCTAAGAGAACTTCGATGAATACGTGGAAGTAACTGCATCTGTAATTACTGTGACTTGGCTTACAGCCACTTTTTGGTGGACACTTGCTTTACGTTGAATTTTAATCAGGTCTTTTTAGGATGGGTTTGAATAAAGTGAAGCTGTTAGCTTGGTGACTAGGTTCAGAGAGTGTGTGCAAGGTGTAGAGGAGAGCATAAAAGGAAGTAGACATAGAAATGTCTCTATGAAGAGATAAGGGTAGGTGGAATAAGAAGAGATTAGTTTGGAAATATAGTCATGAGCTGTTTTAAAAGCAATGCAATCATGCAGCCTACAGTAAACTCCATTCCTCAAAAAAAAAAACAACAAAAAACCAGCTGATGGGATTAAGTTTAGTTAATTTTTGCTGTGGTTTGGAGGCAGATTGGAGACTTCATTTTAGCTTAAATTTTAGGATACAGACAAAAACATTCTGAATTTACAATAGTTGTTCTTTAGGTGTAGATGACAGAAATAAAAATAAATGTGTTATTTCTCTTAACTAGAGAAGTCAGGGCAAAGTGACACTTGAGAGCAGTGACTCTCAACCAGGGTGCCAAGGCAAAACCCTTTGAAGAATGTGACAGGAAGTGTAGGAAGTGATTTGAGGTATAAGAAAAGCAGATAAGGCAGGGGTGGGCAATTCTTTCAGCTGGAGGGCTGCTGATGAGCTTTTGAGGGCTGTACATTTAATCTTTCAGAAGATACTATTTGAAAAAATTATAGATAAAAAAACCCCAAATCATATACAAAAAATCAACAAAATACTACAACATATTTTAATTGCTTCAAAAAATATTTTTGTCCAGATTTTTTTTTTTTAGTGTCTATAGAACCAATTGCATAATAGCTCAAAGTAGTCTTACTTGTGTGTGTGTGTGTGTGGGGGGGGGTAGGTGTAAACACGTATATGGGTGCCAGGAGCTGGCTGGGGCTGGGGGAAGGAAGCGGGGCTGGGGGTGCATGAAGCAGAAGAGCTCACCTAGGCAGTGCAAGTACAGGTACAGGTGCAGGTGTGGTCTGTTCTCCACTCCATCTCGTTTGCCCCTGGCCCCAGCCAGTGTGCACAGCTTCCTGGCAGGGCAGCTCACGGTGCAGCTGCGGCTGCCTGAGTACTGCTCTGTTCTCCCATCCTCTAATGGCTCTTACTCCTCCTCCTGCCCTTGCTGTACTGCCCCAGACAGCAGGCAGTGCAGGGTAGTTGTGAGGACATGCGCTGGGCACCACATACTTGGGAGTGGGTGGAAGGTGGCTGGGAGCTGAAGCTGGAGCCCTGCACACTGGGGTAGGAGCCACCTGGTTGCAGCTTCTCCCTCCCTCCCTCTCCCCTGTCCCCACCAGACTGGGCATGTGGTGCCTGGCAAACATTCCCACAGTTTCCCTGTACTGCCTGCAGCCTGCAGCAGGGCAGCAGAGGAAGAGGAAAAGGCACTGGAGGTGGGGGCAGTTGAGCAGTACCCAGGTGGCTGCAGTCACACCAGGAGCTTGCCCGCTGGAAACTGTTTGCTGGCCAGGGCCAGGGGTAAGCAGGAGCATGGTGCAAGCTGCCCCTGGCAGGAGCAAGTGGGGTTCGGCCCCATGAAGAGTGTCATGGATCAGATCCAATCAATTGGTGGGTACCCGCCCACAGGCCGGATCCAATCATTTGGAGGGCCAGATCTGGCCTGCGGACCATATTTTTCCCACCCTTTAGATAAGGGTAGGCTCAGGATCTTCTTGTGTACCCCCCACCCTCCCTCCCCCCGTCCACTGCCAGGACCGTCTGCAACATGGTAATCATTGTAATAAATTACTTGTAGTAAATAGGGTGCTGCTCAAATCACAAATGTTATGGAGGGGTGCCTTGTGTCTGACCAGGATTGCTTTGAGTCATGGAAAATTGACAGCCACTGCCTTAGGGTGCAAAAAAGCATTTGCCACACTCATTTTGGGTTTAGATGGCGTGCTTTAAACCTCCTACACCTAGACTGGAAATGGACACATATAGCAGTTTGATGCTCCTGGGAGCTGCATGTACATGCAGTCACTTCTTTTGGGAATCGTGATTTTTGGGTGGGAGGCGGGGTGGGACGAATCAGAGGGTATCTGCAGAGAGGGTTGATGGGTAATGGGTGGGAGGTTGTTTAGTTGGGGGTGAGGGGGAGAGGCCTAAAAATAACTCGGTCAGGGTTGGGGAAGAGGGTGGGATTAGCACAGCTATGAGAATGGAGTGAGCAGCTGGGCTGTTGCAGCCTTGAGGCTGCATTGTGAATGTGTACAGTTGTTTTCAAGACTGAGTTAACCATTTCCTAGATCAGGGTAACCAAATCTTGAGCTAAGTTAGTGTACCTACTAAATTGAACTAACATAGGTTGGGCTTGACTTTTTTTTTGCCTGATTTAACCGTTCTGAACACCTGCACAGATGGGCACTTAGATCTACCTAACCTGGTTAGGTCAATCTAAAAGAAGCAGCTGTCTGTATCCTTAGAGATTAACTCATTTAGAGAGGTATAAGATTTTATACACATTAGATGCATCTGATGAAGTAGCCTGTCACTAACAAAAAGCTTATGCCTTACTGATCCAGTTAGTTCCAAAGGTACCACTCTTCCCTGCCTTCTCTCAGACTCCAGACTAACACAACTAATTGGCTCTCATTGGGTGAGAGAGGATCTTTGAAGGTCCAGTCCTTTAAACATTTATCCATCTGATTTTTTTTTTTCCCACTCAATGTGGATTAAATCTATTCTGATGAATAAGTATTTGCAGGATCTGGGTTTTAGATAAATCCTTAATGCTAGGGACAGAATTTACACATAAATGGTATAAGTGATAGGAAACTGTTTCAAATCTGTAATACGAGAGAAGTTCAGTGCATGTAAACCTCTTTCAAAATAGCTGAAACTGATTTAAGATGAACCTTGATGGATGTAGTATCAGACTTAGCTGATCCAGGTAAATTGGTTATTGAACTTCTGTTCCAGCTCCCCTCCAGATGCAGGGTATCTCACAGTCCCCCAGAATGCTTTGAATCTCCCCGGCAACCCACCCCCCCTCAGAGAGTGGGTTGGCTACTGTTAGCCAGAGCTTTCTACTTCAGCTGAGCAGGGAGTCATGCCCAACCCCTCCTGGCTTCTGTCATGGGCATGTGGCTGCAGGCATGTGGCTGCATTTCTGGACTCAAAAATGAATGTCTTTTCACTTGCTTATCAGTTCAATCTATGCAGTTTAAACTAACCTGCAAAGATTGAATCAATTCAGCCTTGGGCTGTTTGACTGTCTGTATTTAGCATAACTGACAACAAATATCTTTTGGCTACTGTTTTGGCCTGTGTTTTCCTTTCTCTTGACAATGTTAAACTGTTCTTTTTGAACTTTCATTTCCCCAAACCACCTTATTTCTGATGTAAAACTGGCAAATTTTTGTAAAGTTCTATGAAGGAGACCTGCTGACTAAGGCAGGAGTGACTTGGCAAATTACAGCTGGCTATGAGTGACCCAATACAATTAATGTGAGTCTTGGTCCTCAAGACTGGAAAAAATGAGAAATATAAATGAAAACAGTGAAAAATATTTACAATCAAATTAGAGTAAATCTTACGTATGGTAGTTTTAGGTAGGAGCAGGAGAATATTTTCAGCTGTTGTGCATTACCACATGCGCTTCTAAATATATAACGCTTTATATTATTAAGATATTTGTTCATGTCTTTAAGGGTCAAAGAAATACCTTTCAAATATATTAAGAAGGTTTTCCTTCAACTACTTTTGATTGTTAACATACACACCACACTGGGGCAGCAGTTAGCAAGCAGAGGTTGTCTGAGCTCCATGTTAATGTCACAGGTAGTGTGCTTGTGTTTGTTGTGGGGGATGGTAATTTATTTTATGTGCTTTGTAGTTACTTCTGAAATTGACTGAATCATGCCTGTCCTTTGCAAATATGGCTTATCCTGATTTGGTTAAACAATCAGGAGCTGCCTGTGTCTGATATCAAAATGGACAGCTGCCTATGTCTGATATAAAAATGGGCAGATAGGATTAAATAAAGTGAATCCATCTATTTCACCAATTGATGCTGCTGTAAATGGGTATGTACATATTGCTTTTCATGTACTCTTTTCAAAGTACCGTCTGCACATATGCATATGGAAATTTGCTCTGTTTATCTACCTCAGATATCTTGACATTTTAATTTTGGTACCTTATTGCACATTTGAAACACCAAAATGCGACATTCATTGGTTTAATCAGGATTTAGGGGGATTAGTGCAGTGCCTATAGGCACCTTATGTAATCTCTCTCAGAATGCAGTTTAAAACAATGCAGTGTAATTACTCTTTTCAGTATAGTTTCTTACCTTCTGTTAATTTTACAAAAGTTATTTCCTTTTTTTACTTTAGACTATTACAGTAGGGACTGTTCATTTTCTTAGGGAAAAATACCCACAATTATTTTTAAAGAAACTTTAGAAAGCAAGAAATATATTTGTTGCAATAAAATTGTTACTTTCATTGCTCTTTTGAGCCCTGCTTCTGCAACCATTTACACATGGTGTATACCTGCACGTAGGAATATAGAAGAGGAGAGGTACTCCTTGGCCATTGAATCTGTTTCCTATGTTTGCAGGCAGCTGTTTGTCCAAGAAGGTCATAAGAATAACCACTCTGGTCTCTTTTATATATAGAAACCACAAAGCACTTAAAGCAAAAAGAACCTACAGTGTGCCATTGGGAGAGAGCAGAAGAGACAAGGGTGCTACCAGAATGTGTCACACTGATCTGTTGATGGTAGCAAGTGGGCCAAGTCTCCTACATAGAAAAGCCAATCTCCCCTTCTCCCTCCCCCCCGCCCCCCATTGCTTCTTCCCGTCCACAGACTTACCTGCAGGGTGCTGCTCTCCATGCTACCTGGCTGTGCTCCTGAGTACATGCTGTGGCTACACAAGCATGTGGTGTCCAGGGGCCCCCTCCAGAAGGCATATTATATTTATCAGTACATTATCAGCT
>NW_017729031.1:66386983-66388802 GCF_001723915.1 Gavialis gangeticus
AGTGATCTGTGGGGAAGTTGTTTTCTGACTCCAAATCTGGTGATTGGTTTGACCATGAGCACATGAATAAAACTTACTGGATGGGAACCCAAAACATTTCTTAGTTCTACTAAGCAGCATCAACACATGTAGCCAATCTGCCCTAGAGCACAGAATGACTAGATCTTTCTCCCAAACAATCTGCATGTAGGTCAAGTTTCCTTTCAAACCTGGTCAGGGCACATATCATATATCACATACTGATATTTGATTAATTCTCAGAGGACACCCCGTCAGATTATAATATCTCTTCAAAAATGTGTGAGTAGTCCCATTGATTTCAATGCAAGTGAATATACCTCTTCTGGAACTGAACCTTCTTCATAACTGTACTCTCTGAAAAAGATAAAGAATGTTAAACATTAAACACAAACCTTTCAGACTGTGCTTATTTTACAACATTATTTCTATTAGTTTGACAATTTAAAATTTGCATTTTATGTTGATATTAGTATGGTTTAGAAACAGAGGCAGCAAGGATCTGACATCTTACTAATGCATTAGACTTAGTTTCTGCTTCTCAAAATGCTTATTTCATCCCTTTTACTACTCATCAAATTGTAGACATAACAAAAAACAGATAAAGGCCAGTGCATTAAGGAGGATCTGTCTGTGTTGGGGAAATGAGGGGGGAAGGAGGGGAATTTAGCTAACATTATATTAGTCTAATTGACCTTAAAGTATTCATTTATCTGTCATATACAACCATTTATTTTTATCTTTGTAGAACTTCCTTTGCTTTTTCATGTCCTTGTCAGACAAGGTATTTAGCAGAATTTGCAGATTTTGTTGGAATCTGACATGCCGCACTGTGAGTGTTTCTGCTGTGGCCTTTTGTAGAATAGATTTTAATGGATTCTTAATGGAGGAAATGAAAAAAAAATGCAAATCAATTTGCAAACCAGAAATGTATTCTTTATATATAAGGTACTTGAGTAAGAGAGAGATTTCTACAGTTCTATTATAGTTTTATAGTTTTATTATAGAAATCAATTAATAAACATTAATGTGAGAAGTAAAAAGAAAAAAGTTGAAGTAGTTTTAATATGTGATAGCTTTATTGTTAGATTCTCCAAACATCTCGGCCCATGGTAGATTTATACATATGGGAAGTCCAATGAAAGTCAAAGGTATCCTTGTTTGTTTACAGGCCTGGATACTTTTATATTAAAAAGTGTTACATACAGAATCTGCCCCTGCTGTACTTTTACATGTTTATATAGAAATGCTGAAATACAGATCCAAAAAACCTGCCACTTTGTTATATGTGACAATTCTCTTTGGGATGTTTATGATTGCCTCACCATCTTCCCCTCTACTACGCTTGATTTTTGCAACAGAAGCAAATAATATGCAGGCCAGGCTGATGGTGGGGAACTCTGAAATCCTAGAGACTAGTAAACACTAATAAAAGATAAATATGAATATATGACTTCTGACATTCCAGAAGTTTCTTTGAAAGGAGTTGCAGGGAGTTAGCATCTCAGAAAATGAAGATCAGGGTAATCAGGAGTTTCCCATGTGGTACTGCTTTCTAAAGAAGTAAAATGTTGTGTTTATACATGAAAGGCCTTACAGATGATTTTAGGAGAAAATGTGCAGATCAAGTTGCTGATCACAAGTGTTCCAGCTCATCTGTGTTCTTCAAAAGTAACTTTTATATTAAATCTAAGGCTTCTTAGATTTAATATAAGTACTTGTGCTACTTCTCACTCAAATAAGGATTCTGGAAAATGCAGAATATTGATTTTTTTTTTTTTTTTTTTTTTTTTTTTTTTTT
>NW_017729031.1:66389079-66395283 GCF_001723915.1 Gavialis gangeticus
TTTTTTTTTTTTTTTTTTTTTTTAACCTTGCCAAAACCTGCTTATAGCTTAGCTGTGCAGAGGCAAGCAAGCTGGAGTACCATGGCTACTATTCAGATCCTTTAAGTGAGTTGTTTAACAGTTATGTGAATGCCACCCCCATAACTCTATGGCTAGTACTGTGCATGCTGCAGGCCTAGGATTAGATTGCAGCTATTTAAGTGAAACTAAAAGGTTTGCAATTATATAAAAATCTGTGAGTGCAATTAATCATTTTTCTCTCTTCGCTTCAAACAGGAGCACGTAAAACATAGACAAGCAATGTATGAAGGATGTTTGCTACCTTAAATAAAAATGATCCCCATAAAGCAGATGAATGTCTCTGTAAAATAAAGAGATAAACACAGTTCTTGGTTCAGAGGCAATATCTTTTATTAGACCAACTAAATAGTAGCAAAACAATTATTTTCTTTGTAAGCTTCCAGGCACAAATACCCTCTTCAGGTGTGTTTCTCTCTCTCTCTCTCTCTTTTCTCCTCAGACTAACGCTGCTACAACATAGATCTCTGTAAAATATACACTTTCTTAACATAGGATTGTCTCATTCTCCATGATAGAGAATCACTCTGGAGACTTAAGCAAAAGGGTACAACAGTATGCAGTAATACTGATTAAACCGGACCTCAGAGCTTCCAACAAAGCCTCATGAGGAGTCTATACAAAAACTAAAAAGCTTAAGTCTTTTCATCTCTAACCTTTTAATTGGTAGCCTGCTACAGAATGTCAGCTGATGAATTATAGGGTAATGATCATGGAGCTGAAATTGCATCTAGTAATTTTGTTTTCATTGTATGTTTTGTGATTTTAAAATAATGGCACCTGGTAGATGCATCTGCTCAGGTGTGTGGGAGTAAGGATGGTGGTGATATTGAAGGAAAGATAAAGATGTGCAGATATGCTTTGTTTAGATTCTTAAGACTATAGCGTCACTGAATTAATCATCCTTGTTTCCCTGATCTGCCTTTTAAAATGTTCATTGTTTATATGGGACCCTAAGTGTAAATGCTACTGCACAGTGGGTGGCAAGTACCAAACAATTAACATAGCTTTGTTCAAATGAGATTGTAGCCCAAAGCCAAATCTCTCATTGTTTATGACTAGTGTCTCCTAATTGAGTTGCTGGACCTTTTGCACAGTTAGCTTGGGTGCATAAAATTGAGAGCCCTCACTTCCATTTATTGTGACCTTATTTTTTTAAATGTTTCTGCAGTAAAATAAATATGAGGCTTTGGAAGCTGCAGACATTTGGGAAGATGGAACTCCACCTAGGATAGAAGATGGCTATCCTAAAGGCTGGAAACTATCACCATTGGTGAATGGAAATGGAGGTGTCTGGGTGAGGGACAGGCTTGGGGGGGGTGTGAAAGGGGGGATGTAGCAGCGCAGATAAAAATGGAGAGGTATGTGGGAAGTCAGACATCTGGCAGGTTGCAGTGTGTCAGAATTCCCATGTCCAGCCTATACTTCCTTAGTTTTCCTGTGAGAATGCTGTGGGAGACTGTATCAAAAGCCTTGCTAAAATCAAGGTACTCCACATGCACCAGTTTCTCTGCATCCACAGAGCCAGTCATCTCATCCTAGAAGGCAAACAGGTTGGTCACGCATGACTTGCCCTTGGTGAATCCATGCAGACTGTTCCTAATCACCTTCTTTTCCTTCACATGCTTAAAAATGGATTTCTTGAGGATCTGCGCCATGATTTTTCCAGGGACTGAGGTGACACTGACTAGTCTGTAGTTCCCTGGATCCTCATTTTTTCATTTCTTAAATATGGGCACTATGTTTGCCCTTTTCCAATCATCCAGAACCTCTCATGATCACCATGAGTTTTCAAAGATCATGGCCACTGGTCCGGCAGTCACATCAGCCAACTCCCTCAGCACCCTTGGGTGAATCCCATCCAGGCCCTTGGACTTGTACCTGTCCAGCTTTTCTAAGTACTCCCTAACCTTTTCTTTTACCACTGAGAGCTGCTCACCTCCTTCTCAAACTGTGCTGCCCAGTGCAGTAGTCTGGCAGCTGACTTTGCCCGTGAAGACTGAGGCAAACAAGGCATTGAGCACATCAGTCTTTTCTGCAACCTCTGTTACAAGGTTGCCTCCCTTATTCAGTAAGGGACCCACATTTTCCCTGATCCTCCCCTTGCTACCAACATACTTGTAGACACGCTTCTTGTTACCCTTCACGTTCCTTGCCAGCTGCAACTCCAATTGCGCTTTGACCTTCCTGACTTCATCCCTGCATGCCTGAGCAGTGCTCTTACATTCTTCCCTAGTTATTTGTCCAAGTTTCCACTTTTTACAAGCCTCCTTTTTGAAGTTCAGTTTACTGAAGAGTTCTCAGTAAGGTTTCTTTGAAATACAGTCAGCTCTCCTGGACTCCTCTCCCCATCAGTCTGGTTTCCCAGGAGATGTTGCCCATGAGTTCCCTGAGCAAGTCGAAGTCCGCTTTTCTGAATTCGGGTTCCTTACTCTGCTGCTCTCTTTCCTTCCTTTACTCAGGATCCTGAACTCAATCATTTCGTGGTCACAGCTGCCCAAGTTGCCATCCAGTACTACACTCCCCACCAATTCTTCCCTGTTTGTGAGCAGAAGGTCAATAAGAGTATGGCCACTGGTTGACCGCTCCAGCACTTGCACTAGGAGGTTACCCACAGCACTCTCCAAAAACTTCCTGGATTGCCTGCACACTGCTGTATTGCCCTCCCAGCAGATGGTAGGGTGATTTGAAGTCCCCCATGAGAAGCATGCTCCTGTAAAGTTGAGTGTTTAAAAGCAAGTTGCAGCAAGCAGCTATGCAGGACTGTGGAGGTGCTCCACTTTGCTTAGGCTTTTATTTTTGGGCTGCACCACTTCCTCAGTCAGCTGTACAAAAGCACTGCTATGTATCACCCAAGTAGAAAAACAATCCCTTTTCAAGTACAAGTTGTATCCAAAAGCTGAGTGACTGTTTCTTAATTGGGTAACTGACTGCACAAGAAACAGCTTATGAACCATCTTGGTATGAAAAGTATGAATTGTATGAAATTAGCTTACTATTGTTTCTACTGCAGGTCCCTTCTATGCAAATTCTTCCCTTTTTCAAAACAGAACTGTAGAAGTATTAATTATATAAAATGGAATACCTTTCTTTTCTTTTCATCCTCCTACTTTTATCTCTAGTTCTTATTGCTGTTTTGTTTTAGGATTGGCAGTATTTCTTACATGACCTCTTAGGCAAACATTTATTTCAAGTGAAGTGTTACATTTTAAGGGCACTAATACTATCATTCCGGTCATCTCTCTCCTTTTTTTTGTCTTTTTTCTTTTTGTTTAGGAAGAAGTCTAGGAAGTCATTAAAACTGACTGTACAATGTTGTGCAGCATGCTCTATCTATACTGTCTTTCATTATCTTGGGGTCTAAGAAGTGTCATGTACCACTTTGGAAATGTCAGTAATCATATTATGAACAGTATATAGAAACTTTTGGTCTCCTGGACATATTTCTTTAGTTCTTCCTTCCCCCAACCTTTTACCTGCTCATATTATCTGGCAGAAACATAGGTAGGTACTGCAATGTTTTTATAGTTTGTTCTAGTTACAGAACGCTGGTTGATTATGAGCATATAGTAGAGATTATTGCCTTCAGTTGTTTTTCTTTCCATTCTTGTTTATCTTTGCCATATAGCACTGTTAGTGGGGGCATTTGGCTCCATTTTATTGTTAGTATACAATATGCCTGGATTTGTGCGTGGTGTATTTAGCCAAACAAAATAAGCATGTGGCTTTTCATGTGACTTGCATATCACAGGATAAGCCAATGAAAATTATGATTTTCTTTCTAATTTTGGAAAAGGTGACAATCTGTGGCATCCCATCTGTTGTTTGATACTGAAAAATAACATTATTATAAGTGAATTATCTGTCAACAATTCAGTTGTACCTTGATGTATTTTTCTTAAATTATTTTGAGGGGAGGGGGGACTGAGTTTTTTCTTTTCATTAATTTCTTTCTTTAGGCAGTGTCTCCTGTGTCTGGTAGGTTTTATATATCATTATCTCTGTGAAAAATTATCAAATGCAGATAGTTATGCTGGTTTATAGGTTTAAAAGTGTAGTGGTAGTAGAAAGTAGCTTAGCCTGTTAGTCTGAAATATAAAAACTCATTTAAGAGGTAGTATTTCTGCCAGCAAGAATTAAATCATGGTTCTTGAGAGCAAGAGACTTTCACATTTGGACACAGCAACACGCTGATTCATTTAGCTACTAAAAATCTCAATATAGCCTCAAAAGATTACTACCAAAGGTTAATTGTGAGAAGTGCTAATCTAAAGGTAAAAACAAAATAACATTATGCATGAGTCTATACAACAAGCTTACTGTAGTAATGCAAACAAAACAAAAAAGAACAAAGCAAAACTTACTCTTTGACCTGGAAGGGAGCATATCCTGCTTATCTGTTTCATCCAACATAAAAAAAAACTTCCATGGTTAGCTTACATTTTCTTCTTCCTAAACCATGTAGTACATATCTGTTTAGGTGCTTGTTGTATACTTGGTTTCTTAAATGCATATTTGTAAGTGCAGATAATTCATCATTAAAGATTCCTAAAACTTATTAGAAAAACTGAACTTTTCGGGGGTGGGGAACAGGGAAGCTACTTGCATATGCAGTTGGTATCAAGATTATCTTTAAAAAATTGTAACCTCAGTTTGAGTCTTCTGTTTCTGTTGTGTGTTTATGGTACAGTCAGTGTTAATGGTTTGCTCTTCTACAGAGGAAAATTACTGAGTGTCAACCAGGACATTTTTCCCCTGGAAACAAAAATATTTCTTAAGCATAAATCTGCAAATGTTCTTCACACTCTGTGACAAACATTCCTTAATACTGACAAATCAAAGAGTTTATAGATATATATAAAGTGAACTCGTCTGTAGTTAGACTGCATACTTATAGCTATTAATGAACACAGAGTTGGGGGGTGAAATAGAGTGTTCAGTGATTGACTTCAAACAATTTTCTTCAGACTTTATTGCAGAAATTATCAGAATACCAAAAATATTTATGTTATTTATCTTCCATGTTGAGTAGATTTCTTTTTTTTTAACTTGGGATAATCCCATTGATTTAATTCGTCTTCTTCTGGCTTCAGCAAAGTAGGAGTGGGTACCACTAGCTGTAAGTCAGGTGAAAAAATATATTGTTTCCAATTGTTTTCTTTAAGCTGCATTCTTCTATTTAACTCACAATTACAGTTGGGGTGCTTAAATATTTTAAATGCATTATTTGAAAAACATAACTAAATTGGCACAATGATATATTAACTACTGGATTCCATTTCTGTACTAACAGATTGGCCACTTTTGAAACAGACACTGCATTAACCTCTACAAGGAATATTATGGTTGTCCTTCATTCATTCTCCAGGCTGTCCAAAGAGCAGGTGGCTCAAAATTGTTCCTGTCCAGAAAAGGCTTTTTAGTCTACTCTCTCCTGTTTTCTCTCTCTGATAATTTATCCAGATTTTGCTTTTTACAATCACACTGAGTTATTTTTAGAAGGTTGAATACTTTTGAACAATAAGTTGATATATTCAGATGCTTAACTCTGGTTTTATTTTCTATTCAATCCTATCATCTTTTATTAAAAATCTATTTGTATAACTGAAATTTCAGAAGTATTCCTTGTTATCCAGAGGATAAGCTTGTGAACTTTATTGGTGCTCAAACTCAGAGGGTATGGACACACATAATGCTTAGACAGGTTTAACTTCATCTTAAATCTGAAGCAGACAGATGTACAAGCCTGCTAAACTGGTGTAAAACTTCCTAGAATGTTTTAAAAAATAAAACCAAATGGTTCAGCGTTACATGTGGACACCAAGTGTTCTGTGACAGGCTCTATGGATGTAGGGAGACTGGTAGACATGGTAGAGTGCCCCAGGGGTTGGTCCTGGGGCAATTTTTGTTCAATGTCTCCATCAACAACCTGGAAAATGGCATACAGTGTACCCTCAACAAGTGTACAGATGGCACCAAGCTACGGGTGTAGTAGATATGCTGGAGGATAGGGCTAGGATTCAGAGTGATCTAGACAAATTGGAGGATTGGGCCAAAAGGAATGTCATGAAGTTCAACAAGGACAAGTGCAAAGTCCTCCACTTAGGATGGAGGACTTCCCATGCA
>NW_017729031.1:66400283-66400567 GCF_001723915.1 Gavialis gangeticus
TGAAGTTCAACAAGGACAAGTGCAAAGTCCTCCACTTAGGATGGAGGACTTCCCATGCACCAGGACGGGCTGGGGGCTGGCTGGCTGCATAGCAGCTCTGCAACAAAGGACCTGGGGGTTACAGTGGACAATAAGCTGAACATGACCCAGCAGTGTTCTCTTGCTACCAAGAAATCTAATGGCATACTGGGCTGCATTGGTAGGCGTGTTGCCAATTGGTTAAGGGAAGTGATTATTCCCCTCTATTCATAGAATCATACAAGTAGGGTCAGAAGGGACCTTGT
>NW_017729031.1:66400578-66416708 GCF_001723915.1 Gavialis gangeticus
TTAATGAGGATGGGGTGGGAGACGGCGTCAAAGGCCTTGCTGAGGCCGTGAGCACTGGTGAGGCCGGTAGCATTGGTGCAGTCGTGAGGCCACATCTGAAGTACCGTGTTCAGTTTTGCACCCCCCCCACTACAGAAAGGATGTGGAAAAATTGGAGATAGTCCAGCGGAGAGCAACAAAATTTGTGAGGAGGCTGGGGTACATGATTTATGAGGAAAGACTGAGGGAACTGGGCTTATTTAGTCTAGAGAAGATGAGATTGAGGGGGGATTTAATAGTAGCCTTCAACTACCTGAAAGTGTGAGGAGGGTTGAAAGAGGATGGAGTTAGACAGTTCTCAGTGCTGACATGACAGAACAAGGAGCAACAGTCTCAAGTTGCAGGAAGGGAAGTTTAGGTTACATATTAGGAAGAATTTTCTCACTAGAAGGATAGCAAAACACTGAAACAGGTTATTTAGAGAGGTGGTGGAAGCTCCATCCTTGGAGGTTTTCAAGGCCCGGCTAGACAAATCTTTGGCTGAGATGACCTAGTTGGGGATGCTCCTGCTTTGAGCAGAGGGTTGGATCAGATGACCTCCTGAGGTCTGCTCCAACCCTGACTTCCTATGATTCTGTGACATGGGTCTGGTCAGTCCTCCAAGCATTTCATACTGCATCATTCTTCAGCCCCTCTCCAATGCTGTAACTGGCCACTCTGGTACACAACTAAAATTTTTCTGCCCAACTGTTCCCACCCGCTTTATTCTCTTTAGTAGGCACTTTTTAATTATTAGTTCTCTTGCACTGCTTCCTCAATAAAAACTGTCTTTTTAACATTCAGCTCCATCCTCATTCTGTAGTTGACCATCCTTCCACCATCTTTTGGGATGCCAAAAGCATGGGTCCAAGCACCATCCCTCCCTCTCTTTCCTTTCCTCAGCCTGAGGACAAGCAAGCACACTGAAGACTTTGGTCAATTGCAGGCTATTGAAGTTTACTGAAATCATGTTTAGCATAAAAGGAAAAGCAGAAAGTACTCTCAGCCACAGTCACCCTTTCACCACCTACTACAGTTCTGGGGTGGATGATGATCAGTCTCACTCCCTAATGTCAGTGCCATAGCACTTCACACACAATTGTGAACTTGTTGCTAATCAGTGACATTTTAGAACAGGTCCATGGTTAGATGCACCTGTATTTTCATATTCTCCCATTACCCAGCGTAAATAAAGAAAAAAACCTATCAGTTTAGATGCCATGCTTTGGTCTTAATCTTGATCCTTTCAACAAGGGAATGAATCCCAAGCATTGTGACTGGTCATAAGAGCATGTGTAATTGTACACCTAGGTATGTTGAAAGATTCTGGCTATACTAAAACTTGTGTGCTAATGTAAAAGTATAGGTGACACATATTTAATTAATTATATAAATATATGCATGCATGCACCTATTACATATAAAAGAGAAAAATGTTGCAATTGTTGATTGGTAAAAATAGAACAAAAATCGCATAAGACAGTGTTCACTGCTTTAGTTTTCCAGTGGTGATAGTGTTTAAAAAGGCAAATTTTTATATAGTTTACTTTGTTCCTATTAGTTATGTGATCTTGATGTTTGACCAGTATACAGTTTTGTTAAAAATGTCCCATTTAGCCATGTATTTATGTTTTCCTTAATAAACCCTTTGTCATTCTGCTTTTGCAAGAGTGATGCCAAGAATTTGCTTACATTGAGAACTTCACTGTCAAGCCACCAGGAAACCAGAAACTTTTCACAGTTTACATGATAATGTATTCTTTTTTTTACAGAACATAGTTATGTTCCTGTTCATAGGCGATGCATAGTGGGTGCACATGTATCCCCTGAGCTTGGCGGTGCAACCACTGCAAAAACACACGGCTGACACTGCCAGCGGTGCCTGCGGGTGGTTGCCACTCAACCCCACCACCCCTCGCTGCCAATAGCACTGGCAAGATCTGCTGGTGGTCACCAACCTCTGGTTGGTGCTCACCACCCCCTCCCCTGCTGCCGACACTGCCACGGCCGCCTGTGGAAGCTCACTGCTTGATGCTGCCACACTCCCGCTGCCAACAGTGCTGCCGCCACCTGTGGGAGCTTGCTGTGCCCCCCCAGCTCCGGGGCCACATGGAATTTGTGTTCCTGTCACAGAGTCCCCGGAGGAGGGGGCTGGCGGGGTGCTTTCTCGGGCCTTTCCACTTGAGCCTTCTTTTGCCTCTGAGAATGCCCCTGAAACCAGCTCACTATTAGCTTCTGGAGAAGGTAGAGAGTAGGGGTAGGGAGAGAGGCTCCTTTGTATGTGAAAACACTAAGTTTTCAGTGTCCGACCCTTCCTAGTTGTTCTGTAGCGCTAACTCAAGGAGTACGCTGTCTGGGGAGAACAAATGCAACCCAAAATTCCAAGCAACAAAGCAGCCTCCTCAGTAAAGGTGTTTAATGGGGCAAAGGTTATAGACCAAGAAGATCCTGCCCTTTCTTAAAAGGGGGAAGCAGTTCCTCTGTACCTGGTGCAGCATGAGCACCACAAATATAACTCAGTTCTTCTTTTTCCAGTGACAGTATCTTAGCTCCAGAGCCCCTAAATTCCACTGCTGGCTTGTTTCCAGACTGCATCCACCAGGCAGACCCTCTCCTTGTTCCCACTCCCATATCCATTGTTACACATCTCTCTTTCAGTTTCTCGGGAGCCTCCAGGCCATCAAACTTTTGCTGATGTGTCAACAAGCTAGTAAATTCCTTTGTTGCTGGAGCTCCATTTTGTCTTTCCCAGCTAGTAACTAGTCTGTTAACAGCAGGGACCTTTTGTCCTCAAGTGGAAACTAGTTGGGTAAACTAAGGCATGCTACATTATAATAATGTGAACACATTTCAAATATTACAGTAAAACCCACAGTGCATCACCATCTGGTTTTCCCAGTACTTTCCTGATGGCTAAATAAGTATGTTGAATTCACCAGCCAGCAGTAGATTTTGTAGGTGGACAACTTTGTTTTCTGTTGATCTCATGGGGAGAAGGCTATCACAGGCTGCAGTCCAGGATTCCTTGGATCACACTTGGCCTTCAAGCTACACCTTGTAAAGCAAACTTATTTGTTAAACAGACTGCCCAATTCTGATCTTCAAATCATCAGACAACAAATGCACACTATAGACGGATCAAATTCAGCAGTGGTGGGACTACTGTAGAATAAATATTGCTTCTGAGAGCAACTAGTTTTCTGAGGCCTATGAGATGTGACAGTATTCTGTTTAGCTGATAAATTGCAGTGTAACAGGAAGGATGCTACAATGAGTATTGATTTCTTTTGTGCATAGAACTCATTTTGCTACAGCTTGTGTATTGCCTTCATGAGCTGACAATCCATTAAGGATCACTTTGTGTGTCTCTTCCTTCATTATTGCTTCTTTTACTGCTTTCTGCTTTACTGCCTTTAAAATACATTGTCAAGGCACAATAAAATAGGTAAAAGGGGAAATTCTAATGGTAACAAAACAATTTGGTTCCTGGTAAATGACTTTATTGAAAAGAATAGTTTTACTGGGCAGCTACCTGCAAAGATGATATTCTTTTTAAGGTGGTAAACATATTATATTAAAGTTCTCTTATAGTAAAATAACTCATTTGGTGATTGTAATTCTGTGCCATACAAGAGATTTAATGATAAGATTTTAAAGTCAGAGCAGGTAAAACTCATATTTTATATGGACATTTTTTATATTATCAAAATCTTAACCATCCTTACTTGCCAAATCCAACGTATCATAAAATGAATAATTGCAGTAATGCCTTAACAAATATTATGCTTCTCTATTTCCCGGATTTATTCAAAACAAAAAGTACTGGCCTGAATACTTGACATTGACATGCTTGTCCATACTACAAGCTTGGTTGCCTTTTTCATTAAACTGTATAGCTTTTGTGATTCAAGTGTCCAACCATACAGAAATAGAGATTTAGGTAAAGGAAAATGACGTGTAGTATTTGTGCAACAAAACACGTACTTTTATTTTTTTTTAACCAAAGCTTTACTTAAGTAATTATTTACTAAAACGTCTTTCCCATATATGTTATACTATAACTTTTAGAAAGTAATTTTGTTTCATCTTGGACATCACTTTGCTTTTGCCTCAGTTTGTTCCATCTGCAAAATGGGGTAATTATACTAAGCTATTTCATAAGGTGCTTTGAGATCTACTGATGAAAAAACATTGTTCAATAGCTACCTAGTGTTATTATTAAATAGACTTTTTATAGAGATAAAGTCCCCAGAGTCCTGTGACTAAGGCTGTATGAAAGCTATCAGTGTGGCTATAATGAACCCAAACTGGGAGTCTTCTTCCTTCATGTTTTTCATTTTGAGCTTAGTGTAGAGCAGTGATGTCCAACTCATTCAGCCCCATGGGCTGACTGAGTGGCATGGGATAGATCAGGAGCATCAGGCTTATTTGTGAGATGGATCTGGAGCATGGAACCAGTCTGTGGGATGGATCCAGAGTGCAGTCAGATCATCTGGCATACAGGTTTCAAATTTGGCAGTGGCACCATTAATTGCTAGACCTCCCAGAACTGCAGTAGCTGCTGCTCCTCCCACCCCCAAATTTCTGTTACTGCAAGCAACTCTGGCCAGATGACATGGTTGTGTTCTGGATTTGGCCTGTGGGGCTCCTAATGGGCATGTCTGTAGGTGGGTAGAGGGTGCAGGGAACTCTCAGGCTGCTTCAGCAGTCCTGCTGACCAAGGGGTAGTGTCCCCAGGTACCAATTGGCTGGGCCCCAGAAGCTCCTGAGAGCTAGTAGCCCTGAGCTGCTTGCCAGGGTGGCTTTTTATACTGCTGGGGCCAGGACAAGGCAGATTTTTATACTGCTGGGGACAACATAGGTGCTGGCCCTGGGCTTTAGCTCCCCCTGGCTGCAGATCTGGGAGGAACCAAGCAGGGTTATTTTGCCCCAAGTGGCACAGTTTGCTCCACACCAAAATGCATGTCTGAGCACATGCGCTGAAGCAAAAAGCCCCGGCTAAAATTTTTACCGCTTCTATTTGAGCTGCTGCAAGCGCACGTGTTTGCATGTGTGGACACACCCAATGGGTCCAGAAATTGGCAGCAGGATAACAGATAGTAGCATTAATTGCTGTAACTCTGGGAGCCATGGCCATTAAAACTGCAACCAGCCGTCATCGTCCTGCCAAATTTCTGGACCTGTTGGGAGCCCCATGGGCAGGTTACCACTGATCTTACAGGATTGGCTTTTCTTGTATCTCACCAGCTCTGGACCACTTTATCTTTGTTTTACCTGAGGGCCTTCATCAAATGCAGAGCTAATGGTCTTAACTTATTTATTTTTTGCAAGTTGATGTTCTATTTACCATTATTTAACTCTTTTCCTCCTTACCCTTGTACTTTTAGTGTTAGGTTTCTATTCCATATGCTCTGTTAAACATGTACATGTATAACACTGAATTGGGAGCATTAAAACATTTTTGGGAAACTTGAATATTTCTTGGCTGCTGTGGAATACTATGGCAAGACCAACAGCAGTAAAACTAATGCATCTTCACCTTTTTGAAAAGCATGGAACCATCTGGTATACTTAATAGTATTTTGTTTGCTGCCAGGCTCGTCTGAAGTTTTAGCCTTTTTATGAGAAATAGTAAACTGGATAGTGTTAAACAGCTTCCAATTTAGTTTTGCTCGTAGAAATGTAGTAAAACTTGAAAGGTGACCAAAGTAATCTGTAGAAGCTGTTGAAATAGATAGTTGGGTAAAGAAAGAGAGAAGCTTCCAAGAATCCAAAGAAATTGCAGGTTAGAGTATTATTAAGGCTGCATTTTTTTCTCAGCTACTACTATAAGTCATTTTATTTGCTAAAGAATATATGTTGGACTATGGAATTAAATAATCTCCATTCATAACTAAAACAGCTTAGAGGATCATCCACTGAAGGTATAATATTATTAAAGGCAAATGAGATGAGTCAAGTTTAGGGCTTGAGCTCATAGTATTCACCCACAATAGCTAGTATTTCTTCAGTACATCAGGCTGATGCAGTTTCACCTCTTTTTATAAATAATATTATGATTTTCCTTTGATTTTCTTAGATTTTTATCAACTTACTACAGCATTCTCTTTTTATTTGTTTAGCATTTAATCCTTTACCATGCTTATTGGCAGTAAGAGACATCATATGTAAAAGGTGTGTTCCATTTCTGCATACATTTGGGCCAGGTGGATACTTGCTGTATCTTCAGGACCTATGGACTTGTTTGTAAATGAACTCTACACCCACCACAGCAGTCAGATGAATATTAAAATTCAGTTTCTTGATTTGTAAGACTACTTCAGTTTTTTTAAGCTACAGGGTTTCTGTGAAAGCCTCTTTCCTTCTCTCCCTCTTTCTTTTAGTTTTACCTGATATGCAGGAGTGTATTGTGAGACCCATGAGATGGCTGACTGTCTCCTGACATAAATGACACTTAGCAGGTCAGATTATTTTATACCAAGCAGTGTCAGCAACTTATCAAACCAGTTTTACATCATCTGTGTTATGAACACACAGCTTTAACTTCTTCATGTTGCAGTAATTTTTCATTTGTTCTATTTTTATGTTCATTCAAATTAACTCTATTAAAACTCTTGAAATGTCATTAAAATGCATTATTTGATAGGGACTTCTAGAACCTATATAATTTTGATAGTCATACTGAAGGTTTCCTTCTCTCCATTTAAATGAAGTGTTAATACGTAGTTTTTCTCTTAGAGATAAAAATCTGTCAAGGACTGGTTGAAAGACTGAATTTGCTCTTTGTATTTGGCTCTGCAGAGTCAAGAGTGTTTACATTTCACATACATAATCAAACCTCTAACCACAAGCTCTTTTAAAAGTTATCGTATCATTATTGTTATGTTTTTTTTTTAAACTGGTGATTGATTTTTATCCTGAGACATGTAAGATAACTGTGAAAACTAACTTACTCGGCTTGTCTGAAAGATTACATCAATGCACTTGCTGTTCTGCTTTTTCTTGTTACCATGGTACTGAAGTCTTTGTGATTGGGATATCTGAATATGTATTATCAATCTGTGAATTTAACATATTTGCCAAAACTGTAACAGTAAACACATGCAGCATAATATCTGTAGTGAGAGGGCTTGAAAATTATAACCAAAAATTAGCAGCCCAGACACAAAATCCACTCGACACATCGTTTTTTTTATTATTTTAATAAAATATTATTTTATTACCATTAATAAATTACTCTTTAACAACAAAGCAGCAAACCGAGTTTTACAAAGATGGTAGAGAAGCTATTGCAGACAAGGCCTGAAAACTAAGGTGTAGGCTAATTTGCAGATACTGTAATGAGTTTTGTTTTAAATAACCTCTTTCTTTTAGCTACGTCTTTTTTGTGGTTGCTGTTAGAAATACAGGTTTTTCCAAGCAACTTTATGTATATTTACAACTACTTCAAAAGTAGAGCTATCTTTTTCTGGTATTAAATTTTGTGTTGTCTTTAGGGAGAGAAGAACTGTGTTTTTTAAATCTGGAGGAAACTCTTTGACAGAAACATAATTAGGGATTTCCCTCTTCCAAAGTCTTTCCTGAAGGTGAATAAGGTTGGGTCTATACATATCCCTTCTCACTGGTCATTGTAGACAGGAAAAATACCCACCATACAGATCAAAATTAAGTGGGGGAGGGGAAAGGGAGGGAAGTCAAGGCTTCAGAACTAAATATGCACAGCAGAACAGAAAAGGGGACAGAGACTATGTGAAAGGGAAAGAGGTAGAGGTATGGCCATTGGAGGCTTAAGTCAAATGAATTTTGCAAGAGAAAATATATTAGTGTGGCTTTTCATTAAAATTGGTGAGAAATTAACTAAAACATCTGTTGGGGAGGACTAGTTTCATATTCTAGGGCTAATGTGTAGAAGTCCTGTTGAGTCAGCTTTTCTCACAGAGAATGGAAAGCTGCCTAGAATGAGAAGAACCAGTCCAAATATCTTTTAATTTTGTACACTGGGGATACTGTTTGGCCAGGTCTCCTCATTATCCAGCCTTCAGTTCCCTCAAATTCTGAATGATGCAGTTTGTCTTTGACTGATCAGGTTTCTAATGACCTTAATATTCAAATGTTGACAATTCTAACATGCTTATCTTAGTATGTTTTGAATACATTAATTCTGTGTTTATGTAGCACTGATGAATAAAAAATAGGGTCTTTAAATGTGCATCTATGGATGCATTTAGATATTATGAATAAATAAAATCACTCATGTAATAGAGACTTTTTCAAGCCTGTTATTTGCATTACTTTCATCTAATGTAAATTAGCCTAAGATTACCATGATATCAAAAAAAAATTATTGTACTGTAGCAAATAAACTGTTTGATCTCTTTTAGGGTTTTTTTTTCCTTATACACCAATATAAAATACTTTGATGTGTTAGATCAGTCACTTGAAAAAAGAATTTTACGAAGTACAGAACGAAGCAAAACTTTGAAAAGAAATAATTTAAAAAAAAAAGAGTGGTGGGCACAAAGGTAATCAGTTTCTTTTATCCTTTCGATTAATTTCCAGTAACATTACATTTAAAACATTTGAACTGATCTAGATGGTGTAGTTTAAAAAGAGAACAATATTATAAATTGGTATTTGAAGGAGCATACTTTTTTTCTTATGTCTTTCATCCTGAATTATCTCAAAATATTTTAGTTGTGATTCATTGCAACCTCCCCCACCATATTTAATCACATTCTACATGCACTTTTCCCCTCAACACCAACCCTCCAAAATTGGGGTATGTGTTAATAGTAGGGGGAACTGTTTTTTCCCCCTTTGGAACACAAACAGGGAGAAATAAAAGCAAGCAGTTGCTGAGCTTTAATAGCTGCCAAGATGGCTTCTGCCTGGAGCAGCAATTGAGGACAAGTGAGCTGCTGCATGCAGTCTGTAGTATTATGGAGTGGAAACACTCTGGGTGTTGACAAATCTCCAGCTCCCTGTTGTAACTCATGAAGTTTCACAGGAAGCACTATGTGTTCCCTGCATCCCAACAGACATTGGCTATTGGGTCTGGAGTGGGGGGAAGGAGGTGGGGATGGGAGATAAAGCTCCAGTTTGGAGCAGCTGGGGCTTTGTTGTAACTGGTCCTTGGATTGAATCCCACACACACTTGCCACACCTGGAAGTTTCTGCTGCCTCCATCCAGCCTGGGTCCTGGGATACCAGGACTTGGAATCCCCTGACTGACTTTGTTGCACAGTTGGCCATGACTGTATTTAAAAAAACCCCAACCTTTTCTTACCCATGTTCTGCCTTCTAAAAACAAGGCATATGTTTTATTTGGGGCTGGCCTTCAGGGAAAACTTTGGAAGAAAGAAATCACTCCATATGCAGTATGGGAGAAAATAAAGATATGCTGAAAATGTGCCGAAGTTGCAAGATGGAACATTCAAAATTAGGGAATGATAAAGTTAAGATAGTAAGGAAATTTACTGTTTCCCAATTTGGGGCCATATTCTGATGACTTTACTCTCAATGGATACTCCTGATTTGTACTTCTGATTTCAGTAATAAAGCATTTTTCAACATTTGCAGGAGTATCAGAATCTGAATACGTGTACTTATTTGAAAAATAGTGTATGACAAAATTCAACCAATGTGCTACTCCATTTTTCTTTTTCCAAAATAGGAATATTATTTGTGATATTTTGTTATAATTGGTCCTTTGAGCCATATGGGAGATATGGCTGTATCAGGGGTGTTAAAGCTGGATGTGTAGTATGGGGCCAGTCTGCTGGATCCAGTATATAGGTCTGGTCAGGTGTTAGTGCCACAAGTGTAGACCATCCATGTATATAGTATGCTGCGTATACACTGGATATGGCCCTATGTGCAGTGTGTGGAGCTGCTGTAGTATATACCACATACTCTGCATGACTCTAGTCTGAGATACACAGGTGGCACAGCAGGGTGGGCTTCATGGGCTGTATCTTTGACACCCTTGGGCTATATGATATTATGACATTGTTTATTAACTATCTTTTTCAACATAATGGACATCATGTTATAACTGAAATAATGGTAGTCTTTATTACTGGTTGGCCATCAATAATAATATAAATATTATATAAATAATAAATAACAAGTCAATTATAACGATCCATCCAGATCAGAGGTATGTTGGAAATGTAATGTTTCCTGAGTTAATTGAGAATATCAGTTAGAATGGAAGTTAAGGGAACTTTGATTTTTGTTGTTATGGCACTGGTCTTGGACTCAAGAGTTCAGGGTTCAGTTTTTGGATTCACTGCAGACTTTCTCTTTGCTGTTGGGCTAGAAATCTCAGCAGAAGTTGATCCCTGACACTCTTAAAATTCATTCAAGTTCTCAGATTTAATTACTTCATGCCTCGATGCAACCTTTTTGAGATAGAGATTATGGTAAATGTTTTGCTTGCTCTGTCTTATCTATTTAGACTGTACACTGTTTGTGGCACAGAGTATTTATTATAATATATCCGTATAGATACTAGCAAAATAGGACTACTGATTGTGATTGAGGCTATGAGCTGTTACTCTAATGTATGCTCTATGCTGTCAGTACTTTATTATATACTGTGATAAAAATATTATCTAAGGTTGTCAATTATGCATCTTTTCAGAATACAAAATTTCCTTTAAAAGCCTGGAAGGGGGGAAAGGAAATCAGAAATACTTATAACAAATTTTGTCAAGCCACAAAAAAGCACAACTGCAAGCTTAAGGTGATGTCCCTGCCAATTCTCACATTTTGAACATCTGCTGCAGAGGTGCTAGTAGTGTTATAATCCACTAGCAAAATATATGCATATATATGCACATTTAAATGTCTATGGATGTGTATTTTCATCCATTATTCTCTAAACTTCTTGAACCATTTTTTGTTTTTAAAAACCCCTCCAAACTAAGAAAAATGTACCAGATTTAGTCTGAAAGATAAAAGATGGGGAAAAAGTTTATAAGCAACTGAAAATCACCCTTGAGAGAAGGGAAAATCTGTCTTAAATGTTACCAGCTATCATTGATTCATTTTCTTAGGGAGGTGGTATTGCCATTTGTAGAATATGATTTGTTCCAGGCAGAAACTTATCACACTGTCTGGGTTTTTAGTCTGAAAGTAATTAAGAGGAATATAGCTCATGTTTAATATTCATATTCATTCAAAAAGAAGTCTGGATTTTCTGACCTTTAATAATATAGCCTCAGAGCCAGCATTATGGAAAATAGCTCTCTGAGCAAATTTGTATTTTGGTGCCTCCCCTGAAGCACCCCCTTCCCCCCATCTCAGGGTTTCTGTAGGCAGAGGAGGGTGGGTAGGGGTGCAGGACTGGAGGAGGTGCCACCCCACCTACACTGCCTGGTTCAGGTTTTCCTCAGTGGCTTCAAGGAAACCAGCTCCCAAGCTACAGGCAAACAGCACCACCCCTGCCCCACATTGGGGCAAGCTGCACCCTGGGGGTTGCCATGGTGAGACAGGAAAGCATCCTACCACTACCTGTGCCTAATACCCAGGTAGCCCTAATCCCTGCCCTGCAGGGAGTGCGGTTGGGGGGGCCCGGAGCGGAGCAGGGCCCTTACCTGCTCCATGCTCCAGAGGGGCAATGTGGGCTGGGCTGGGCTGGGTGCATGGAGTGGAGCAGAGCAGAGTTATTGATCAGGAGGATAAAATTTGTGTGAGGGAGGAGCAGAAAGTTGGGAATTAATCAGGAGGAAGCGGGGCTTGCCCGTCCTGGCACATTCCCCCACCTCCGTCCACCCATTCCTCCTTGCACTATCCTGCATCACACCAGGATCTCAGGATGATGGGGGGGGGCAGTCAGGGACTCTGCCCCACATTGCTGAGCTAGGAGTGCATGAGGGGACCCTGTAGGGATGGTGGGTGGCAGCTGGGCTAGGCACCGGTCCTCTAGCTTGGGGTGGGGATCAGCTGGGGTGAGTTTTGGTGGTGGGGTGTTTGGCACCCCCTGACTATGGTGCCCTGGGTGGCTGCCCACCCATAAGGCTGGCTCTGTATAGACTGATTGGCTGAGATAAATCATGGCTACCTACCCTCCTGTTTGCTAAAGTGGTTTCCCTACTGATGTTGATGAGTCACCCACCATTCTTCCCTCTGTCTAAACTTCATTTCAAAGGTTTCAGGGAAGGTGAGGGTTTCAGGTAAAATGGTCCTTTAAGTTTTCTTCCTGAGACTCAGTCAGCCTGATTAGAATACCAGTCATGATTCCTGTGCCTGACTCCTATGCCATTCAGGTGGGAGAAGATGACTGTATCTTGTGAGAAACACTCCATGACAGTAAGGATTATCCTCTATAATTGCAATTCCTGAAAACTTGTATGTAGCTTGTGTTGGCTATGCGATAGGGTTGAGGAAGATTCAGATTTCTGTCCCTACAATAAATTTGAATATTTCAACATATATTTTTGTCCCATGTTAGGGCAAAATGTTGAAGTTCAGAAAATGTTCACAGAATGAAGATGTTGATATTGAAAAGGAAAAGCATTTTAGGTTTGACATTTTTGTTTTGTCTTGTTTATAGTTTTGACATTCCTCAAATCTATATGTTCCATTTTGATTTATTGAAGTGACTAAAAAAAATTCTCAGTATTAACTTATTTAAATATTTTCTTATAGTTGTAGGTAGATTCCCATCTGGGAATCTGAGTCTGACCCTGTTTTCCCTAGGTCCTAGGCTCCTTAACTGGACTACACCTCCCTATGCATCCCGAGTCATGTTTCCTTTGATGCTGTATTGCCTAACGGGAGGTGTAATTCTCCATTGTAGGGCTTGGATGCCCAAACTGCAATTCCCATATAACAATGCGCTACCAAAGAAATGTAAGTGCAGTTTAAAGTTTTGTTGGACTGCTTTGAAATGCAACGTTTGAAATATTCCAATTTGAATCAAACAAGTCTGAAATGAAAAATTCATTTTGATTTTTTTATTAGTACATTTTACAGGACATATTTCACATCAGAAAACTCATTCCAGTAAGAATTAGATTAGATTTTTCTGTGTATTTTATACTCAGGAAGTCCTTAATTGTATAGTTTACCATATCTTGTGAACTTTTTCTTGTTTTTTTTTAAATTACTAGTGAAAATGTGAGATTAAATTTCATACTTATGTGTACCATCAAGAAAACCCCCATACCATATAGTAGGCTAGTGTTCTCCCTACTCTAAGTAATCCCAGACAATTTAAGAGATGCCAAATAATTAGGAAAAAAACCTGGATAAAATAGCATGTTGTGAGGGATAGAATGCTAACTTCAAAATTATGCGAAAGGTCTAATAAGCCAGAAGTTCAAGGATAATCACAAAGAGTGCTGAGATTACAAAACTATTTTATGTAGTAGTAATAATAACTAGGCACAGCCGACCGAGTTAAAGGTAGTCAGAGTGCAGCTCTCTATTTGTTAGTCATCATAAGGTAGATTATTCAAGGCAATGATCAATATTGTTATGGACTAGAGTAACGTGCCATAAAAAGAATAAATATTAGCAAATTGGAAGCGTCTAAAGCACTGTTTTGCTGTAATTTGTATTAGTGTTAATGTTTTATAAATTTGGGTGACTTGTTTGTAGTCTCAGTCTCAAACTAAGAGAATGTAATCTAAACACAAGGATTTGAGCTTAGTCACAAATAGCATGATGATTTTAAATGTATCAGACTGCCTTACTTTAACATATGGAGCTCTTTTTACATTTTACAGCTTGAAACCCTAATAAATAGAATTTTAAAAATATATAAAGAGCTTATCATAAAAGTAAGAATTCTTAATTTATTGCATTGGGTAAAGTCTTTTGGAGGAGATTACTCCATCAATAAAATAAAGTGTGCTCAGCAGTCTTATGACACAAGCATCTGTCACTCAAACAGATGTCACCCCATAAACCTGAAAATATTCTGTATGTATAATAGAATTGTTTAGGTAGATTTACTTGGTGGAATTTGTTTAAGTGACAGATGTTCATGCCTAATGCTCCTCATTGGAGAGATGACCTTATTCTATTAGGTGGCAGTGCCAGCTCAGGCACTTTAATTATATATATGCAGTATATGTATGACTTTATTAAAAATTAAATTCATAGGAATATTGTTATGAATAAATTGTACTACATGTACTGGGGGTGCTCTGAAAAATAAATATGGCACCTAGAGCACTCAAGGTTTGATTTTTACTTTGCACTTTACCTGGTGAAATTTCATCAAGTCAGTGGAGTTACATAGCTCTAAACCAGTTTGAGATCAGAATCAGACCCAACATTTTTAGAAAGACTGACATTACAATTGTTTTCTCTTCTGGTGAAGTTCTCACACATTCACATACCAGTGCTACTAGACTGACCCACTTCCTCATGTGATTGCAAGGAACCTACTTAGAACAGTCAGAAAACACTCTGAATAATAAGTTATCCTGGTGCCAGCCAGATATGCTCAGGTCAATTATGTGACCACCATTTAGTGTGGCACAGAGCTCAAAGATCCAGAGGACAGAGGAAAGTTTGGGCTTTCTTTTTAAAAAACTGAAATCAGCCTTAGCACAGCTTGAAACTGAGATGGTATTTACTCAGTTGCATGCTAGCATATGTGTATAAATTTAACTAGCACCGGTAACAAGTAGTGACAATCTATTTATGGATAATATTTCCTCCTACTCTAGGTGACTGGGAGGGTATGATGGGATGAATAACTTGACATTGTTTCTTCTACTTTCCTCTAAAACATCCACAGTTTGCCACTGCTAGAGAAAAAGTATTGGACTAGATCAGTGATTCTCAACCTGGGGTTCCTTGAGATCCTTTCAAGGGTGCCATGTAATGCTGCATAACATTTACCACTGTTATGTGTGCAAACATAGGGTGCAGACAGACATTAGGACAACACACTAACTCATGGTGCTTTACATAAAGTGCCATGATGCATAAAGTGCCATGATAAAGCCCTGCCCCCCCAACTGAACAGATGTTCACCTGTTGGGTTGGTAGGGGGAGGGGTTAAGACCAGTAGGTGCAGGCACTCAAGCAGCCTCTCAGGAAGCTTCTGAACTGCCCCCTCTCCCTAGCTGCACTGCTCCCTCAACTCTAGGGTTGTCAGCAAGGGAGAGAGAGGGGGGAATTCCAGGCTGCTGAATGGCCATGGCTTGGGTGGGCTAGGGATTGGGGCCCCCTAAACTCACAGTCCCACCTCCCTGCTATCCCAGCTGGGGAGAAGGATTGGGCCTACAAGGCAAGAGGGCTCCATTCCCCCCCACCTCACCCTTAAATCTGGCCATTCAGCAGCTGGCAGCAGCCAGCATGGAGCTCCTGGCTGCTGATTAGGCAGAACTGGGGGAAGGTGGGGGTAAATGGGGACCCCTCATCTTGCGCCCACCTCCAACTTACCCAGCTGGGGTGTTGGGGAGCTGTGTCAGGCCTGTGAGATGAGGGGGCTCCATCAATATCCCAACTGGGGGTAGCTGGGGAAGGGGGCTGTGAGGTGAGGAGGCCCCGTTCCCCCACCCAGCTCTGGCCATTCAGCAGCCAGGAACCCCGTCTCCTTTTCATTCATAGATTTCATTCATAGACATTAGGGCTGTAAGGGACCTCGGAAGATCATCGAGTCCAGCCCCCCACCCAAAGGGCAGGAAGTCAGCTGGGGTCATAGGATCCCAGCAAGATAAGCATTCAGTTTTTGCTCTTGAAGGTGTTCATTGTAGGTGCTTGAACCACCTCCGATGGCAGGCTGTTCCAGACCTTGGGGGCTCAGACAGTAAAGAAATTCTTCCTTATGTCCAGCCTGAAACAGTCTTGCAGTAGTTTATGACTGTTCAACCTCATCATCCCTTGGGGCACTCTGGTGAACAAATGTTCCCCCAGATACTAGTGGTCACCCTGATAAACTTATAGGTGGCCATCAGATCACCCCTGAGCCTGTGCTTTTCCAGGTTAAAGAGCCCCATGGCTCTCAGCCTGTCACTGTAAGTTCTGTTTTCCTGACCTCTGATCATGTGCGTGGCTCTTCTGTGGACTCTCTCAAGCTTCTCCACATCCTTTTTGAATTGTGGAGCCCAAAACTCTATGCAGTACTCCAGCTGCGGCCTCACCAA
>NW_017729031.1:66417182-66419135 GCF_001723915.1 Gavialis gangeticus
CATCAGCCAGTCCATTGAGGATGGCTTCTTTAATAAATTTTTTATAAGATCTTCCCCGGTATAGAAGTCAGGCTGATAGGCCTATTGTAGCTGGATCCACTTTCCTCCCTTTCTTGAAGATAGGCACCACATTGGCCTTCTTCCAGTCTTCAGGCACTACACCAGAGCGCTAGGAGTTTTCAAAGATCTGTGCCAGAGGCTGGGCTATGATGCTCGCCAGCTCCTTGAGTACCCTGGGATGTAGATTGTCCTTCCACCTGACAGCTCGAGGGATGGGGCTGAGCACCAGTCCAGCCCCACCCCCCATTTGAAAAATTAACCTTGGAGGGAACACAAATTCCCTAAGGCTTTTGCTTTTGAGCACTGTAATGTAATACCTAATTTAACCAAGGTTATTTGTTTCACACAACTGGCCATTTTAAAAGTGCTCTGCAGCCATGCTAATGTGTTATGGCGTGATGGTAGAACACTTTCAGGGGCCAGATCACTTGAAAAAAGATGCTTCTGTCTGCACCCATGATTCACAAAATAAACCCTGAGTTTTCATATTGGTTTTAACATTATGGATTTCCTTCTGACCTATTGTGGTTTCCTAAGTTCTTTGTACCAGAAAAAATGTTCTTTTTTTTTATATAATAAAAACTGAGAGATGGCATTTTCTAACAGGTGCCTCAAGTCAGTCAAGGTTGAGAAGCACTGGGCTAGATGGACATTTCATTTAATTGGACCCAGTCTGAGAATTCTCATGTTTTTAAGATGTGGTGATACAGGATTTCACATTTGCGAACACCCCCAGTATGGCCAAGGTTCCTGGCTAGTTTATACCCTGCCTACTATTACTTACTGTAGCCTGTACTACAGTTTTTTAAATGATACTGTTATGTCAGCTAGATTTAGCAAGCACAGGTCTTTATATTGCTGTGTGGACAAACTCTGAATCTTTAGGGAGGCCTTTTCTGGTAGACTGGTAATTTATTTATGTTCTGCTCAAATGCATCTCTTCATCTTCACGCATCTTGCATACTCCAAAACCTGTGTTTTTTCAAGAGGATTTATTGGGAATGCCATTCAGCAGAGCCCTGTTGTACTCGTGTAGTTTACACTTTGAAAAGCAAGTTGCCCCTTCCAAAAGAGGAAAGCTTTTTAGTAATGATTTGGATGCTTTCAGTGGAACGGTCTCCTAGGTCCCTGTCACTTATTCAGAGTTTGAATTTTTATTTTATTTTTCAAAACATCAGATACATAATTGTTTGGGGTTTTTTAAAGTTGTGACAATACCTAGGAACAACCTGGATTTGGTATGTAATTAAAAGTTTGGAGACTATTGGGTCTATTTCTTAATTGTTAAGCATCACACTACTTGAAGTTCTTCATTCAATAAACAAAAAAACAAAAAAAGCAAGAAGCCTCTTCTATACGAACACATTTCCCTGATAATTTTAGCATCATTGCAGAATGAATCATGTGAGTATGAACTATTTTTGTCATTGACTATATTTTATGCTAAATTCTGAATGATTTCAGTGCATAGTTCAGCATATAGATATCAATAGTATCATAAGGTCCTTTGCAATAAGAGACCTGAAGTATGTTTTATCTGTGTTTATTTTACAATCTTTGGGTTGTGATTTTTTTATCCTAACATCTCCCTGGAGAGCACCTGGCAAAAAGTACATCCTCACTACATCACCTCTGCAAAAAGTTCCAGTGGGCGATGTTTCTTTCTCATTAAAAGAAGCCAATATTAATTTATTATTAATATTTAGATTTCATAGACATTAGGGCTGGAAGGGACCTTGGAAGATCATCGAGTCCAGCCCCCCACCCAAAGGGCAGGAAGTCAGCTGGGGTCATAGGATTCCATCAAGATAAGCATCCAATTTTCTCTTGAAGGTGTTCAATGTAGGTGCTTGAACGACCTCTGATGGCAGGCTGTTCCAGACCTTGGGGGCT
>NW_017729031.1:66424135-66424752 GCF_001723915.1 Gavialis gangeticus
GGCCAGGTTTGCCAAGAGGTTATCATGGGATACCAGATCATAGGCTTTTTTGAAGTCAAGATATATGGCATCAATCTCTTCTCCCTTGTCCAGGTGATAGGTCACCTGGTTGTAAAAGGAAATGAGATTGGTCAAGGAAGACCTACCCACAACAAACCTGTGCTGGCTATCCCTCAGGGTGTTGATGTTGGCCAGTCCATTAAGGATGACCTCTTTAATAAACTTTTCAAAGACCTTCCTTGGGATAGAGGTCAGGCTGATGAGCCTATAGTTTGCCAGATCTACTTTCCTCCCTTTCTTGAAGATAGGCACCACATTGGCCTTCTTCCCATCTTTGGGCACTACATCAGAGTACCAGGAGTTTTCAAAGATCCGTTCCAGGGGCTGGGCTGTCATGATCGCCAGCTCCTTGAGTATCGTGGGGTGTAGATTGTCAGGGCCAGCTGACTTGAAGGTATCCAGCCTCTCAAGGTGTCCCTTCACAAGGTCAGCATTGATGGAGGGCAGGGGATCTCCCTCACTCGGACCTCCCTGTCCAATGGTTGGCATGGACATCCCATGGGACTGATGAAAGACCAACGCAAAGTACCCATTTAATAGGTTGGCTTTTTCCTGGG
>NW_017729031.1:66429752-66430405 GCF_001723915.1 Gavialis gangeticus
TCTGGTTTAGCAGGGGTCCAATGTTGCCCTTGATTTTCCTCTGGCTCCCCACATATCTGAAAAAGGATTTTTTATTCTCCTTGATGCTCGAAGCTAGTTAGAGTTCAGTTGCATCCTTGGCTTTCCTGGTTTGCTCCCTGACTGGACCAGACCGGACCAATACAGAATATTTCTCCTTGGAGGTGAGTCCCATCCTCCATCGTTTGTCGGCCTTGCTTTTTAGCCTCAGGAGGTCTGCTAGATTCCTGGAGAGCCAGCGGGGCTGCTGTGCCCTCTTGCTGCCTTTCCTCCGAGATGGAATAGAAGATGAAAGATAATACACACATTTTCAAGAGGTATGTATTTTGTGGGGGGAAAAAGTCATGGACTAAATATGGTTGTCATGACTGCTACAAGAGGATTATTTTTCTAGGAGTAAAAATTGATAATCTGGGCTCTGAGCGGGGAGGATCCAGATGAGGTGCAGTAGTGTGGTCACACCCTCCTTCCCCATCCCCCCCCTCATTTAAAGCATGCTACAGGAGCATTAGACAGAACTTTTAAAAAGTATCTGAAGCAGGTATGTTTCCCTCCCACCCCAGCTGCTCTTGGCACTCCCTTTTGTCCTCTGTCCTCAGTGGCGCACACTCTTCCCTCCCACTTCCTTGTTTTTG
>NW_017729031.1:66436505-66438305 GCF_001723915.1 Gavialis gangeticus
TCCGTTTGTCAGTTGTCTCATCTGGTTTAGCAGGGGTCCAATGTTGCCCTTGATTTTCCTCTGGCTCCCCACATATCTGAAAAAGGATTTTTTATTCTCCTTGATGCTCGAAGCTAGTTAGAGTTCAGTTGCATCCTTGGCTTTCCTGGTTTGCTCCCTGACTGGACCAGACCGGACCAATACAGAATATTTCTCCTTGGAGGTGAGTCCCATCCTCCATCGTTTGTCGGCCTTGCTTTTTAGCCTCAGGAGGTCTGCTAGATTCCTGGAGAGCCAGCGGGGCTGCTGTGCCCTCTTGCTGCCTTTCCTCCGAGATGGAATAGAAGATGAAAGATAATACACACATTTTCAAGAGGTATGTATTTTGTGGGGGGAAAAAGTCATGGACTAAATATGGTTGTCATGACTGCTACAAGAGGATTATTTTTCTAGGAGTAAAAATTGATAATCTGGGCTCTGAGCGGGGAGGATCCAGATGAGGTGCAGTAGTGTGGTCACACCCTCCTTCCCCATCCCCCCCCTCATTTAAAGCATGCTACAGGAGCATTAGACAGAACTTTTAAAAAGTATCTGAAGCAGGTATGTTTCCCTCCCACCCCAGCTGCTCTTGGCACTCCCTTTTGTCCTCTGTCCTCAGTGGCGCACACTCTTCCCTCCCACTTCCTTGTTTTTGACCCACCACCATTGCTGCCACAGCTGAGCTCAGTCCCTGCACAGCCTGGTTGGAGTGGGGTAGGAGAGGTTCTGGAATTCCACCTGCCCCTAGGTCAGTCAGAGCAGGGATAGCAAAAGTGAAGTGTTGGGGAAAGGAGGAAAGAGAGAGGAGGGAACGTGCCACTGAATGTAGAGTGAAAAGGAAGAGATGCCGAGAGTGGTGGGGGATTAATACTTACTCCCACAATGTAAAAAAAATTCCTGGCCAATGTATGGTCTCTTCCAGCGGTTGGTGGTGGGCAACTGGAAGCTGGGGTGCACTGATCGCTAGTCCCATGTCCCTGCCCCCCTCCCCAATCCTGGATCCACTTATGGCTCTGAGATTCTTAGCTTTCACCATGTTGACCAAGAAACACTTAAGTGTATGTGATGTTGCATTCAGCAGAAAAGCCTCTAAGAGGTTATTATTTCTTTATTTAATACAAAAATTTTATATATATTTTGGGAAATGAGGCCTTAGATTATATGCTGAATAAAAACTCCATCTGTTTATCAAGCTCAATCCATCCTGAGTATTGAGATAGGAATAAAGTGGAAAACATAATCTACATTTTTATAATTAAAAACTGTATCATAAAGCACAGGCAGTCATAATTTAAGCATTTCCAAACAGTTGAGGGTTTTGCTTGCAACATTAACATTCTTTTAAGAATGAACATTGTTCTGGTTTTAATATAATTGCTTCTCATAGGCTAAGATCATACATATATACTAGGCCTGTGTATTCACTTTGGATTCGGATTTGGCCAACTCAGGAGACAGTGATTTGAATCAGTATCCTGAATCGATTTGGCCAAATCTGATTCAGAGATTTTGGCTGCTGCTGAATCAATTGAATCTCCAAATCACACAGGTCTCATCTCCCACCTGCTTTCCCAGCCCCACCCAGCCTCAGCTCCTGCATCTTTGAAAAGAAAAAGCCCCCATTCACCAGCTGCTGCCAAGCGAGAGGGCAATCCCTGCTGCCCCACACTGCATGGAGGGCTCTGCCATGAGCTCCCTGATGTCTACCCGCTTTTCCTGCCCCCCATGGATGCCCTGCCTGGCCCAGCTCCTGGCCCTTCAAAAAAAAAAAAAAAAAAAAAC
>NW_017729031.1:66438503-66489998 GCF_001723915.1 Gavialis gangeticus
AAAAAAAAAAAAAAAAGCTCCCCACAGTGTGGGACAGTGGGGATCCCCCCCTCCCCCCACCTAGCAACAGCCGATGAGTGGCGGCTTTTTTGTTAAAGAGTCAGGAGCTGGGTCAGGTGGGGCAGCCATGGGGAGGGGAGTTGGGGGACACTCAGGGGGACTGGGGGAGCAGGCAGGGGATGGAAGCTGGCAGGGGTCCCCCCATGGTCACCTCCTCCAGCCTCCCCTCCCGCACCTCCTACTTACCAGCATGGAGCCCCTATCCAGCTCCATGATGCAGCCAATGGGGACTGCCTGAATCCCCAAAGCTTTCTAAATCTTTTCCAAATCAATTTGGAGAACTTTGAATCAATTTGGACCTTTTAATTGGTCCCGATTTGATTGACGTTCAGAGATTCGGCCACCCAATCAGGCTGAATCTCCTCTGAATCGAGTCAGCACCCAAAGCTTTGCACAGCCCTAATATATACACACACTGATACCACCAACATGCATGTAACACACCTTAAAAGAACATGGCCTTATCTTTTCAAATGTTTTCTTCTTTCTCACTGTTCTGACCTTTGTGTTTGTTCACACCTTGCCTCTTATTTTATGCATTTTACCTAAATTATAAACTGCAATCCAACAGTTATAGAAAACAGGAACTTTAGTCAACTATTTCATCAGGTTTAATAGGATTTTTTTCATTAATAGTTGCATCCATTTGTAAATATGTATAATCTCTCTCTTTAATTGTAAACTCTTTAGTACCAAGAAGATGCCTTTTTGACTTAAGTACCATGCTTAATTTTTGGGTGCTGCATTAATAATGAGACGACAGCTTATATGGATTCCAGTTTAGCTTTTGTGCATGTCTTTCAGAAATCTACCTGTTCTGTTATTACACAAACATCAGGCAAAGTTCAATTTCAGTAGTTCAAAGTTCAATACTATTGGTTATTGTGGTACAAAGTGATTGTGCTATTTCTGAGACACCAAGTGTTTTTCATAGATTAACTTCAGTTATGTTTAAATGAGGTGGTTTCTTATCTATTTTCTCTATTTTAATACTTATTAATAACACTTTATTTGCATTTAGTAGCACAGAAATGCAATACATGGTTTAAAAAAAGCATTTAGGAGCACATAGTGCCTGAAATACAGCTCTGTGTACAGGATGTTGCATGGCTTACCCGAGACTGTGGAAAAAGTAATTTATGGTGCCTTCCAGCAGAAGCAGATAACTACCCCACTGTCCCATGTTGCCTCAGTTGTGCGGTCAGTATCCATTTTCTGCTCAACATGCCAGCCATTGCCCATTTGCATGAGGGAGATGCATAACCCTTGTTGTCCATATCCAAAGCAGTGAACTTATTAGCTGTCTGCTGGGAACAACCAGAGCCCTATTTTTTTTTTTCTGACAGAATTTAAACAGCTAATTGGTAAAAGCTAAAACAATGACCATTTCATTAAGTTTTTCTTTCTTTTCTGTGTACTTTTTCCTGATGTCTTACTATTGCATTTGTTTTTTCTTCAGTACAAGATGTCTCAAGAGTTTAAAAAACATTCATTTGCCTCAGGGCATAAACTTTCTTTCGCACTCCAAAGAAACCTATTATGATGGATAAAATATTAAGAACAATTACATAAAATAATGATAAAGTCAGCCAGCTGTATGTTTATGAAGAACATTTTTAATTAAGTCGTGCTATTTAAGATTTCCTGAAGTTATCTGAAAGAGTTTGACTTAAAATTAAGTGCTGGCTCTTCTGATTTAAGCCAAAAAGATAGTAATTAGACTTTGTCTGAAAATGACAAATATCTTGCAATAAAACATTTGAAAAACCTGGGGGGATTATTTTTTAATGGTTAAAACAGTTTTAATCCAATCTATTATCAATTAAAAATTGTTTGTTTGTTTTTTTAATTAAATCTAATATCTCATGGTGTTTTGAATTGCCTATATTATTTATTTTATTACAATAAAGCTCATCCACAAATATATATATTTTAAAAGCCCAATTTTTCTTCAAAATGTATTTTGATGGGAAAAAATTGACTAATATTAATTGTCATATAAATCCTCTCTGGGTAAATCTACCCTATTACTGTGTCTTCATGTGGGTTACTGGTGGGATTAAAATTACTTATACATGTGTCTGTCAGTTTATTTCCTGCCAAATCTTCCGGTAAAGGAAAGAAAATGGGCCTTTTTCATTAAATATTGTAGGTCATGTAGTCTCCTGCATACAAGCTCAGTCCTTCTCTGCTGCAGTACATACCTGTATTTTCTCACATACCACACCCCCTAAATAAGATATACAAAGGGGCAGATCCGGAGGGGGGCAGTTTTGATGCACTTGATTTCTGATGCGACCGAAGTTTAAAAGCAAGTGCCTTTTCACTAGAGACAAATGTGTTGTTTTATATCTGATGATGCACCTGACCATGTTCACTCCCCTTTTCAAAATTCTAGATCCATCCTTGGATACACAACTTATTTTCCAGAAGACGGAATGGGAGGGTTAGGGGAAGGTTTTTTTTTTTCAGTTATGATTAATTGTGAGTCAGCCATAGAGTAAATCCTCTTGCAAATACAGAATGTCTAAGAAGTGTGGCATCCCAGGAGCCAGGCTGCATGAGGCATCAGGAACTTCCTGGTATGGTAGGACAGGAAAGAAGACTAGGTCCCCTACTGTTGCAAAGGCAGTAGCACAACTGTTTCTTTTCTTCTTTTTTTTTTTTTTTAACTGTAAACACTTCTTTATATCAGTTCTTGTAAATAACAGTGCTGCTTCCATACCACAAGCATCATGAAGGTACTACAGGCTCCACGCAGCAGCTCATTTGCCCTTAGCCAGCTCAGTTGCTGCTTCAGGCATAAGGTACAGTACCCAGCCAATAGCTATTATAAATTCCTTAGTATCTGTAAGAGAGTTAACGCTGGATCTCTTTCCTTCTGCTGGCTGGGCCACAGAGAGTGGGAGCCAATTTCTGTTCCAGCAAAGAAAAATCTGCTTCCTTACTTATGATGCACACTTCAAGTTTGGAGTTTGATATTTCAGGAGAAAGGTGTATATAGTAGATGAGTAAATGCAGTCCCATTCAACTGATACTCATTCCGTTGGGCCAAATGTTTCATAGTTTCATAGTAACTAGGGTCAGGAGGGACCTGAACAGATCTAGCCTGACCCCCTGCCACAGGCAGGAATAAATGCTGGGTTCACAAGACCCCAGACAGGTGATCATCTAACCTCTTTTTGAATTTACCCAAGGTTGGGGCGAAGACCACTTCCCTAGGAAGTTGGGTCCAGATTCAGGCCACCGTAGCTGTAAAATATTGCCTCCTGATCTGTAACCTAAACCTATTCTCCGTCAGCTTATTACAGTTGTTCCTCATCACCCCAGGTGGTGCCAGGGAGAAAAGGGCTCTTCCTATTTGCTCATGATCTCCCCTGATGAGTTTGTAGGCAGCCACCAGGTCCCTCAGTCTCTTCTCATACGTCCTGTCCTGCTGCCCTCTCACCAAGCAGGTGGCCCTCCTCTGAACTCTCTCCAGGCTGGCCACATCCTTTTTAAAGTGTGGCACCCAGTACTGGACACAGTACTCCAATTGCAGCCTGACCAATGTCGCATAGAGGGGGAGTATCACCTCTCTGGACTGGCTTAAGATGCATCTTTGGATGCATGACAAGGTATGGCTGGCCTTGCTGGATGAGGTCTGGCATTGGTGGCTCATGTTCATCTTGAAGTCAATAATGACGCCAAGATCCCTTTCCGTCTCTGTGCTTTCAAGAGGGGAACTCCCCAGCCTGTATGTATGCTGTGGATTCCTTCTCCCAAGGTGCAGCACCCTGCATTTATCTACATTGAACCCCATCCTATTCTCATCTGCCCACTTTTGTAGTCTGTCTAAATCTAGTTGCAGCCTCTCTCTCCCTTCAAGTGTGCCCACCTTGCCCCACATCTTAGTGTCATCAGCAAACGTGGACAATGTGCTTTTAACCCCCTCGTCCAAGTCATTGATGAAGGTGTTAAACAGTGAGGGCCCAAGGATTGAGCCGTGGGGGACCCCACTGCTCACATCTCACCAGGTTGAGTACGACCCATCCACCACTACTCTCTGGGTGTGTCCCATCAGCCAGTTTTTTACCCATCCAACTGTGCAGGCGTCAATGCCACAGTCGCTTAATTTATTGATGAGGATGGGGTGAGAGACAGTGTCAAAGGCCTTCTTAAAGTCTAGAAAGACTACGGCCACGGTGACATCATCATCCAAGGATTTAGTTACCTGGTCATAAAAGGCAATCAGGGACCTGCCTTTGATGAACCCATGCTGGCTGCCTCGAGCATGATCTCCCCTGCTGCCCCTCCCACAGATGTGCTCCTTATTTTCTCCAAGATCTTCCCAAGGACCGAGGTGAGGCTTACGGGCCTATAGTTACTTGTGTCCTCCTTTCTCCCTTTCTTAAAAATGGGGACCACATTAGCTAGTTTCCAATCCCCAGGCACCTGGCCAGATGACCACGAATGCTCATACAGCTGGGCTAAGGCCTCCGCAATGAACCCTGCCAGCTCCCTCAACACCCTTGGGTGGAGGGCATCTGGACCTGCAGATTTAAAAATGTCCAGCCCTTCCAGAAGATCCCCAACTACATCTGCGCAGACCCAAGGCCTGACAGAGCTATCCTGGAGATTGTCGCTACCTCTGGTAGGAGGGTTGTCACGGTCCCTGTTCAAGAAAACAGAGGCAAAGAAACTGTTAAAAATATTGGCTTTCTCATCTGGCATAGCCACAAGGTTACCATTTGAGTCTTGCAGGGGCCCTACATTGCCTGGTGCCCTCTTCTTGCTCCCAATGTACTTGAAAAAGGACTTTTTGTTGTCCTTAATCCTGGACGCTAGCCTGAGTTCTATCTCTGCCTTGGCTTTCCTAATAGCCCTCCTACCCTCATGGGCCGAGGAGGAGTACACCTCCTTGGTGACAGCTCCTCCCTTCCACTGGTTGTACACCCCCCTTTTAGTTCTCTGGTATTGCTGAATGTCCTTGCTGAGCCAAGGGGGTTTCTGAGCACTCTTATCCCCCTTGCTTCTCTCAGGGACTGTTACCCTTTGGGCCTGGAGGATCACCCCCTTAAGGTACGACCATCCCTTAGGACACTTTGGGCTTTGTATATTAAATCTCTGACCCCTTCTTTCCTCACTCTTTTACCAAGTTGTTTTCTCTCTAACACTTCTAGTCGTATGTGATTTCTTGTAATTGTATGCGTCAGGGAAGTTGTTTGGCAAAATGTGCTGTGTGAAAGAAGTTAAAGGGGATGGTGGGAGACTGGAGAGGAGACATGTAGCCTATGATGTACTGTATTCATGGAAAGAGCAGGAGGGGTATTAATGGGGTGAGGAATATAAAGTTTGTGCTGTTAAGCGGCTTAATTTTTCATTAGCCACCTTGCATCGATTTGTGTCATATTTTTCCGTGTGTCAGCCTACTCTGCTTCATAGGGTTTGTTTGTTTTTTTAATTTGATGAATTCTACATTTTAAAATCTTAATTGGGATTTGGGATTCAATAAAGTGGGAGGGGTAAGCCTGTTGAGGATTGAGTGCTAATGAAACACTAATATGTCAACAGCAAACTATTGAACACTTCTCAGCTGGCTGATAAAATCTGACAGGAAAGCATAGCTCCTGACATAAGATTTTGTATGTATACCAGATTCCACTAACAGCTTTGCATCAATGAATAACCACAGCATATAAACTTTGGTTATATTCTGAATAATTTCTCTGGGAAAGTTTTGTGTAGAAAAATATTTTTTCTAAGAGCTTGTTCAGTAATGAAAAACACAGTATTCTCGAAGCCCAATTTCAGAACTTTCTAGTTACAAATTTAAGAGAAACCAAATCCTCCCACAGATATGAACACAAACACACACAAGCAGCCTCAAAATTGAACCTGTGCAAAAATTTCACGTGAATTGGCCACATATATTTGAGACAGAGATAGCTTGTGATATAAGTTAACAGACCAATTACATAGTTGGAAGAGCTACATCAAGTCCTTGGGTGAACTCAATGCCTGAAAGCTTGTCCAACAGCTTTCCTAATTATACAGTTATTCCATTAAAAGATACCCACCTCCAAAATCCATTTTTCCTACTGTTCCTGGGCCATCATGACTACAAGAGTCCTCCAACCCTATCTGTATTTTGAAGAAATAAAGATACAAGTCCCACTGATCTGATTGGATTTTGGAATTCAGTTCCCAAGAATGGAGTCACTTCTAGATGCTTCATAACATGTAAATACACCATTTCAGTTTCTACATATAGAGCTTGAACTGATGAGATTCTAAATACATACAGCAAAGTATCAACTCCCACAACTATAATTACAGGTGAGGGCAAGACAACTGAATGCAAAACACATCCTGTCAGATTGAGTCGGAGTCTGTAGTGCTTTTATTTCATATCATTTAAAATGGAAATCAGACCACTTAGGTTCCCTTTTTCAGGGCCTTTCCAGTTAATATAATTAAGGCTGGAGTTACAAAAAAGAGTGAGCTAAATGATTGGTACATTTTCCATATCAGATAAGAATAGGGAACTCTGGTGATTTAATAAAACCGCCATCACCAGAACAACAACCACGATACCAACAACAATAATAATATTCTATCTTTGAAGTATGTTCTCATACATTTTCTTCAGAAGTGTTTCTTAAGAAGTTGTGTTTTAGGACAGTACTGAAAAAATTGCAACTCTTTCATTATGGAGCTATGGAGCCATGAGAATTCTTGTTTTTATTTATTAGGATTAAAAATACCCTTTTGCTGAAGGTTGGTTCAAGTCTGGTACATGACTTCAGCTCTACTGTCAACCTTGTGTTAGACCTCTCCATAGGGATGATTTTTGCCCATTATGTAGATTAAGAGAACTATCCATCACAAGCTGTTTCTAATCCCTGCTGGTTCCCATTTCCATTATAACTATAATTATGCCCCAGATCTTGGTTTAAAGCAAAAGGTAGGGATCCGGCTTATGAAAGAACAGTATTATATATTTGGAGCTCCAACAGCTATTTTTTCTTCCTAACGATATTACCCCTGATTTGTACCTTGAAACGTTAATGCTTTACAGTGATCCCTCTTTATAGCATTTGCTCTCCATTCCAGAAGGTTGTCTAGCTTGATCACCTCTGTTTTTGCAAACAAGCACTTCACTTCCAGCTGTTGGTTGTCTTCTATTCATGCCAAAAATAAGTATTTCTTCCAGGCTTGTTCCTACTTCCAACTTCAATCCCTCTCTCTTGGATTTCCCTTTAAACATATCACAGTCCCAAATTTTCAGGGTAATAAAGTCCTTTTTATAGCTCTTTCTCCCAAAAACAAATTCAAAGGGCATCCCAGATCAAAATTTTCAGTTTTCTTGCTTAAACACTGGACTCTGACTACAGTCTGTTCTCTCTTTCAGTTAAAACCGGTTGTGTTCCCTAACATTCCTTTCTAATTCCATATATTAAAAAGGGTGTCCAACTGGAGGGCTATGTGTAGCCTGCAAGGTGTTTGTAGCTCCTATTTAGCTCCTATTCTCCCTATTTCTCCAACTGTTAGAGCACCTAGGATCTCTAGGTTTCCCCTCCTCCCTCAGCTTGAGGGGAGCAGGGGCAGGAGGGCAGTACCACCCATGGTGCTGGGGGAGCCTACTGCATGAAGCAAATAAGCTGAGGTGGGGGCTGCCTGAATGTATATTATGGTACAGAACCTCCCACAAGCATACGGTTCAGTGGTACTGGGGAAGCAGACTACCCATGCATGCATGGGGCAATCCTGTTGTAGGGGTGACTGCCTGCATGTGCAGTACAGCAGGGGCATGCAGCCTGGGCACCCATGGCATGCACTAGCTTCCACCTGTGCAGCCTGTGCTTCATTCAGCCTCCATCCTCCTAAAAGCTCAGCAGTCCTTTATTATAATATGGAGTTCCTTCTGGATATTAGTTGTATAAGAAAACTTGCTGACTGATTTTTATGGCAGATGACTAACTACAACCAGAAGCTTGTCAGTTTCTTTAAATACTGAATGCTAAGATGCAAGTTCAAACTAGAAAGATGGGAAGGATTTGTTAGGAGGGAAAGACAGGAGGGAAAGATGGAGATAGATATATACACACACACACGTCCCTGAAATAATTTTGATTCTGTTAATTCCATTGGTTACTTAAGTACAAAATGTGAAGGAATAGCTAAGGGGGAAAGGGAAGCTGAGAGTCCTTAGTTGATTAGATTTTGGATTTTTTTTGGCGGGAATGGTAGAATAATCATGATGATGATGAAACTCTGATTTATATAACATTATTCACCATAGATATTCTGTAGATTAATAATGTGTATATTTGACATGTAAGTACATATCAGGATACTTGTAGCACTCTAAAAATACTACTACTAATCCAATACAACTAATAAAATAATCAGCTCTGGTAGGTTAAAATGGATAACTCTATTGAATGATTGTTTTCACAGAAAATAATAACTATTGGCAGTTTTATTTAATCATTAGACTATAACAATGATTTGGATTTCTTAAAATAAAGGGCTTTAAAGGAAAAAAGGTGGGAATTAATCATAAATGTCTAAATTGGATTTAAAGTCAAAACTCATCATCTCTATTTATATAATGATACTTCCATACATAACAGAATTTCAGTATAATTTGGGGTCAGAGAGAAGGATTAATTGCAGTTTGTTTTCAAAATTATATCCATTTGTATATTCATGATCCCCAACCTCGCATCCTGCATATAGACTCCAAATGTATAAAAGCAAGAAAATATAGTGTGTGGAATCAATCCAAAAATGTATTCCTTGTTTTTTCACTGTTTTTATGGTGTTCAAGAAAAAAGCATAAAAACAAAAAAATGCATCTTTGAAAATGTAACCTAATTAATGTCACGCATAGCATTTACTGTGTTCCTTCAACACAGCTTCAGTTCCTCTTGTGGGGGAATGTTCATATCCATTGCAGTTGCAAAAGAGAAACTCACTGGATTGTGTTTCGGATAGTACAAAGATTTGTACCCTGAAAAAAAGACAAAAAGCTTCATAAAGCTGGCATTTATCTATCAAGCATTCAAAATAATAATTCATGTATGAATCTAGTTCCTGAAAATGAATCTCTCTCTTTTATGAAAAAATTGTTTTTGGATTATTTTCAAATATTTTTTAAAATTGGGTAAGGTACCATTTGTTCACTCTGTCATTTTCCATTTAATTTTTTTCTCCTAATTTGAGCAGAAAAGGACTGATTCCTACTCCCTTCCCCCAGTTGTTGCCAGCTGCAAAAGATAATTTTCCAGCAGCAGGATCTGGCTTTTGACAGACCTCTTACATAGACACTGTGTACAGATTCCTAAGGGGGTTGATTCTACATCTGTCATGGGATTGTGCTGTTGAAGGTGTACATGGGCTGTTAACTCCCTGGGTTTTGTTTTTCTTTGAATACCAGAAGAATTCTTTGTTTGCCATTTCTGAAGATGAGTTTTGGCCATCAGCAAAAAAAAGGGCTATAAACGATGCATTTTTCGATGATAAAGGAGTAACTGTTGTCAGCAGAACACATTGCGATTTCCTGATGAACAAAGGGCATTTTAATAAGTCTCATTAATGTAGATGACTGTCTTGTGACACCTGCATGAAACCCACCTCCAATAGGCATCCTCCTGTCTTAAACAGGCATTGTAAAATATCTTCAAGGTTACCACTATAATTCTGTTTGACCTTTAAAGACCATCTTTGCCAGGAATCTAGGTTTTACTGGTCCCTTGGGTGAATGCAGATTTTTGTTATTTTATAACTTTGTAATGTCAGCTGATAAAACTTAAAGCTGTTTTTTGTTCTTCTTTGAGAAATAAGAGGATGCTTGTTTTATTACTAAACTGCATCAGAGCTCCAGATGAGCAGAACATGAAAAATATGTGTTGTAAACTATCAGCAAGAACCTGGGTGCACCTACATGTGCACTTCACTGTAGAGTTTACTAATTAGCTCTGCAGTAAGGCACCACTGTCTTCACGTGCACCAGTATTAGGAAGCTGTAAATTAATCCTCCATAGGATAGTACTGTCACTGAAATGTACATGTAAACAGTGACAAGGGCTGGCTGGGGCAGGAAGGCGCTAAACTATGGGGCCTGCCTTCTGCCTAGCCCCACACTGTAGTACCCTTGAGCTACAGCCTCTCTGCTACCCAATGCTGTCACCTGGAGCCTGGGGCTGCCTTGGCATAGACTGCTGTAGTCCCAGGCACGTGTGTAGATGCTGTGCCTAGGAGCTGTCTCAGATGCAGGCTGTGCCAGAGTTTATGGTGTCGACGAAATAGCACGTGTAGATGCACCCACTGTTTTAATGTAAGTCAAGACTGGTACATAATTGTTGGTGAATCTGAAAACTACCTATCCACCAGAGTTATGTTTCAATAAACATTGTTTTTGCAGGGTTACATAATTGTATTTAAATCTTAATAAGTTTTTTGTTACATTTTAAACAAGAAAACCTTTTGTATGTGAAGAAACTCACCAGTGAAAACAGAAGCATTCAAATCAACAAGTGGCTAAATTAATGTTTCCTTTTCATTAAGAAGTGTTTCTGAGATCTACATTTAAGCATCTATTCAAAGTTTCAAACAGAAAGATATTTTAGAGTAAACCAACTAGTTTTATATTTGATGAATCATATGCTTGTACCAGCATAGGCACAGAGAAACCAAGTTAAGTGTGGACTGCAAAACTAACTCAAGAAGTTGAGTAAATACTCAGGGCATAGTTACACATTACAATTAGCACATGCTGACTCTAAGGAACTTTAAGTTGTGTTAAAGTTGGCACATGCTATGAGAGGTCACATGTTAAGGATTAATACCCTCTCTAACCTGCACTGCTCTGACCTACTGCTAGAGCAGGGGCAGGCAATTATTTTGGGTGGAGGGCAGCTTTCTGAGTTTTGGCAAGTCATCGAGGGCCACATGGTAGGCAGCCAGGGGCTGATAAATATTAATTTTCTTAATTTTTTAGGGACACTGCGAGCTGGATAAAATGGCCTGGAGGGCCTCACGCATTGCCTGCCCCTGTGCTAGAGGGATGGCAAGCAGGGGTGTGCCTAGAAGCTGCCAAGTCTGTACCTGACAAGCTTGCCAGCTCTTTAGGTGGAAAGACAGGCTCCAGGCCCGGGCCCCTGTTGGAATGAATTGGTTCCCTGCCAGGCCCACCAGCCCAGATAAGGCCCCTGTTGGCTTGGTTCAGGGCCTGTTATCTCTTCCACTGACCTACCTGCTATTTCCCAAATTTCCTTCAGCTCCCCACTCACCTGCAGGGAAGCAGGGGGCTGGTATCAGACTGGAAAGCAGTGGCAGCTGCTAGGTGGGTTTCTCATCCGTGCCTACTCCTGGGCTTGGAAGAAAACTGGGGGGGGAGTGAGGGGGCTGTGCAAGGGTGGTAGTGGTGAGGGGTTCCCTTTCACTGCCTACTTCTGGGCTGCCTGTACCCTGTACCCTGTACTGTCCCCATGCAACCAAATCCAGTCCCAAGCACTCCCACTGGGCCCTGTTGCTGCCTGCTAACCTGCTGTCCCCCACACCCCTACCACAGATACTGCTTGGCAGCTTCCCATGGGGGCAAGGAGTTGCTGGGTAGCTGTGAGGCCTGGTGAGGGCAACAGGGGCCCAATGTGAACATGTAGAGAGCTGCCTGGCCCACGTATTCCTCTCCTGCAGATGCCTGGCAGCTCCCCACCCATCCCCTGCCCTTCTTCTCTCTGCCTACTTTTCCGTGTCTCCTTCCACTCCAGCCTTCCTTTCCTCTTCACCTTCCCTACTCACCCCTTCCCCACAAACATGTTACCTGTATGTCTTCAGATGCCAGTGCAGGGCCATCAAGTGCTAAAGGAAAATTAGTCCATGATGGGAGCAATGCCTCATGGGATGCTAGAGGACTCCAAATTTGTCATTTATATTGGTGATCAGCCAGAAGTTAAAGTAACTAACTCTAGGTAGCTGAGTTCAAAGATAGTCCTTGCCCGAAGTGATATAACTTTAAGAGGATTAGAGGGCACTTGGTACTTGTTAAGGAACTCAAACATGTGGATAATCAGGTTTTAAGTGCCCTTAATCTGATCTAATTGTATTATGTAACCTCACCCTTAGTTAGCTCCATTGACTAGGCTATCAAAATGGTAACTGAATTTTTGTCTAGCTAAGATATGCTATTTCCACTAAATACTTCAGAGTCTTTTTAATTGGACAGCATTAAAAAAAATGAATAACTACAATGGTGCCAGTCACTGGATGCCATGTAAATTGTATGACTAAATTTACCCTCACATAAATTAAGTCTTCTCAGAGGAAGTCATAGGATATAATTGGAAGTCATAGGAAGATTGATATAGTTGAAAATAATGGACTTGGTCAGTCTTCTCCCTCACTTGTCCTTTTCCCCTACATGCAAGAATTGCAAGCCAGCAAAAGCAGCCTCTTCCTCCCCTCCTCCCTGCCCCGCATTTACTTTTCCAACACTACAAATCATTGTCTACCTTTGTCTTTGACAATCCCTTGCAGTCAAGGAGGGTTGTTCTCCATGATTGTCTTATCTGTGGGTCTGAAGATGGCTGACAGGGCTGATCTAGGATCAACAGACTCTGTTGCAATTTGGTCACATTTCCATGTGTGGTTGGTGGTTCCAGATTTTTGTTTCTGTCCATGACACATTGTTTCTGCCACACTCACTTTTCCATTTCCTGTTGTCATAAGGTTTCAAAGTACTGAGATCCATGCAGCAGGGTCTTCTTCCTTTTGGGGTGATCCTGGATGATAGTCTCCCCTGAGTTGATGTTGATGTTGCATTTTTTCAAGTTGGCCTTGAGAAAGTTCTTGAAATGCTTTCTCTGCCTTCCTCTTGAGTGTACATGTTGACTGAATTGGGAGAATAAAACTGGCTTCAGGAGTCTTGAGTTGGATGCTGTGGCTGGTCCAGCAGAGTTGATGTTGAATGATCATTACCATATTGGCAACTTCTATGCTACTTTTTTTCTGAAAAATGCAATGTTAGATGTAGCGGTGGTCAGCTAATGCTGTGGGCTCTTATAGATGAGTTATCATTTAAAAACCATTGGAATTTTGAAAAATAGTTTCAGGGCCTGGTGCTCATGAAAGCCAGGGACTATTTTAAATTGAGAGACTAAGATTATATATGGAAAGGAATGCTGAGCCTTAAATGAGACAGAGGACCATTTGAGAACATGTAGTTCAATAACTGTTTGCTATTGGCCTCTACAAACAAATTCAAATAATTCTGTGTTGGTGTTAAATCCTACTCTTTTTAAAAGCTCTGTTCAGGAACAGCACATTCATAAGTAAAAGTAGACTAGGATAATTATAAATCATTAATCCTCTGTCCACTCATTTCGTATTCTGGGGGAAATTATCCACCACTTAAATTCAAGTATGCTTATTGCGCTACAACATAACAATCTTCAAACTTCCAAAAGTGTCCTTATAGGCCTTTGGATTTTCATTATTTTTAGACTGTTTGGCCTGCATGTCTCACTAGAGAATGTAAACACTCACAGATTGTTCATTTTAAAGATTTGGGAAAGATTATCACAGGCCTATAGTAGGTGTTTTGTGAACTGAATATTTTCTGAGGTTGCTCCATCTTAATGAGGTGTAAGTGTTACTTTCAGATTGTTAACTGGATCTGCACACATTGCACTTCCCTCTTAGATGATGTTATTAATGTAGCAAGGTCTCTTTCTCCTCTCTGAATTATTTTTTTTAAAGCATCCACCTCACACTTTCAAACATGCAAATTTATGCCAAGTTCTAGTTTTGGTATATGGAATACATCTATGTAATCAGTCTTGAAAATTTAAACTCAGAATCCATCAGATGCACCGATAGGACATTCCTTGAAATTCAGATTTCATAATATTTCTGAATATTTTCATAAAAGAGAAATAATTTGTACTCCAGGAACAGGTGCCTCCTTTTAAACATATGATTAAAAGTGTATGATAAGTATATTTAAAGTCTACAATAAAAAAAAAAAGTTTAGTCTACAAGAAATCTATTCAGAATTGTGTTGAGTTGTTATATAATCCATATGCAGGAAGAAAGACTACAAGGATGTATATTGTCTGCTATCTAATTGCTCATATTTTCTATTTTGTTGCAAGCATTTTAGTGTATACATTTGTATTATTAAGGATACTTTTAAATTTGACAGCTACTCAAAAATCAGATAACATACTGCAGTCTAGTACAGTGGTATTAAACTTTTTTCCCCTGTGGGCCAGATGGGCAGTGCCTCTGGTGGTTCCAGTCCCTCCAGTGGATCTCTTCAGTGTTTCCAATCCAGTGCCAGGGGCCCACCAGTGGGGCCCGATCTAGCCACGTGGATAGGAATGGGAAGAGGAAGAGAAGCTACATTTGGCCTCATGGTGAGGGGGGGCATGACTCAGCTGGGTGGGGGGGTGAAGAAGACATGGCTTGGCCTCACAGCAGGGAGGAGGGCATGGCTCCGCCCCAACCTGGCCCTGTGGGTGGGAAGAAGGGCACATGGCCTGGCTCTACAAGGGGGAGAAGGGGTGTGGCCCATTCCCACAGTGGGAAAGGGGTGCAGCCTGGCTCCAACCAGGTGCATAGGGCATTGGGTCTGATAATTTGGCACGAGAGAGGGTGGTCATATTACTGACCACTGCTACACCACTACCAAATTTTCTGACCCATGAGGAGTACCATGGGCTGGATTACAATGCTCTGTGGCCTGTGTTTGGCCCAGAGGTTGGAGGTTGAGTACCCCTGGTCTAGTATGTGGCAAACTGCTATTTGTGATTGCAAAAAAAAAACAAAAAACTTTCACTGGGCTTAGTAGGATGTGTTTTCAAAAATCCCTGGACTAGGAGAACAGAATGTAACCAATTAATTCATACAGTCAATAGGCCAAATCTGCTGATAAGGATAAATTACACAGCATGCAGTTTGGGTTGCTATATAGTGGGGAAGAACTTTATAATCTTACCTTTTCACTCTCTTGATCCTGATATTTTTCTATATCGGGGTATTAAGATATCGTCCTTGGGCTTCTAGAGTGGTCAGGAATTTGGAGGTAGGGTGAGCAGGGGCCGGGGTCACCACCAGAATTTGGGGTACTGAGCCCTGATGGCTGTGGGGGCAAACAATGATTGCATTAATTGTCATGCTGCCTCTGCTTATCCCACCATCAGAAGTCTGTCTCAGTGCATCTCATGGGGCTGCTCACAGTCTAGATTTGACCTGTGAGGAGCCCTAGAGTCTAGATCCAGCTTGATCGGCCAAGTGAGTTTTTACTTTGTCTCTCTGTCTCTCTCCCTCTCTGTCTGTCTCTCTCTCTATATTGCTAAAATATGTTTTATGGACAAAGTTAGAGGAGCCAAAAGATCACTTCAAATTGTGCCACACTGCCCTAACCATGACAGGTTACAAACACAGTCCAGCATTCTCCATGGGATGGTTAAATTGGCTTTATATCCAGATTAAACTGACAGTGTAGTACAGAGCTGTCTCAGCATATTAGAACATCTGGACCACTATGCCAGTTTTGTTAATGTCCTTATAATTCCATAATAAAATTACCATGTTAATATTCCTGTCCAAATAGTAGATGAATAAGCCAGTCTATATTCAAACTTAGTATATCTGTAAAAAGGCACAATTTAGAAAAATTTTATTTAAGCATAGTGCTTCTTCCCCATCCTCTAGTATGTTCAGCCAAAAACCACTTGATGTGTTGAGTTAAGGGACTTATAATTGAATTTACACCAGAGATGAATTTGGCTTTTTATGTTTAGTTACTTCATTAGAAGATTCTCTAAAGTGTGCTTTGAGTACTATTATACATTCTTTTAGTGTATTGTGGAGTACAAAAGAAAGCAAGTCTTAATTCTGATTCTCCTTAGTTTATGTCTGTGTTAGACTTGTTCTTAATTAAACAAGATTTTTTGGTGGTTCAATAATTAAAAATTAAAGAACAAAGTACACCATTTATGTGTGTTTGGATGGGAGGGGGAGTGAAATTAGAGTGAGTAGTTAAAAGTTGTATTTTACCTTCAGATGCACATGTGGCTGCTGTTCAACTGTATGTTCTTCTCATGCATGTGAGAGCATTAGATCCAACATTTACTTAAATGTATGTCTAAAAGAATTGAATTAAATCCTTTTACATTCCTAATTACTTCATATGAAATTAATTTCCTCCTTAAAATATTTGGTAGAAAAATGTGATTTCAAAAGCCAGTGTATGTGTGACAGAATAATAGTTTTATTGCTGAACTACAGCAAAACACCAATTTAATGATTTTATCTAGTGCATGGCAATTAGCAGTAGCAGTACTTTACAGATAGCAAGTCAGCGCTTAATTTTTATTTCAGAAACATCTTAGTCTTTTATTATGGTGAGACATCTACTGCCCTCAGGACTAGCACCATGTGTTTGAATTCACTGCAGACTTGCAAAGCATCCCCGGAGAGCTTCATCACAGATGCCAGCCTACTGTTATATACCCACAAGAATCTGTTCATCCCTCATTGTATACGCAAGGAAACAAAACTACACAGCAGAAATAATTCATGAGAATGCACCACAAACAAAAAAGGATTAGTCTGAGTTGCCATAGCGGGAAGTTTATAGCTTCTGACATCTGACTCTGGTTTTGTGGCAGCCCTCAGGATTTATCAGAAGTACCTTATCTCTTCTCTATATCTTGCAATAAGTTCTGTAAATTTACAGCTTCAGACTACGGTCTGCTGTACTGGCACCAAGAGTCTGTCAGTTTTATTGAATTTCCCATAAGCGTATTTAATTACTCACTAAAGAATCTACTAAACAATCACATCTCTTTTAACCAATTAAGAGCACATTAAATACTAATGAATATTATGTTTATAAGAAGAGATGCTGCATTGTTTTTAGATATTCCCAAAGTATTGTCAGTATATCTTCAGGTTCTACATCAGGTTAGTGCTGAATTGAGGCCTACCCCCCCCCCGACGCCATGCTCTGCCTCCCACAATAGCAATTACAACTGTGCACTAAAGGGAGTTGGGGGTATACAAAATTTGTGGGCATCTTTGTCAGTCACTTACCACAGTAATCGCATCCATATAATAATCTAGATTGCATAGCATTTGTTTTTATATAGCATTAAGTCAAGTGTCTCCTCTATTTCCATGCAAGTGAAGAGGACTCCTGTTGATTCCAATCTTATTGTACAGCTGGATGGAGAGTGAACATAGGCAGTGTGAGTTCAGCAGTTTAACTGAAGTCTCTCTACATACATTGCTTTGTGGGTCTACTGAAACAAGGTCTGTGAACAGCCATTTGTTGTGGCCCAGTCCCCCCAGACACCCTCCTTAACGAAGTTGATTTACTTTTTCATATAACCTCATAGAGAGAAGCTTCTTTATTGAGAGACATTTATTAGAATTAAAAGAGAGAAGCAGTTGAAAGATTATACAATGCTACCATCAGGTTTGGCAAAAAACTGAAGAAGCACTAGATATTTAGTATATGTGTAAAGTTTAAGGCTTGGCACATTCTGCAGAGGGATGTATGGATTGTTAACCACTTCCAACAACTAGATCCTCAAATGTAACAGCAAAGCACTCTCAGCAAATAGTTTTTCAGTTGCTCTTATCAATATTGTATCTGCAGTAATCTAACACATTTATTGCATTTCTTACTCTAGCTTTCTTTTTATTGTTGAGAATTGGGCCGTTTAGTTTTGAGGTGCTTTTTCTAAAAAAAAAAAGTGCAAAAAGATGAAGCCTTCTATTCTTTTTAACTTTTCTGAATAAAGTTGCTCTTGGAATCTAATAATGAGGTTTAAAATTTTAGATTTATTAAGAATATATTGCATTTAACTTATAATTGACTTAAGTTATTTGGCAAAATTGAACATAAAAGATTCATAAGTATATGTCAAAAGTAGCCTGAAAACAGACTTCGAATGTGCTCCTTATGACAAATTATGAGCTAGGAAGCTCTAGGAGTTAGAGACATTTACAGACACTTCCTCACAGCCTTGAAATGGTGTATATTATTATATAAACAACTCTTGGTTCAGACAACCAGCACCAGCAATGAAGCCTTCTTTATATGGTATCAGCTCTATTGGACAGGACAGGTCATACATACGCCTGACAACCAGCTCACTTATGGTCACTAATCTGCAGGTGGGCAAAAGAAGTGAATCAAGGACACCTTGAAGTCCAATCTGAAGAAATGTCATATTAACATCAATGCCTGGGAGACTCAAGCATTAAATCATACCTCAATGGTGCCATGATGCACAAGGCATCTATTCTGAGTAAACGTGCCTCACTGTGGAGGCAGATGAAGAAGGGAAAAGGGAAGGAGTGCTTCTCAAGAGCAGAAGACGCTAACTGTAGAGTTATGTGTCCTTCAGACCAAGCTAATAACTTGAACTTCTACGTTGCTATTTGTTTGGGGTTGTTAAAATTAATGGTGAAAGAAACTCGGGGAGAAACTATATTTGTACCATATCCAGAGTATTTACTATGCTAGGAGCATGGTAGAAACACCACCTGGTTACAGAGCCAACAATATTAATGTAAGTTGGATCAGGTCTTTGCTTAGGATGCGTTATACTCTGCCTGTTTTAATGTGCAAACACTTTACAGCATTAGATTGAAACTGCCAAGTGTTAGTTAAACTTTTATGTTTTCGGGAATAGCATACTCAGGCTGACAAGGGATTGTTTCCATGTTGGATATAAAAACATTTTGAATAATTTCAAAATATATCAATCCAGTTTTAGTACTGTAAACTCTGTGGTTGCTAGATTAAATGAACTAAAATTACTTTCTTTTCCCTAGGTTTTTTTTCTTGTGTGTTATGAAATGTTTTTTTTATCCATTAAAAACACTAAAACACGTTTTAATCTTATGATGATTTTTTAATATATATTATTGCACATACACATGAACAACCCCCTATGATTAAAAGCATATCAAGACTGAGAAATGAAGCAGTCAAAAGTTAGGAAATACCAAAAATAAATTCCTCTGTACAACTTAAATTTTTATATGAATGAATTATGAAGCAGTATTTAATTATGTGATCACCCAGTGTTCTTCCAGCAAAATCCCTGTTCTAGTTCTGGTTTTAGGCATCAGTGTGCCCATTTGCAGCTGGAAATATCAACAGCAGCAGAAGCCCTCCTTTGCCCCTGCATCCTTGCATGGGACATGCTTAGTATAGAAGGGATCTTCCAAAATGTGGCTTACACTAACAAATTCTAAATGTGATTTTTAAGGGCACTTTTGGAATGAACTTTTCTCTGCCTTTATGAAATGGTGGAACCATTTTCATCAAACCTGCCCATAAATGATTCAACTGGGGACAGACAACTGGTATGAAAATTTTCAGTCAGAACGGATAAAGTTGGGCAATGTCGTGAACAACTGAAAGGAGTATTTTGTAATGAGGAGTGCTTGTCAACCTTTAACTATGGGTATCATAACAGATGAGATATTTCATTGTTTCTCAGAAGGCTAGCTACCTCGCTAATGGATATTTGACTGTATTCATGTACATGAAGTCAGTGGTGAACCGGTGGGAATGCAAATGGGCTTCTAGTAATATCTGTAAATATTTTATTCAAGTAACATAGAATATTTCTCACTGAAAAATCAGTTTGGGGGGAAAAATTACCCTGAGATAAATATTCCACTTGTGACCATACCAATACATTAACTGGAGTTATATGCCAGTATTTCTTCTCCCCAGTGTGTTCAGCATTCATATGTCTTGATACAGCTTGCTTTGTTTCCACTCCTTCTCTTATCAATTTATCTTGGTTTTTATTCATGTTTATGTTGCTGTCCAAAGCTACTAAAAACAAGTTATTTAGAAACTACAAGTCAGTAGAATAAAGTAAAAAACTATATCTAGTGTTTTTACTTAGCTTGTTATAAATGCTTCATTTATAGCCTAACAAACAGATAAAAGCTAAGAAAAAAGTGAGAAGAAAATAATATAAAATATAAAACCATTAAATGCTGCAGAAGGCAATTCCTAGTAATTTTTCATTTGCATTTTCAGCCCTCTCCAACAAAATGACAAAAGGGGAAGTATAAATTTAATAATTTTCTTGCCCTCCCAAATTTATATTTCAAAATAATTCATGTACAGTATGAAATGTGAAAGTAAGTGTGTCAACCCTGTTAAAACAACAGGAGAGATCCTCATCCTGGTATAATCTACTATTAGTCCCTTGAATTTGCAATTCTAATTTTTTTTCCCCACTGGCTTAGGACCTGGACCAGTAGCTTAAACCTAATAATAATACTGACTAACTCTCTGTTTTTTCTCTCTATTTCTTGGGTGTTAGCTGAAATCAAGGCTGCAGATTTTGACTAGGGTGTGCCAGTGCTCCTGTGGGACTTAAAGCTGGGGAACTAAAGGATCTTTCCCTTCTGCTTAGAGTCAGACCAATTGCCATATCTGGGGTCAGGAAGGAATTTTACCTCGGGGTCAGATGGGTATGGACTGTGGGTTTTTTTGCCTTCTTCTGCAGAGGGGGTTGTGACCCTCTGTTGGGATCTCTTGTAGGTATATTAGCAACCTTTTACAGAAGCAGGACATTGGCTGCCATAGTCCCCTTGCTTTACCTGTGGCAGGTTAGGGTGCTAAATCTTGTGTAGTTTCAGGGTTGACAGTAATTTTACTAAGAGGTTAGATTATGTATTTTTATAGGATGCCTTAGATAGGGATGATCTTGCCTCAGGCAGGGGATTAGACCAGTTGACATGTGGATATCCCTTCCAACCTTACTTCTCTATGATTCTGGGACTATGCAATTAAAAACAAAAATAAATAAATAAAAACAAGCCCCCTTTTCTATAGATACCCTTTGTACAAGTTTGTAGTCTAGACATGCATTTCTTTATCAAACATAAATCCAAAGTGAAGATTCTGACAGTCTTACACATGGAAAGTAACACCTTTATTCATTTTTGGAAGAAGGTTGGAAGATAAATTATTTAATCTGACCTTGAATTATTTAATCTGACCTAATGTACTCCTCCTTTACTGTTATACTGTGTCTGCTTCAGTCTTTAATGTATTAATCTTCATAATATGTCTGTGCAGTATGGAGGTACTGTTGTTTTCAGTTTTGGAGAAGAAATTAAATCTCTTCTGTAAAGACCAAGGAACCAGAGCATGGTGTCAGAAATGTAAACTAACACAGAGTTCTAAGGCTACACACAGACATTTGGGGAGGTTAGGAAGAAGTTATATCACAGTAAAAATGGCCACCAGATCTAACTTAGTTTTCTCAGGTGTGGACCTTACACTTAGACCCCTAGTTACATCGATCTAAGTGTAAACTGTGCAGAAGTTCAGGATGGTTAAATTAGTCTAAAAATGGTCAACCCAATCTAAGTTAGACTACCTTTGAGATGCAGTTCAGTGGAAAGACCAATCTAATTGTACTTCTGTACAGTTTGCAGTGCAACCCCAGGGCTGGGAAGCCCAGCGGCTGGCCCCAGCCCCAGGGCTGTGCTTTTCCTACCTCCCTCTCTCCCCCCCCCAGCACCAGACTATTTTTATCCCCCAGGTCCTTTGCCTCACCCTTAGATGGACAATCCCCTCCACAAACTACCTAAACCTCCCCCACCAAGTCCGCCAAACACTCCATTCTGCAGGCTGTTCCCACTGCTGGTTTTACCAGTGTTCACTAGTGCTGGGAGCCAAGGAAGTAAGTTGCATGAGATCAGGGGGAGTTCATTATCTGAGGGAGAATTGAGGAACTAAAAATAGCCCCTGATCCTGGGAAGGGGAAGAAGCTCCCTGATACCCCTAAGCTCCAACGTTGTTCCTGCTAGCCCAGCCCCCCTGATCCAGCCAAACTCTCCCAGACCCCACTGAAAACCTCCCATGGGCCCTTCTAGCCCTTTCGATAGCCCCTTCAATCCCCCCAAGCCTCTCTATAGACTCTGCTCCCCCCCAATCACTCTAACCCCCCTGCATTTTCCTCCTACCTCCCAACTTATCTTAGATTGGGTGGTCATTTTTAACTCGATCTAATTCCTTCCCCCCCTCCCCCCATGTCTGTACCTATCCAACGTCAACAAAAGGATTTGTGCATTGAAATGATTGGCATTTCAGAACCCAACTTGTAAAAAGCCAGCTACATATTGGAATCCATAGCCCTGGACTACAGCCTATAGGTTTTCAGATAATAAATAGATTCAAGCAGGTACCTCAGAATGTAGCCCACAGGAGCCAGTCACCTGACTACCTAAGCTAGACATAACAACAGGGGCGGGCAAAATATGGCCCACATGCCAGATCCAACCCACTAAGGGATTATATCCAGCCCACAGCAGGTCCCTCAGCCCCATCTGGCCCAGGCACTGGAGGTAGCCCAGGCATTGACAGCAGGCCAGGCTGTGATGCATGTAGCTGGTTCTGACAGCCTCATGCAGCAGGGCTGGGGCAGCATGACAGCTGTACTCACTTCCTGGCTACCCCTCTGGTGGCTCCTTCTGGTAGCTGCCACCATCAGACCCAGCGCCTGTGTACCTTAACCCATCCAACCTGCACTCAGCCAGGGTTTGGACCCTATCAGGCCAGACATGTGGCCGAGCAGATAGGATGGGGCCACAGGCTGGCAGGAAGCAGTGTCCAGGAGCAGGACAGGAAGACAGGGCCAGGGCTGGGATCTTGGGGTGGTGATAGTATGCAGCTGGGGCCCAGGACAGAGCCTTGATCCACTACCTGCACATCCCTGTGATGGGTGTCTGTTCCTGCCCTTGGAACCAGTGCTGGTCACAGGTGTGTGTGAGGAGTGGATCATGGCTCTACCCAAGCTCTGGACCCTGGCACAGCCCAGCCCTGGCCTTGCCTACCTGTCCCGCTCCCAGATGCTGTTTCTCATTTGCCCATGGATCCATCCCAGCCATCAAGCTGAGTGTGGAGAAGAATCATTTAGGGAGTTTTGGTGAGCTGTTATGGGGGGAAGAGGGGTTGCTGACCCACCCCACGACAGCTGACCAAAACTCCCTAGGTGGGCCTTCTACCCAAATAATTGCCTACCCATGCATTACAAAGTGCTGAATAGAGAGAGATGTATTTAAATTTTGCTCCTCAGTCCCTCAGGTAGAGGTATAAATGGAAACCAGATTTCCCAGACCTTCCAGATCCTGTGGAAACACTAACCACTGAGTTATTCATAGAAGGGGACACCAGCATCACCACTGTTTTGTGCGGAGCCTTACTGATTAGGTATGTCCTGAGAACTTTTACCAGACTGAGCTACACAGTTGAGGCAGGCAGAAGAATGCCTAGTTTTTGAATCCTGGTGATACTTAGGCCTCAGCTACTGTCCAATGTGAAGATAAAAACATTTCTGAGTAGGCCCCAAAAATGAATAAATATCTAAGAAATTTTACTGGCAAAAGTTTAGGTATTTTCACACATTTGGGGCACGTACGGTTAGGTAGCAGCTGAGTGTGGATTTTGAGGACCTAAATTCAGAATTTATATTTCTAAATTCCACTAAGACTCTGTGGATCTATCTCAAGGAAACCAAGGTAAAATGGGAAGTTCATGGCTTAGCAAGGAATGGAGTCAAGGTCTTCAAAGTACTAAAATCACTCTCTAAAGACCATACCATCATTCCTTGATAGATGAGTTTGCAGGAAATTTGCACTCCATGTTTAAAAGTATAGTAATACAATATTTCATTTCTTTGATTAAATCAGAGAGTCTTCCATGATACATACACTAGCTAAAGCTTTGATCAGTTTACATAGTTTTTTGAAGATCTGTTGCGCTATACCAAAAGGCCTGGTCCTGTCAAGGTAATTGAAGTTTTCAGTCTAATTAATTTTAGGTATTTTTGTTATACCAACAAATCCAGTAGACTGGGGTCAAGTCTGTTGTACTGGTACACGTCCTTCCAAAGTATTAACATGGACTTATCTTGTGTCTGGACAATTATCCGTGTCAGTTCATCATTGTGCACTGCTAGGTCAGGAGTTCGTTTAGAATGTGGGCCGTTTGCCTAACCTGAAGAAAGAGCTCAGTATCATTCCTTTCTTGTACTTTTTCTTCTCTTTTTTTACTGCTTCCACCCTTTTCTGCTGTCACTTAGTTAATTTATAACTCTAGGTTTGGACCCTAATGAACTCCAAATCTATCACGTGTAAGCTTTAAAGAGTATTGGCTGTAGCATAGACATAATGACTTCCATTGTTGAATATGAACATTCTAGTAGTTGATATATTCATGAAAACCCTTGTAAATGTAATTTCCTAATAATATTTTATTACATTTGATGAACCACATGTTATGCCATATGCCTGTTACTGTTGTTTTTTTTTTAAATAAGCTTGCAGAGTTAAATATATTAATGGTAGCAATACACTTATATTTGTAGCATCTGCATTTAATTTCATTAACTTCTCAATGAACAGGGGCAATTCGGGTAAAGACCTATTGAAAAAATACTGGAATAGATTACTTTTAGGTCAGTAGCATAACTAAAGCGGGGTGACCAGGGCAGCACCCCCAGGCATCGTTTTGGGGGTGAAGGGTAGAACAGTAACACCCATTGCCAGAGCCTCAGTCTGTAAATAGTTCTCCATAAAAGAGATCCTTGGGTATTGCCTATTCTCCACTTATGACCAAGTCATCAAAGGCAATGCTGACTGGGAAGAGAATGGATGTTCAGAATGATTACGTGTGTCAAGGCCTCAGCATAAACAACCTGATCCTGCCAGAAAATTCTTAGAATGCAGCAAAGACAATGCAAGTGGAAGGTATTGAGGGACTTATTTCTGAGTAGCGCATGTGGTCTGGGATTTGTTACCATACAAAAGAGTTGATGTCACAAGCACAGTATACTTTGATCTTGGTCTTAACAGTCAGTTCTTATTTTTCATTCATGTGCTTAGCATACTCATGGTACCTTCTTAATTCCATCTTATATGAGTGTCTCCGGGTTAGGGTCAGAGGGGATCTCAGAAGAGAGAGCAACCATTTCAGAGGGGAGAGCACCAAGGGTGATGTTGTGGTGGGTGTGTGCTATAGAACACCAGACCAGGAGGAAGTACAGATGAGGCTTTCTTTAAACAGTTAGGAGAAGTTTAATGATCACAGGCTCAGGTTCTCATGGGGGACTTCAAATCACCCTGACACCTGCTGGAAGGGCAATACAGCAGTGTGCAGGCAATCCAGAAAGATTTTGGAGAGTATTGGAGGCAACCTCCTGGTGCAAGTGCTGGATGGCCAACTAGGAGCCATGTTCTTCCTGACCTGCTGCTCACAAACAGGGAAGAATTGGTGGGGAATGTAGTAGTGGATGGCAACTTGGGCAAGAGTGACCACAAGATGATAGAGTTCAGGATCCTGAGGAAAGGAAGGATGGAGAACAGCAGAGTAAGGACTCTGGACTTCAGAAAAGCAGAGTTTGACTCGCTGCATGAGCTCATGGGCAGGATCCCCTGGGAAACCAGACTGATGGGGAGAGGAGTCCAAGAGAGCTGGATGTACTTCAAAGAAACCTTACTGAGAGTGCAGGAACAAACAATCCTGATATGCAGGAAGACTAGCAAGTATGTCAGACCAGCTTGGCTTAGAAGGGAACACTTCAGTAAACCAAATCACAAAAAGAGAGCTTATAAGAAGTGGAAACTTGGACAAACAACTAGGGAGGAATATAAGAGTATTGCTCGGGCATGCAGGGATCAAGTCAGGAAGGCCAAAGTGCACATGGAGTTACAGCTAGCAATAGATGTCAAGGGTAACAAGAAGGATTTCTACAATTATGTTTGTAGCAAGAGGAGGATCAGGGAAAGTGTGGGTCCCTTACTTAATGGGAGAGGCAACCTTTTAATACAGTCTCCCACAGCATTCTCGCAGGCAGGCTAAGGGAGTATAGGCTGCATGAATGGACTGTAAGGTGGATAGAAAACTGACTGGAGCATCAGGCTCAGAGGGTAGTAATCAACGGCTAAATGTCTAGTTGGCAGCTGGTATCAAGTGGAGTGCCCCAGGAGTCAGTCCTGGGGGCCAGTTTTGTCCAATGTCTTCATTAACAACCTGGAAGATGGCATAGAGTGAACCCTCAGCAAGTTCGCAGATCACACCAAGCTGTGGGGAGTAGCAGATACTCTGGAGGATAGGGCTAGGATTCAAAGTGACTTAGACAAATTGGAGGATTGGGCCAAAAGGAATCTCATGAGGTTCAACAAGGGCAAGTGCAAAGTCCTGCACTTAGGACAGAAAAATCCCCATGCACTAGTACAGGTTGGGGGCTGACAGGCTGGGCAGCAGATTTGTACAAAAGGACCTGGGGGTTACAGTGGACAATAAGCTGAATATGAGCCAGCAATGTGCCCTTGTTGCCAAGAAGGCTAACAGCATACTGGGCTGCATTGGTAGGTGTGTTGCCAGTAGGTCAATGGAAGTGATTATTCCCCTCTATTCAGCACTACTTAGGCCACATCTGGAGTATTGTGTTCATTTTTGGGCACCGCACTACAGAAAGGATGTGTACAAACTGGACAGGATCCAGTGGAGGGCAGCAAAAATGGTGAGGAGGCTGGGGGACATGACTTCCGAGAAGACGCTGAGGGTACTGGGTTTATTTAGTCTGGAGAAGAGAAGACTAAGAGGGGATTTAATAGCAGCCTTCAACTACCTGAAGTGAGATTTAAAAGAGGATGGAACTAGTCTGTCTTCAGTGGTGGCAGATGACAGAACAAGGACCAATGGTCTCAAGTTGCAAGGGAAGTTTAGGTTAGATATTAGGAAATATTTTCTCACTAGGACAGCAGTGAAACACTGAAGCAGGTTACCCAGAGAGGTGGTGGAAGCTCCATCCTCAGGTTTTTTAAAACCCAGCTAGACAAAGCTTTGGCTGGAATGATTTAGTTGGTGATGGTCCTGCTCTGAGCAGGGGATTGGACTAGATGACTTTCTCAGGTCCCTTCCAACCCTAACTTTCTATAATTCTATATACCTCCAGTGTTTCCCGTGTCAAATGCAGATTGAATTTCCTTGCGCAGTTGCAGCCAATAATCATTGATGTCGCATCTTGAGGTATGTTAGAGAATGCCCCTTGCTTTCCCCAGTTCCTTCAAAGTTCCAACTGAGGCATTCTTCTTGTGATATAACACAGCAGTTTGCTTGTCTTTGATAAATGGAATAAAGTCATGTGAATGCACCTCAGGCCAATCCAGTTTCTTCTGACTTGTTTGCTGAATGTAGAGTTGGTAGTGACATAGGTCACTTTTTGAGGCTCTCTCGACTTCTCATCTGCAGACTCACACAAAGACAGCTCTGAAGCAACCTCCTCCAAAGCCTCCATAAACTTCAAGGTTGTCTGATGATAGATGTATTAGTGTGTTAATGCATGGCCAACACTGATGCTTAGACAGATCTGCTTTGCTTTCAGTTTGATCTTAATGACCAGGATTGAGTGATCAGTGTCACAATCAGCACTATGGTAGTTACAAGTAAGGAGACTGCTATTGAGATTGGACTACTTAGTGATGATGAAGTCCAATTGGTGCAAGTGCCTGGATCTTAGGTGAGTCTATGATACCTTATGGCATAACTTCAGTTGAAAGAACTAGTTTGTGATACACATTATAGGAGCAGAAGTGCCACACCCTTTGTCCATTTTACAGAACATCAAAGGAAACTAGCCTAAAGTATCAAAACTATCTACTAATACAAAAGTAGTCAGTATGGGCCAAATATTCACTCTGCTTTTAGCCTGAGCCAGAAAAATTGAAGACTAAAATAGGCCTGATATTGTGCCCATCTGTAGCAAATGTCATTTAGATGGCAGTGCAGGTACTTATCTTACATATGTGTATATAGGTATCCATCACTTTATAATGATAAAAATAGTTTACTCAGAAACCTTTTTGTTTGTCTAAAAACTATAGCTTTTGAAATTTTTACTGTGATCATTATTTAAGAAGTCCTGAGTGTATGATGGTCTAAGCTGGGTATAAAGGATAAAGAAAGAATAAACATTGCCTGATATACAAAAAATAAAGAGGAAAATCGCTCTTGTCATTTTCACTAATGCAAAAGTGTAAATGGAATAAAATATAATTCAGTGACAATCCCTGTAGGAAACAGCTACATAAATTACCAAGGTATTTATTTGATTGGATGAAAAAACAGTGGCTGTGGGTGTATAAACAAAAATAGGAGGAATTCAAGTATGGCTGGAGAGAAAATGCTGAGTTTATAAAAGAGCTTTGTAGCTTGTTTCATCTTGAGAGCAGCTCAGCTTCACAAGGCACAGAACAACCTTGCGGGGAAAGAAAAAAAACTTTGGAACAAGGCTGAGAAACTTCAAGCACTCAAGTCTATTGCTTTTTCAGGGAAAGTTTCCAAGTGATTCACAGATTGCCACAAACAGTCAAGAGAAATTGCTAACCATGCACTTCAGCTTGAAGAACCAGGAAGCAAACCAGTTCTATCCATCTCTGGAGTAATTGGAGTGATATAAGGCAGCATAGGAATGCAGTTTTAGGAACAAGCATAATACAGAGTGGAGATTTTAGATGTGACTATCAAAGTGATCACATACCACCTTAAACTGCCTTTAGTTCCATTTTCTGTTTTTGCTGCACTGTAACTAGCTCTTCAGTGCTAAAAAGTTGGCATTTTTAAAAACAGACTAGGGTGTATGCACATGAGTGTGCATGTGTATTTCCTTGGGGACAGCACATAGTTGTGCCACTGCGACTTGCCCTGGGAAATGCCTGTGCATGAACACTGTGGTACATGGCAAGTTACTCTGGGTGGGGTGGCAGGGGCTGAGACCAGCACCTCAGCTGGCCCTGGCAGCCTTACTTGTGGTTCTGGGGGCCTCTTAGGGCCCCAGCAGTGGCGATCTGGGTATGTAGAGCCTGGCCAGCCCCCAGAGTGTGGCTGTGGCGAGATGTGCTCTGGTTTTGGGTGGTGCAAACCAAGGTTTCCTCTAAACTGCGTATGTGCATGGCTGCGCACGAAAAAAAATCTTGCTGTGCATTAACTTTTTAATGCCATGCACCCACTTGGAGAGGAGCTGGACTGCGGCTTCCTAGAAACCCAGAGCGCAGTGGAGGCACTGGGGCCAGCAGTAAGTTACTACTCAGCTGCGCTCCACTCCTCACCACACTGGCATCCCCACAGGGAGAGAGAATGATGTAAGGCAGGCAGTGGATCCTCCCCGAGGCAAGGCAGGGGTGGGGATAGGGGCTGGGGCAGAACTGGGCACCGTGCGGGCTCCGCTGACTCCGGGGAACTGTTCCGCTCCCCAGCCCTTCTGGGTGAGCTTTGCCCAAGCCCCAATGCCATGTGCCTCCTTGCTGGCTGGTCTGCCCAGTGGCAGGACACGCAAGGCTCCATGCTGCTTTCAAAGGCTGTGGAGGCACGGAGGCAGTCTTGATTATTTTTGAAAGAATGATGAAATCTGCCAGATAGGGCAGACCAGGCATACCTTCAGTGGTTCACAGTACCTGAGAGCTTTACAGAGTATATTAAATGATGTGATTTATGTGTGTCACATGAAATCCATTGTTTTTTGCATGCTCTCCTCAGGTGGAGAATTATACATAATTTTTTCTGTTTTGGTAGGGTTTTATATTTTAATTTATATATATATATATAGTTTAGTATTTCAAGACTCTTTTCTCCCAAATAATGTTGTGAAAATAATTTGTTCAGCACGCTGAAAGGGGGAGGCAAGACCAATTCAGGAATGGACTGAAGCAGCATGCTCACAGACTGAAGCAGCGTGCACATGGATCACTAAGCCTTAGTGATCCATTGGTGCACACTGCTGCCACGTACTCCACCTTGGGGTTTTTTTTTGATGGGGGGGAGTTGGCATGGGTTTTTTTGACACTGGGATCTCCTGGTGTCAAAAAAACCTCTCCGTGCTGCAAATTAGCAGTGTGGCAAATGCCTACGTATGCAGTGCAAGTGGGTCTGATTGTGGAGCACCCTTTTGGACCCTGTAATACTCACATGGTGCTCTACCAGGAGAGCAAAAGTAGGTAGAATTCTCTTGAATCTTTTGAATGCTTGTACATACCCACTGGTGTCAGACACCAATATAAAATAGAGAGAGCTTACAGAGAGGATATTTACAAGGATTTTTTTTGGTACCTAATATACAATGCTTACACTCTGACTGCCAGTTGATATTCAGTATAGAAAGTGAGTTTCTGTATATTCATGCTGTACAGTGACAAAAAATGATGAATTTGCCATAAAAAAATGGATAGATGAAATCTTGTTTGTGTTGTTTTGTAGCACCATGTATAACATGAATGGTTGCATGTAAGTTGCAGAAGGTTTCTCACACCCCCCAAATTCCAGAATGCGTTGATTTTCCTTCCCTGTACAGGGTGGAGGATAGGAAATGGACAGCTCCGGACACCCTGAAGGAATTAGAGCTGTCACAGAACTGCTCCTCCACATCTCCACACAGGTAGCAAGAACTATTCAGACTGATACCACCCAATCAGTTTTTTTCCATAATGTCTTTGAAATAGCCAGCTCTGCTATTGCCACATGAGCTTTTAGGCAGACTGATGATCAGCCACAGGATAAGGCAAGCTTTTCAGTGAGCTTATTCGTCTGAACCTAAGGAGCATCATACTATGAACTGTGGAAGAAATCAAACTTCGCATTGTGTTTGTTATTAGAATTCACCGACTCAGTCTGAGTTTATTGGCAACTATACCATACGATCGTAGTGAGGAGATCTAAACAGAACTCCTCCCCTCTACAAGTTAACATACCTTTTTATACCTAAAATTGTTTAAACAAAGCGTCCTTGAAAAGAAAGTCAGGGGTAAATCATAACAGTTGCTTGCTCAGCAACACGTTTTGTTTTGAGAACTTTTATCACTTTTTTGTTTTTAGGAAAGAAAGAAACATTCATTCCCAAGGACCTGTGCATGGAGACATAATAAGCAGAAGAGTTTTTCTTATCTTAAAACATTTTAAAATATGAAGGAAGAGCATTTTTTTTTCTCTTCACTGTAACTTGACTTCAGAGGCCTGTATAAATCTACTTCACCTTTCCCCTCTTTTTGGTAGGCTCAACATACTAAATATTTATAGCCATTAATCTTTTAACTTTTTCTTCTTCTTTACCATAAGCTATTTCAACATACATGTTATACTTTTTTTTGCACAGAGGTTGACAAGCTATCTTGCATTCAAAGGTACTGGTATCATAGGTATTTCTCCGGTGGAATGGAGAGGGATATGGCTACATATCCAGCAATGAGAAACATTTAAATCTATTGCATATTGGTATGATAGTTGAAGAAAAACATTTTGATAAACTTGGGAGGGGGAGTGATCTTCTTACCCTGTTTTGAAGCATAGTCTGATTTATAAAGTTCTTTTTAGCTGGTAAGTCTTTAAGTTCATATAAGATGATCCAAATGGAAAAACTGAGAATCGCCCAAGTCACGACTAACGAACTCCATTTCGGGAACCAGGAACTAGGTAGAGGCCTTTTTCCTGTCCCAGAGGGCATAGTGGTGTCATTGGGGCACATCCTCTTTGCTCTGTAGTGGCAAATCCTCTTTGCCAGTAGGCGCTTGGCTCACTACTGGTCTTGTGCTCTCCTGCTGGCAGGTGCTAGGCTCACTACCATTCTGTGGAGGCTGATTACAAAATTGAAATGGAGGAGACTGGGTCTAAAGGGGCTGATTTTTTTTTACTGTGTGAAGCATGAATCCACGTGGGGAGTCCTTGACACTTTATTGCAGTGTTGGTGGTCAAGAGTACCTGGAATGGACCTTTCCAGCAAGGTTCCAGTGATGATTTTCATAGATGGACTTTTATATGGACCCAATCTCCAGGCAGGATAGAATGGCATGGCTCATCAGGATTTCTGGATGAAAATTCCTAACACACTTCATTAGTGCCTTACAATAGTCCAGAATAGTATCATCAAGTAAATGCATATCACAAAGGTGGGAGGTAACAGGTGGTGAGGCAGAGAGCCTCATGGGTCTTCCCATTAGGATTTCATGTGGGTTAAGCCCAGTCTTTTGGTTGGCAGTAGATCTCATCCTCATTAGGGCTATAGGAAGTGCATCTGGCCATTTCAGGTGAATCTCAGCACAAATTTTGGCCAGTTTATTTTTCAGAATGCCTTTTGGTGTTCCACTTGGCCCAAGGCCTGTGGATGGTATGGGCAATGAAAGTTTTGTTGAATCTGCAGGGCTTTGCAGACCTCTTTCATTATTTGCCCAGTAAAATGAGTTCCTCTATCAGAGTTTATGGATAAAGGAATACCAAACCTTGGAATAAAATCTCTGAGCAATCTTTTGCTTACAGTGGTGGTGTCAGCCTTTGCACATGGGTAGGCTTCTACCCATGCAGAGAACATACATACAATAACAAGAACATATTCACAAGAGCAACATTTCTGCATTTGAATAAAATCTATTTGTAAATTCACAAATGGTCCCCAGTGCATCCCCCACCTTGGCTGCCTGTTTTGTCTTTATAGATTTTCCCACATTATGGTTTTGACAAATAGGGCAGGCATAACAGTACTGCTGAGCTACAGATGAAAAGGTTGGGGCAAACCAATCAAGCTTAACAGCTTCTATCATGCCCCCTTTGCTCATATGTGCCATGCCATGGTACAGGCAAGCAAGGTAGGGAAGGAGGACCATTGGGTCAACCAGGAGGCTGTCCGGGGAGCACCACAAATGGTCAGGGTGTAACAAACAGCCAGCCAGTCTCCATGAATTTTTTTCTGGTTCTGGAGCCTGATCTTGGAGGAGGGCAATGTCGCGAAGACTTGCCACTGGAGACTGGGCAGTTGGAATGGATAAAAACACAGGTGTGGCCTGAGGAGTGGAAATAGCTGCAGCTTTGGCAGTGGAGTCTGCCAGAGCATTCCCATGTGTAACATCATCATAAGGTTTCTGGTGGGCTTGGCATTTAATAATAGCAATAGCAGAAGGCAATTGAAATGCATTTAGCAAGGCTTCTACATATGGACCATTACTGATTTTGGTATCTCCCTATGTGAGGAAGCCTCTTTGCTTCCAAAGTTGACCATAATCATGTACAATACCAAAAGCATAGCGAGAATCAGTAAAAATATTAACAGAGGCACCAGAGGCTAAGGTCCAAGCCCTCGTGAGGGCCACAAGCACAGCAACGTGAGCTGAATGCACATCAGGGAGAGGATGGCTTTTTATGACATCATATTGGGAACATACTGCATATTCTGCAGCAAGGGAACCTTTTGGGCTTCTGTGACATGATCCATCAACATAGAATACTAGCACTGGGTTTTGCAAGATACTGGTGGTATCTTTTAGATCAGTGCGGGGCATTGTTAAGTGAGCAGTGACAGTAATGCAATCATGGGGTTCACCATCTGAAGGGCTGAGTAACAAAGAAGCGGGTTTTAAAACAGGGCATCTAGTTAGCGTGACATTTTCAGCAGAGAGGAGCAAGTTCTCGTATTTAGTCAATCTAGCATTTGAAAGGTGTTGGGTTTTAGTTTTTAGCAAAAGGGCTGCCACAACATGTGGGACAGCAACAGTGAGTGAAGAGCCTAATATAAGGGTACAGGAAAGTTCAACAGTGATAGCCGCTGCTGCTACAGCACGAAGGCAGGGAGGAAAACCGGTGGCAACTGGGTCAAGAGCGGAACTATAATAAGCAATGGGATGATGCTTGTCTCCATGCTTTTGAGTGAGCACAGCAAGTGCAAATCCATCTCTTTCATGACAAAAAAGGAAAAAGGGCTTAGTTTAATCAGAAAGGCCTAAGGCTTGTGATAAGGCTTGTTTAATAGAAACAAAGGTGGCTTCAGCCTCTGAGGTCTAGGGCAAAGGTTCAGGAGTGTTAACAAGAGTCAGGTTTTGTAGTGGCTTGACTATAGAAGCATAGCTCAGTATCCACTGGCAGCAGTAGCCGACCATACCTAGAAAAGTATGCATTTGGGACACAGTGGTTGGCTTAGGGTCTTTAAGAATGGCTTCTATTCTGGAGGAAGAAAGCAGTCGCTCTCCAGCAGAAATATCATGACCCAAATAGTGGACACGGGGAAGACAAAGTTGTAGCTTTTCTTTAGATGCCTTATGGCCTTTTAGGGCAAAAGAGATGAGGAGAGTTAAGGAATCAGCTTTACAGGCTTCAAGGGAGGTAGATGTTAAAAGCAAATCATCTATGTACTGCACAAGCACAGAACCCTCCTTAAATACTATGTCATCTAAGTCTTTCTTTAGTATTTGAGAAAATAGAGAAGGGGATTTGGTATAACACTGGGGCAACCGAGTCCAGGTATACTGGAGTCCTTGCTAGGTAACTGCAAAGAGAAACTGACTATCAGGGTATATAGGGATGGAGAAAAATGCAGAACACAAATTAATAACAGTGAAATAACATGCATCAGGAGGGATACAGCACAAGATAATAACTGGGTTTGGTACAACAGGAAAAGTAGGTAAAACTATAGAATTTACTGCACGGAGATCTTGTACAAAGTGATAGTATTCTTTCCAGGTTTCCTTACAGGAAGAATAGGCGTATTACAAGGGCTTTTAGTTGGAACAATGATATCTTGCTTCAAAAGGGCAGTTATAACAGGGCATATCCCATCTTCCGCTTCTGGGTGTAAAGGGTATTGAGCAACCTTAGGTAAAGGTTTAGCTGGGTTTAATTTGATTCTTATAGGCTGGGCAGTATGGATTTTCCCTACTTCATTAGTGTGCTGAGACCAGAGAGACGGAGGGACAGCCTGTATGATTTCTTCTTGCAACACAGAAAGATCAGAAAACTCCAGTGCAGGGGGAGAGTTGTCTAAAACGGTACTGCCAGCTCATTAATACAGGGAACTTCTAGATAAACCCCATTAGGAGAACAATAAATAGTACTGCCAAGTTTAGAAAGCAAATCTCTTCCTAACAAATTAACAGGAGAACAGAGACTTAGGAAAAAGGCATGTTGATCTGAAATAGGACCTAGAGAAACCTGTAGGGGTTGTGAAACAGGATGAGGAACCACCTGATTCGAAATTCCTACAGCATTTATAACATCAGAGGATAGGGAAGTTGTAGAAAATTCTTCAGCTCGGAGAGTAGAATGGCTTGCACCTGTGTCTACTAAACATTTTGTAGAGATGCCATTTATCACGCAGGAAACAAAGGGGTCTTCTTGATTAAGCGAGAGAAGTGGGACTGTGATGACGTTACTATTCCTCAGGCTGTCATAACAGGAGGTTCTCTGATTCGAGACAGAGTATTGAGTGGGAGGAGGTGGTGGCAGGTTAACTGTCATCTCTGGCTGGCCAGAAGATGAAGACAGTGGACCTTCCAGTGTCCTGGTTGTCCACAATAGTGACAACTGTCACTAATTGGGGACTGAAACCCTCCTTGTCCCATCCCATGACCATGTCCCTTGCCTCTAAATTGTCCCCGAAGGAATTCTCTGCCTCTTCCCTGCAATTGTAATGGCATTAACTTTGTTTCTGTGATTTCCTTTTTCTTTTCTTGATAGGTTGTATAATGACTAGCAATGGTGATTAGTTTGCCAGCCTAGAGCAATTGTGCGCAGTTGTTCGTGGACTTTAGGAAGGTGTCCTTGAATAAAAGCAGCAGCAACTGCTTCTGGGGCAGTTTCAGCTGCTTTTTCAATACCTGAATGTCTTTCAAATACTAGTTTTAAGTGGTCCATGTACTCTGCTGGGGATTCTCCTTTATTTTGCTTGCAGTTATTTTTTTTTGCCCAGTCAGTTTTTCTAGGGCAAATCTTAAGTATGGCCTCAAGAAGACGTTCTTTGGTACTCACTAAATGACCATCTCCTCCAGGATCTTGAGCAAGCCATTTAGCCTACTTGGTGAGGCGATCACGAACTTCAGAGGGCAAAATATTTCTCATTAATTGGTTTAAATCTGCCCAAGTTGGGTCATAACAATTGATTACAGTTTCCAATCCATCTTTGAACTTCTGAAATTCTTCCTGGATGTTGGGGAACTGCTTAACAAGGTTTAGGAGACCTCCTGGAGTCCAGAGGGCATGAACTGTAGATTCCCCATTTGGACCCTGCCCTGGGAGTTGACATAAGGGCATTTGAAGAACCTTTTTAGGTTTTGAAGAAGGGACTGGACCAGACTGGATGCCAGACCTTACATAAGAGGAGGTTGAGGCTTCAGGAACCAGCCACCTGGATTCTACTGGACATGTCCATCAGGGAGAAGATGATGGTTGGGTGATAGGTTCCTGGGGTGAGATTTTCACACTGGAAGAGTCTATTTGGTTACTCTGGATTTCTTTGGATTTAGATTGTGCCTGGGACTGGTATGGGGTTGGCACACTAATGAAATCAATTATGTCTTCTACAGATTCATTCTCAGTCAATTGTGGATAAAGCGGTGCTGGTGCTGATGGTGCTTTTGTTATTGATGGGGGATCCCCTGTTGGTGAACTTTTCTGTTTTAATTCTTTTATCTGAGATTTCAGTTTGTCTTGGGAGTCCTTGAGGCTCCAAACTTGAGATTCTTGATGTCATTTGGAAGCTTCCTCATACCAATTAAAAATTGAATCCCACTGAGTCTGGCCCCAGCAGATGCTCTGATTATCCCAGCAGGGAATTGATAACAGAGTTTCTCACCCCTAACTCAGTGTTTATCACCCCATTAAGAAAAAAACAGAGGGACATTACCATCTACCTGTTGATTCTGCCTTTGTCACAGCACGGACCCAGAGCCAGAATGTCGTGTGCTAGCTTATATACAGATACCTCTCAGCAAGGCAGAGGGGAGGGGGGAATTCCTGCTTAGCAGGGAATGGTTGGGGGGGAGTGGGGAGGAACAGCCTGCAAGTCTCTGCTGGAGCTACAGCCAGGGAGCAGAGGGGCAGGGCCAGCTCTTCTGTGGAGCAGAGAGCCCTGCCAAGCCCAGAGAGCATGCCAGGATGCTGGGCGTGTCTAGTTTAACTTAAACCAGCAAGGGGTCTGGGACAGACATTGTATAAACTGGTTTGACCCATATCAACCAAGTTTGATACTACATTCAACCAGGTTTATCTTAAATTGGTTTCAGCCATTTTCAAACTGGTTTATGTGCACTGAATTTCTATTCTGTTACAGGTTTAAACCAGTTTCTGATCACTTAAACTGGTTTAAGCCAAGGCTGCAACCAAACTCCAATTGGCTACACATATCAAGGACAATAAAAAGTCATTTTTTAGATATGTGGTGAGTTGGAAGAAAAGGAAGGGTAACACTGGACCCCTGCTAAACTAAATGGGACAACTGGCACTCAGGAAAAATGCTTAATGGGTAGTTTGTGTCATTTTTTTTATCAGCCCAAAGGGACTGCCCTGCTTAACATGATGCAAGACAGCCAGGGTGAAGGTGAATTTATACCTAGCTGGACTGGACACCTTCAAGTCACCTGGTCCTGAAAGATGACCCCAGAGTACTTAAGGAGCTGTTAGGCATCATAACCTAGCCACTGGCAAAGATATCTGAAAACTCGTGGCACTCAGGTGAAGTACCTGAAGATTGGAAGAAGGCGAGTGTGATGCCCATCTTCAAGAAAGGGAAGAAAGTAGATCCAGGGAACTACAGGCCAATCAGCTTGACTTCAATCCCTGGAAAGATTCTGAAAAAAAATCATCAAAGAAACCATTCTTGACACCTGGACAAAAGGGAAGAGGTTGACATCATATATTTGGACTTTGAAAAGTCTTTGATCTGGTATCCCATGATCTCTTCATAGAAAAAATGGCCAGTTGTGGCCTTGGCTACATCACAGTCTGATGTTTGGGGAGTTGACTTTGAGGCTGGACCCAGAGAGTGGCAGCCAATGGAAGTGAATTATCCATGACCAGTGTTGTCCCCCAAGGCTACATCCTTGGATCTGTTCTCTTTAATGTCTTTATTAACAATGTGGACACTGGTGTCAGAAGTGGACTGGCCAAGTTCAATGATGACACTAAATTTTGGGGTAGAGCATCCACACCTGAGGATAGGCTGGTGATCCAGGCTGACCTGGATAGGCTTAGAAAGTGGGTGGATATAAACCTGATGTAACTCAATACCAACAAATGCAAGGTACTCCACCCTGGGGCGGGGGTGGAACCCTGCAACATGATTATTGGCTCAGCAATGCTATGCTCACTAGCACCATGGCTGAAAGAGACTTGGGGGTCATGACTGACCACAAAATGAATATGAGCCACCAGTGCAATGTCACAACTGGTAAAGCAAACAAAACCCTGGCTTGCATCCATAGATACTTTTCAAGTAAATTTCAAGGTGTCATCCTCCCACTGTACTCCGCATTGGTGAGGCTGCAGCTGGAGTACTGCATCCAATTATGGGCTTCACAACTCAAGAAGGATGTGGAGAAGCTTGAGAGAGTCCAGAGGAGAACCACATGCATGATCAGAAGGCAAGAGAACAGGCCTTATGAAGAAAGGCTGAGAGCCATGGGACTCTTCAGCCTGGAAAAGTGCAGGTGACCTGGTGGCAGCCTATCAGTACATAAGGGATGTGCATCAGGATCTGGGGGAATGCCTCTTCACCAGAGAACCCCAAGGGATAACAAGGTCCAATGGTCTCAAACTCCTCCAAGACCGTCTTAGGCTGGACATAAGGGAAAACTTCTTTACTCTCTGAGCCCCCAAGGCCTGGAATAGACTATTTCCAGAGGTGGTGCAAGCACGTACTCTGGACTCTTAAGAAATGTTGGGACACTTATCTTGCTGGGATCCTTTGACTCTAGCTGACTTCCTGCCCCTGGGGCAGGGGGCTGGACTCGATGATCTTCCGAGGTCCCTTCCAGCCCTAATGTCAATGAAATCTATGAAATGTATAATGTCTGTCCCTAGCCTGTAAATGCACTCCTGTTGCCTTTTTAGAAATAAGACTATCACTGACTTTGAGACTGACAACACAATTGGGCTCTTTTTCTCCAGTATCATATGGGAAGAAAATATTTAAGTGTAAACATTCAAATTGATGCCCCAAATCTACATGCATGGTATCTGTGAACAACTAAGACTTCTGTATATATTGTTTGTTTGTAAAATCAGTGACATAACAAGCCAAGTTTGCACCTGAGGCAAATCGGGGGGGAGGGTCATGGGGGAGAGCATAGGGGGAGTTCTGAGGGCGAGGGCACAGGTTCAGATTGGGGGCCTGGGGCTTTCTAACCAGCCCTAGCTAAACCTCTGCCACTGCACATGCTCTGTCCACCCTTGCTGTGTTGCTCTTTCAAACTTCCAGCATGGTAATACTGCCAATGCTCCTCCTAATTTTGCCCACCCCTAGTTACACTACTGCATACATTCATTCCATTCTTCCTTTGCCTAGGAAAGGCAAAATTGCAGCTGCTGCTACAGTTCTCGTGTTAGTCATCATTATTATTTGCTTACAGTCCCCCTTCAGGAACTGCTTTTTCAGTGTGAAGTCTGTTAAACAATGATATTAGTAGATATATGGCCTTTTTTATAAGGTAAGAATTCAAGGAAAATAATGGACTAAAACATTAATTACAAAACAATTTAAAGATCAAATATAAATAAATAAATAAACAAATTATTTTGGAGTGCAGCGAACTAGGTGGTTTCTATAGTAAATGCCAGTATAGTATTGCCTGCAAATGAACAATACACATTTTGAGGGCAAAACTGTCAATGCATTATACATTGGGAGACTGTGCCATTAAAAAAAGTGTTCTTTTGACTTCATGTTGGCACAAAGGGCTTAAAACTACTTCATATATAGTTTGACCACTGGACCGTACTCTTCAAAACTCCTATAAATTCTCTGTTGGAGTTCCCACCACGTGCAGGAAAGAAAATATACTCATCTCCCACATTTTGTCTTCAAAAATCCACTTGTTCCCTGATATACTCACTGCCTACCCATTTCTCTTTTACAGCCCACTGTGGTCCCCTGGAAAGGGGTTTGAGCTTCATTTAAATCGTAAAAGCTTCATTCATATCCCAGGGCATAGCTGGGTGCTTAGCTTTTGTTTGGTTGATACTAGGTAAATTGCTAGTAACACAAGTGATGAAAAAAAATCAGGGTTACCATGAAGGTAAATTAAATTCACCAGCAAATGCATTTTATTTTGTAACCAGTCTGCTTGACTCAGTCATTTATTTGTAATTAAATCAAGCTGAAAATCTGTTCGTTTGGATATAGACATCTATTTTTTAGTAGCAGTTACAAGAAGTAAATATAGGTTAGTTTTCATTCTGTAACTACTTATTAAAGCCTGGATTATTAAGATATGCAAATATGAGAAAATATGATGAAGTAACCTCATACAATATTGTTTAACTGTTTACAGTGTAATCATTGTCACTTTGTACATATCAGTCTAATCATACAGCAAAGCAGTTACCTAACTGCACAGGAGCCTCAGTTGGTTATTGCAAATGGTGTTTTTAATTAAAATGTTGCTAAAGCCCATTTTATTGGGGTTTTTTTCTGCCATGTGCAAATGTTTTATTGTGGTCTAGCGTATGCAGCAAGCCTTAGGATTGAAAATCTGATACAACTGAAGAAGTAATTCTGCATTTCAAACATACATAGTAAATCGCAGGACCTTGATTTAGTAATCCTAGGAAAATATCCGGATGAATTACAATTGGCCCCAGATAGATAGTATACTTTGGAGTATTTTTATTTATTATCAAATATATTCTCCAAAAGATTTGAGAGCTCTTAACTTAATAACTCCCCACCTCCAATTTTGATCTATCACATCTAGAAAGACATGAATTTCCTGTATAATCAAAGAAGGCAACACTCACCTTCATTCTCTCTCAGACCTACACACAACCTTATTTACAACGGTTTTTCCCTCTCCATGTTTGTTGTTTTTGGATGAAGCAGTTACTTTTACTTTGACATGATTTCACTGCAATACAAAGCATCTTGGGAAAAAGTGGTTCTGGTTTACAAATCTTCCAGGAAGTCAGTGGGCCAGATTTTGATCTTGATGATTGCAACTGGAACTTGAAATAAGTGGAACCCTCTTGAATATAACTAGGGGCCTTGGAATCTGCCCAGTGCAAATGAGTACCAAATTGGATATAAAATTTCTTGCATCAGGCCTTTATTTCACAAGATACAAAAACAACTTTATGAATGTAACAAACTGTTATACAGCTGAAGACAGCAGAGAAATTCAGGCTTGGCTAAGTATAGCAGCTATTTAAGTACAATTACCCTGAATATTTTTAAGTGAGAATTTTCTCACTGATTTCAGCATTTCCATACTTTAAAGGCCCACCTAATCAGTAGTGTAACTAGGGGTGGGTGAAAGGAAAGTCCACCCTGGGAGCTGAGTTAAGAGTCACTCCCAACCACAGCAGTTTACCCTGGCTGCATTGCCATGCTGGGAACTTCAAAACAGTTCCTGGCTGCTGTGGCTTTGAGAGCAAGAGAATCTGGGGCAGGCAGAGTACATGGAGCAGCAGCAGCTCACATGGGACTGGTTGAAATTTTCTGGTGGGTAAAACTGCTGTTCCCTTGCTCTTAGATTTGCTCCCATTCCTGCCTCTGCACCCTGTAATTCCTACTCTCAGTTCCCTCTCCCCAGCCCCCATACTCTCAGAACCTGCCCTCTCTTCCCCCTTGCCCCAGGCTCCAACTTAACTTCTTACATCACTGCACCTAACATTTCAATTCATTATTATGAGCTGAGGCTAAGTTCAGGCATTCAAAAAGCCTAAGGTGGAATCAATCCAATCTATGCATATTTCTCTAAGCTGTGTAGATTGGACCATTGATGAACAGAACCCATGTTTACTCTTTGGTTGGGGAAGGTAGGCAGATGCCTGGGCTGGCCAAGGACAGGAAGGTGGGGGGGATGCTCCCGCATGCCTCCCAGCCTAGCAGATATTGCCCAGGGCAGCTAAGCCCATCCAAATGGGAGCCAACCTTGAGTAGTTGTCCAGAACACACCCCCAGACCTCCCTCCAGATCTGTCAGCTGCAGGGGGGAGGATCCAGCACAGAAGTTCTTCCCACTTTCATGGCGGCGGGGGGTGAGATGGAGAATGGAGCTGGGATCTACACAGCTGGGGGGTGCTGCCTTGTGGGCATTTTCCCCCAGCCCTGGGCTCCCCCTGGCAGACCCCAGCTCGGGGGCCAGGACCAGGGCAGATGGCTCCATTCCCCACCCCACTGCAGGTTAGAGGAAGTGACTCATGGTGGGTGAGGCTGTGCATCACTGATGGGTGGGGGGGTATCCCCATCACATGGGGCTCCCCCCAGCTGGGCACATCTCCCCCCAGCTGAGTGGGGGAAGGGGCTGAATTCCTCTGCCTCCCCCCAACTGCCCCACCTAACAAGTGAGGCAGGATGCAGGGCTGGGGAGCAGAGGCTTTGTTGCTTTAGCTCTGTGACAGCCTGTGGGCAGGGCCAGCCTGGCTCAACTGAAGCAGAGGAGCATGGGGAGAGGCTAGACTGGCTGCTTTATAACATGGGTCACAGAGCATTCTGGGATGCCCCTACTCAACCTAACTTGAGTCGGGCAGGGATCTGAAGCAGAAGTTCAATAGACCAATCTAACCTAAATTTATTAAATACGACATATCCATCCAGGACTATCTTAAACTGGGTTCCAACATTTTGGAACTGGTGCATGTGTGCTGCTTTTGTTCTGTTACAGGTTAAAACTGGTTTCTGCTCCTTTATACTGTTTATGTGTAATTTCTGTACCTAGCCAAAGAGAGGAATAGTGTAAAATACTGCAACTTGTTGGGGGAGGGAAAGAAGGATTTAAGAAAGCAGATTGTTAATAACTCAGCTAGAATTTGCCCCAAATCGTAGGGCTGACATAGGCTAGGAGAATGATTATAATTCTGGATAATGCTGAATCTGGCTAAGTCCCTGGATTGCAGGGACATGTGTGTTTTTCTTTGGAAATACACATTCAATTTTTTTCCTGTGTGGTTAATACTCAGGCATGTCTCCAGAAATCACATGACTTGGTGAAGTAAAGCTCATTAACAGATGGATGACTTTCCTTTTAGAAATCTCTCTCATTGTCAGTTGGAACTGTTGTTGTGAGATTAGTATTCAGCTAGTTGCCAAGACTCTAAAAAGTTTAAATAATTTTGGTAAACTCTTCATTTATTCTTATCCAGCTATTCAAGCAAGGTTGCACATGCACATCAGCCGTTTAAAAAACAACAAAACAAAAAACTTCAACTACCCAGCTCCTGCAGTGGCCTCGGGGCTCCTGGGGGCTTGTGACAGAGCCTGCCCCCACACAGTGCGGGGCAGTGGGAATTGCCCCCCTGCTGGGCAGGAGCCAGTGAGTAGGGGCTTTTTTGTTTCGTTTTGTTTTTTAAGGTTTGGGAGCTGGGGTGGTGGGGCCAGCCATGGTGGGTGGGGCTGAGAAAGCAGGAGGGGGTCAGGGGGCTCGTGACAGAGTCCCCCCATGCAGCGTGGGTCAGTGGGGGGCAGTGGGGATCTCCCCCCTGCCCAGCTGCAGCCAGTGAGTAGGGGCTTTTTTTTCCAAAGAGCCTGGAGCTGGGGCAGCCACTGGTAGTGGGCAGGGGATGGGGCCTGTGTGATTCAGAGATTCAGCTGATTCGGCAGCTGCCGAATCTCCAAATCAGATTCGGCCAAATCTGAACCTGGAACAAATACTTGCTGCTTCGTGCAGGCCTAGAACAAAATACTAGGCAACCTTAGATATAATTTTACCTTTCTCAAGCATACTTTTTTCATAAGATTCATAGATGTTAGGGTCAGAAGGGACCTCAGTAGGTCATCAAGTCCAACCCTCTGCTTTGGACAGGAAAGAGAATTGGGGTCAGACGACTCCAGGAAGGTGCTTGTCTAATATACATTAAAATTAGTCATCCTGGGAATCTAACCACCTCCCTAAAATTAATAGAGGTCTAATTAATTAAAATGTAAAAGGAAAGAGAATTTATTTTTCATTAGTAGAAACCATATACCCATCAATCAAGTTTGTTCTCTATCACTTAACTTAAAACCAGGAAAGTTAAACACACAGACATTTTTATCTGTCTAATGCTGCAGGTGTGGATCCTAGACTTGCCTCTATACAAAACACTTTTACAGTCTGCAGTCATACACTTTGATATTTAAGGAACTGCATTCTCTCTTTATTGTGGCAAAGCTCCCATTGACTGCAGTACAGAATCTTGCCACAATAATATATATAGGTTCATACATCTCCACAGCACTGCTCAGTTCCTAGGAAACAGTGATTGGTAACAATTTTGAACAGAAAGCCCCTGGGCTGGCTCTTCAAATATCTTTTTGAAGATGTAAATGTGTTTTCAAAGAGGAGACAAGAAGTGACCATCCTCACAATAAGCTTTGTAATTACTGGTGTGGTAGGAAATGAAATGGTTTCCATAACAGGAATGGAAGGAGGATTATAACAGCCAGAAGAAATTAATTGTTCGTGGAGAAAATAAAAGAATACTAACTAGTAATCTCCTAATTAAAATATTCTGACAGAAGAAGCTGTGGGAAAATGTTTCAGCATACAGGAATAACAATTGTGGAGGCCATTCAATAGAACCATGTGCCTTGCTTAGGTACATGTGTTTGCATTGTGGGAGCTCTATAGCCCATGAGTCAAATTTGGCCCAGTGAGCCACATCATCCAGACCACAGGGCTCCCCAACAGATATGGAAATGTGGTGACATGGTGAGCAGTGGCAGCATTAATTGTTCCAGCAATTAATACTGGTACCATTCTTCCTGCCCTCACATTTCCAGACCAATGGGGCACCATATGGGCTAAATCTTGAGCATATAGCTGCATCATCTGACCATGGGGATGCCCTTGGGGCCAGAAATTTGATAGTGGGAAGAGTGGCAGCTGTTGTGGCCCCAGGGAACTACAGCAATTAATGCTGCTTCCACCAAATGCAGTTCTGTGCTTTGGGTCCGGCCTGCAGCCTAGCCCTGTGCCAGTCATCCAGCCTGCAAGGCCAGATGAATTGGGCACCACTACTTTAGGGTATTTCAGCCTTCCTAAACTCCTGTTCCTTGAGTTTTGTTCAAGAACTCTGTGTGATTTTCATCCTTCATGGATACTGTACTCACTCCCTCACCTCTCAGTTGTGTCTTTAACTGACTTCAGGACCAATTTCAAAGCAATAAATACTTTGCTTTGAAAAGCAAAAGAAAATTATGTTTTTCAGCTCTGGAGAGAACTGGCGCTAGAGAGAATCATACATTCCTGTTTATACACCTTTGTATTAAAAGTTTTTAAATGTAGTTTAGACTTCAGTGTAATGTGCATCCATTCAAACCTGCTGTAGTCAGGTTATTAAAACAATCATATAATTCAACAGCATATAGGAAAAGCTAGTAGAAACACAATGGAATACAACTTCAGAAGGCAGAGTTGATTTTACAACTGACTCTTTGGCAGGGAAGAGGGTATATTTTGGGTTGCTGTTAATTAGAATAGTAAGATTTATGTTGTGGCTGTTAATCCACAGGCATTCACTGGTGAGTAAATAGAGAGGATCTGTGACTCATTAAGAGTTGTTTCAGAGGCTTAGAAAAAATAAACATCAGAGTGGGCTTTCAGAGCTAGATTCTCCCTGTCATCTAGGTCAGATCTAGTGGGAAGCACAGGTGGACCATAATCTTCTCCCTCCACAAGTCCTTTGAGGAGTCTGAAGTTTAGGTTAGAATTTCCTTTCTGGTGCTTATATAGGACAAGGACTGTAACTGTATATTGCCTCTGCACTGGAACAAAAGGATGGTGGTTGCTCAGAACTAGCCACAACTTAGCCATAAGTATTTTATGTTGTAGGACTGAGTCTTGTGTGCATAGAGTCTACAGGCAGGGAAGACTGCAAAGACCTACATTTTATAAAACTGATCAAAAGGACTTTACTGTGTATATTTTTCAACATCAAAGTTGCCTGTTTAGTTTAGTTGGGATTTTTTAGGGTGTGTACACACATGCTCATGAGTCTTTCTACCATTTATAAAGAAAATGACTAAGTTTTTTAATGCCAAAATGGATTAATTGTTTGCACCTAAAACTTTGGAGCCTTACCCAAAGTCAACAAATCATACTGACCCCTTGGGTGTGTCTACCTGAGATGCACCCACTACACAGTTGTCACTGCGTAGTCAGAAGGCAGAATATAAACAAGTACTAAATGATCGCACAGTAATCGGGGTTACTGTGCAGTAGTGTCCTAGCATGGCTGCTTAGTGATGCTTACTGTGCAGTAGCTTATTACTACTGTTCAGCTGTGTTGTGTCATGGTTTGTGCTTGGCAACACTACCACACAGTAATAACGAGCTACTGGGCAGTAGTAATGAGCTACCATGCAGTAAATATCTCATAAAGACATGGCCATTGAGTATTATCTTATTTCACTAGTAGTCAGATTAATTTCAATATGACTATTGGTGAAGTAAAATGCCATTCTGCGTGCAAAAAACAAGGAGACATTGCCATCTTCCATGTATTCAATCACAGCTTGCTAGCTACTGAAACTAAATGTTACTCAGCTTTCTTATCCATGCATGCACACATCCCAATAAATACTGAGAGACTGTCTTAAGAAAGGTTCCCACCCGCTTTGTAGAAATAGAGGTGTATACATATGCAGTCCTACTGGAGCAGTGTTAGATCCATTTTTATCTAACCAGAATCCAGTGTTCATGGACACAATATATTTCAAAAGAATGTCAAATACTTAAAGACATCCTTTTAAGTTTCCAACTTGTCTCCAAGGACTGTCCTCTAACTGTAATATGTGGGGGAGCAGCTGGTTGGGTGCTTCAGTAAAGTATCTTGTTATTTATGAAGTTGGCAGTCAGTCCAAGCATGTCTTATGCTTCACAGAGGCAAGAACCTGTAGTTCTTCGATTCAGTGCATGACACAGTTACCAGCATACTGAATATTAGTAATGGAGGTGTTGGTTATCTTGGATATGACATGTAATCAGCTGATGTTAAAGAGAGTCCCATCCATGCAATACTGGATGCTGACTCCAGATAGCATTAGATCAGCAATGTGATACAGAACAGTTATTATACAGAAAGAATATTGGTGCAACCACCCTTGCTTGACTTTAGTTCTAATAGTGAAGTGTTCTGTTTCTGAGCCATTGCTTGGATGGTTGCTGTCATATCACCATGAAGGATCCTGATAATGGTAAAACATTTTAGCAGGCTTCCAAATTTCCTCAAGATCTGTCATAGGGTCTCTGCTGATTGCATCAAAGGATGTAGTCAAGTCAGTAAAGGCCATGTATAGTAGGGCTGTGCGGAATTTCACTGGGTGTTTTGTTTTGAAGCTGCTTCAACACGTTTCAAGCTCATAACAGTGAAATCAAAATGATACAAAAGGCTTCAAAACAGCCTTGAAATGAAATGAGGGCACTCAAAACATCTTGAAAGTTTTGAAACATTTCGAGTTTTGAAGCCAGGCTTGCTTCGCTTCAGTGCCAGTCCCAGGTGGCAGCAGCAGCCTCCTGTCATCCGGTGTGCAGATCCAGGAGCCTGCACTCCTGAGAGGGCTGTGGGGCTGTGCTGGACTTCTCCTGGGGGTGCAGCCCCTGGATCTGCATGCCATTTGACAGGGGGCTGCTGTTGCTGCCTGGGACTGGCACTGGGAACAGCCCATGCCCAGTGCGGGGGAAGATTGCTGCTGCCACCGGTCCCATGCTAAAAAAATGCAGCGAGTGTTCCATTGGGATCATATGCTTTGTTGTTCTTCATCTGTTTAATGGTTTTCAAGGCCTTTTGATAAGTTGGTGGATCTGCAAGGTAGTCTTTAATGGGGTGTTGTAGACTAGCCTTGATGGTATTGTCTTCAATGTTAGAATCTCAGTTCAGGAGGTCTTGAAAATAGTTCTTCCAGCATGCATTGATGAAGAAGCTATCTTTAAAGAGTGTTGTTCCATCTTCAGACCTCAGAGGGATGATTTGGCCCATAGATAGCCTTGGTTGCACTGAAGAAACCAGGTATATCATGTCTAAGCAAGCTTTTGGATCTTTTTGCTTTATCCTCCCATCATTTTTGATTGCTCTCAAATTTTCCTCTTGGTGTCTTTTTTCAATGTGGTAATAAGTAGCTTGCTTCTGTTTGGAGTTGATGTCATTCTGCCAAGCTTTGAAGGCTCTCTTTTTCCTATCAATGGGAGCTAGAATGATCATTCTGATTAAATCAGTCCTGATGTTTCTTTGTGGAGAAGTATAGAAATAATTCACATGTCTCACGGATGCCTTTCTTGAGGCTCAACTAGTGATCAAAAGCATCAAGATCATCAAGGAGGTTGGAGAGTTTCTCACTAAAGTACTACTGGAAACAATTGCTTTTAGCAGGGTGTTTCAAGCACTCTACACTGAACTTTTCTTTGGTTGCTATTTAAGTAATTTTGGAGCAATATGGATGGACATGATTGAACATATCAGAGGATGGTCCATCCAGTTGTCATCTGTACTGGTCATAGATCTGGTGATATGGAGGCTGGGATGGTCCCAGATATGTGCTATGACATAGCGCAGTAATCAGATACCAGTTTTATAAGAGGTGGTGCATCTATGATATCTTTCCTTTGTTGCTTAGATAGAATAAGCAGTTTGTGATGATGAGATCATGTTACAAATACTTGCTCAAAAAAAGAATTCCAGTTGAACTGACTTTCCCCGCTGCCTCCCTTTTCAGTGTTCTTTTCCCTAGTTCAGAGTCCCTGCCCACCGTAGCACTGAAATTGCCAATATCTTATTTGGGGGCTTGGTCAGGTTTAGAATAAAATTCTTCCTTTAAATAATTTTCATCATCTGCATCAAGGATCACGGCTGTAACATCTGACAACTGTTGTATGTTATCTGTTGGTCAGTGGAAGAGAAAGGGTTTGAGATGCTTGTTGATACCAGCCAGACATCCCAGCACGTAAGTAAAAATTTTGGTTTTGACAACAAAACCAATGTTATACATATGGCCTTTTCATCTTTTCCTTTCAAAAAAAGGTGTAGTCACCACCATGCTTCAAGTCTCTATTTTCCATATTTGATGGATCCAGTGCTAAAGGAAAAGAGCTAAACCCTTTCCTGCATTTCTGTAGGGGTTGCCAAAATATTTGCTAATGTTTTGTGTCTTTTTATTTTTTAAGCATCTCAAAGGCTTCCATTCAAAAAATCTTCTAATGGTGCATGCACATGTATCTGGGGCTTGGAGTGGGGTAGGTGTCCATAATATAGCTCTAATGACCGCAGCGTTCCTCTTAAGTGCATGTTGTTCAAAGCTAGCACTAAATTTCTGGACAAGTATGAGAGTATGCTACTTCATATGAAATTGTATGATTCAGGACTGTTGTTTGGAAACTAAATAGGATTAAAACACTCTTTCTACGCAGACATCTATGTTTATACATATCTATACTGCTTCAAAGTGATTCTGTCTGTCTCTGTAAATACTTTCACATACAGTATTTGTCTTACAGAAATGAAATTTCCTTTGTTGTCCAATCTAATGAAAAACAAGATTAAATATCATAGGACAGATATGTCTCTCTCAAATGTTTTCTCATTATATCCCATTATAATGACTAGTCACCTCAAGCAGAGACATTACCCTCATCATTTGTCATCTTTTCCCTTCTTTACTTCCATTTCTGTCACCGAATAAAAAAATGTAACCATGTTCATTATTAGGGACCTGAAATATTCAAGCAACTATGAATTTCAAGTAGGGCTTTCCTAGGGCAAAGTAGATGGGACTTTATTAACCAATTTGTTCGATTTGGCTGAAATGTTGTTTTGATTAGCTTAACATCATAGCAGAAGAGGACCAAATAAGTTCCCACGTTTCCTGAGTAGCTGCTAGGAATACAGTCATTATACCATTATAATTATAATGTAAAAGAGCATGTTTTCCACATTTTGTAGCAACTTAAATTGAAACATTGGAGAATGAACTTTTATTGTCAGGTGACAACCTATAACTAAATAATTAATCCTTGGAGAATAAAAATCTTAAAAGTAATATGTTTCCTAATGATACAGCTCATCTAAAAGACTTCCATGCAAAATATCTTATATAATTTGGGTGACCATGTGTCCCAGTTTGGCTAGGACAGTCCAAGATTTTGGAGGCTGATCTTGACTGGCTGATGAAAATGAAAATGAGCGTGCTGGCCTCAGGGGATGTGAAGCAAGCCAAGCTATGAAATAGGTAGCCCTACCAGACAGCAAAATTGCCCTAAAATAGGTTAGCTTGATTAGTCGAATGACCATTAAAAAGGAGAGATGATTGTTAATACCTGTGAAGTAAAGAACAATGGGAGGACTACACTGATGTTGCTCGGGGCTGCAGGGGGGCAGTCAGGAAGGCCAAGGTGGAGATGGAACTGAGACTAGCTACCAGGATGAAGGACAGCAAGAAGTCCTTTTTTAAATACATAGGGGGCAAAAAGAAGGTACCGGGTAATGTGGGGCCCCTGCAAGACACTAGGAAATCTGGTCATCACACCAGACAACAAAGCTAACCTATTTAACAACTTCTTTGCCTCCATGTCCTGAGCAGGGACTGGATCACCCCCCCACACACACACCAGGACCCCCTCAGGCCCCAGGGGAGGCGCACCTGGGTCAAGGGTCAGTGAGGATCTAGTCAGGGAACTTCTGGAGGGACTGGATATATTTAAATCAGCTGGTCTGGATGATCTCCACCCCAGAGTGGTGAGGGAATTAGCTGAGGTTATTGTGGGACCCCTGGCATGGCTTTATAAGCACTCGTGGTGATCTGGTGTGGTGCCAGAGGACTAAAAGAGGGCCAATGTGGTTCCCATCTTCAAAAAAGGGAGGAAGGAGGACCCATGGAACTATAGGCCAGTTAGTCTTACCTCGATCCTGGGTAAGCTTTTTGAGAGAATTATCCTGGCACATGTCCACGAGGGGCCAGCAGGGGAGGTCATGCTTAGGGGCAACCAACACAGATTCATTAGAGGCAGGTCCTGTCAGACCAAACTAATGGCCTTCTCTGACCAGGTCACGAAATCCTTAGATGCAGGGGTAGCAATGGACATAGTCATTCTGGACTTTAGGAAGGCCTTCAACACTGTCTCTCACCCCATTCTCATTAAAAAACTGGGGGACTGTGGTGTCGACACCCACACAGTCAAATGGGTCGCCAACTGGCTGGAGGGCTGCACCCAAAGAGTGGTGGTGAATGGGTCATTTTCAACCTGGAGGGATGTAGGCAGTGGAGTTCTGCAGGGCTCAGTCCTCGGGCCCGCACTGTTCAACATCTTCATCAGTGATTTGGACGAGGGGGTACAAAGCACCCTGTTCAAATTTGCTGCTGATGATGTGGGCACTCTAGACAGGAGGAATAGGCTGCAATTGGGCCTAAACAGGTTACAGGGGTGGGCGGATGAGAACGGGATGGGTTTCAACACT
>NW_017729031.1:66494998-66513326 GCF_001723915.1 Gavialis gangeticus
TCACTGTCAGGGTGGCTAGGATCTGGAACTAACTTCCAAGGAAGTGGTGCTGGCTCCTACCCTGGGGGTCTTTAAGAGGAGGCTAGATGAACACCTTGCTGGGGCTTTTGACCCCAGTACTTTTTCCTGCCAAGGCAGGGGGTCGGACTTGAGGATTGTGTCTGAGTAAAGACTGCAGGATGTTTTCAATTATATTCAATTTTTCCATTATTCCATTATAGATATAGTGTTTTTTGCTATCTTCCTGAGAACTTGTAGTGAGGACAAACCTCTACACTCTATTACCAGATAGGCTTAACCCTGTCCATCCACAGAAGGGAGAAGTAAAATATTTGTAGTTTTGCAAAATCTAGCCAGGTGAGTAAAGATGGGATTCCCAACAAGACTCTGGTAGTTTAAGAAATCGTGTGGTTTTATTTTATTGTCACTTTTGCTCAGCTTATTTAATGTTATGATATGTGATTTTTTTTTTTAAAGAGATGATACCTGTTTTCTGTATCTCACACCTAGATTCTGGAAAATAAAGGAGACCAATCTTTTTACCAGATTGGCCTCCACTTCTCTTGTAGAGATTTTAAAAGATCAAGTTTCAATTAGTCAAGCTTATTTTGATTCCTGTTCTCAGGGTGAATCAAGTCAGATATAGTTTCACTGGCAATTTGATGGTTTCAAAAAAATAACGAATACAATAATGAAATGTCAATGTGAGATTTTATGGATGGTCAGGAAATTTGTGGTCCTGGTAACCTCTCAGAAAGGCAATATTGTTGCTTAAAGCCAAATTCTGGCAAAGGATGTGGGAATACATCTCTTTATTAACCTATGGAGTTACACCAAAATTAGTTGGATGTAATAGTAGCATGTCTCAGCAATTTAGGCTCTTAAAGTTATTGTTTCATGTAGTAAAGCAAAAATATTACATTTTCCTGGATGAAATGTAGTTGCTGCAGAAACTTGTGCATGTGAAAAACCCTCTGTAAAATGCAGAAAGTAACATTAATCTTTTAATAAAGTCAGTACTATTGTTTATCTTACCACTTATTTCAGAAAAATTGTTCTTCACACTCAGCAGTTGGTAACATTTCATTCTGTGTCATTTTGTGTCTTGTTAGGGATGTGTTGATATTTCTGCTTCTTAAAGTAGCATTTTTACTTTCTATCATAGCCTAAGAGTTATAAAATGCTGCATTAACCTTTCTAACAGGCTTAGGTATGACACACAAAATATATTTTACAGGAGAATGTATTATTCATTAAGTAAATAGTAGATACAGTACAAAAGGATCATCTGAGCACTAAAACTTAATCAAGACAATTACAGCCAGAGGTATTAATATATTACTAGGCACAGCCACATCATCATTAATGATATTTGGACCGTTACTTCCTGAAAAGAACCGGCTCAAGCTCAAAACAGTCATTTGAGCTGAGCAGTATCTATTCTTCCTGACTTTTAAAGGTTCCATTAAAGGCCAAGTATTGGTTTGAAATAATGCACCAGCATTTAAAAGAAACCTGTAGAATGAAGAAAATAAAAGATAATACAAAATTCCCAGCTCAGTGGGAAGACCCTAAGATATAAAAATCAATTCTGAGTATTTCCATGAGAAAAGTTCTGCCTGCATATAAAGCCTTAGCTTAATAGATAATAAATATTAGAACATGTTATACAATTGAATTGATTTCCACAACTGTTTTTAAATAAACTTTTTGAATTATTGAACTATTAGGTGAATTAATTTAAATGGAAAATGGGTAAACTCATCTATCAAACACCTGTACATATTTGGAATGCAGCCCCGGGGCTGGGGAAGCCTAGCCATTCATCCCAGCACTGACGTTGTGCTTTTTCTACCCCCTTTCCCTGACTGGACTCTTTTTTAGACCTTCAGCCCACTTACCCAGTTGTCCAACTGCCCCATAAACCCACCACATCCCCAACACATCAACCCCCCATGGACCTACTACACCCACTCCCACCCTTCCTCCCTTGAACTACTTACACTGATTTCCCCATGCAGCTGCTGGGAGCAGTGAGGGCCTGTACGTGTTGCCCTCTGTCTATGTTCAAGCCACTTACAGTAACCCATGTGAACACACACTGGGTGCAGCAAACCGCTGTACGCTCTCTTAAGTTCTTCTGGAAAGGCTGCTTCTATTGAAATAAATTAGATTTCTGCAATTGACTTCAAAGGGGTAGAGCTTGGGTCTCTTAAGTTGTTGCTTAAAAATATTAGTCTCCCGTATTATTTTTGTGGAATACTTACAACATAAAGTATATTCTGAGTTTTAAATTAATCAGAATCCATTTAGAATTCTGAATTCACAATCTTGAAGCTCAAGAAGAGGTTACTACTTCATTTCAACCAATCAAGATTACCGTTTAGTGAATAATTTATTAAATATAGCCACTAGACACTATACACATAAGTTTTCAATTTGCTTTACAACTAACATTCTTACCTACCATTGGCATAAAATAAAAACAAAAAATAAAAACAAATAAGAACATTGAGAGAGTCTGACATAGGAGAGTGGGATAAAAGAAATGCAAGTAGGATCAACAAACATGAGGCCAATAGTTGTCATATAACAAATAAAGTTTTGAAGGAAGAATTTTAACAGATTTTTTCAATTAAAGTGTGAAGAGATGCAAGAAGATGCCAAAGAAGAGAATGCTGCAGTAAGGAAAATATGATCATCTGGTGACCTTAAAGTTTACAGTGAATGGTACATAAAAGTGGAAACTCTTCAGACCTGTTTTGTCGACTGTAGTACTTGTTACATCCTGAGCCATAAGTGATGGAGAGAAACTCCTCCATGGCATTTAAATGGGAGCTATAATAATCAAACTTCTAGTAGAATATGAACACTATGGGCATGTCTACACAAGACATTACAGAACCACAGTGGTGCACTATGGCACTGTAGCATCTGTTGGCAAAAACCATGATGTCACCATAGCAATGCGCTTCCTTGTTATAGTGCATTGCTATGGTGACATAGTGGCCAAACATAACCATGCACAGATGCTACGACACAGTATGGGATGTTACTGTGCTGTCTCTTAGTACTTCCAAAAGGAAGTACTAAATGACAGCGCAGTAACAAAGGCGCTGTATCACCATGTGTAGGTGCACCCTGTGAGTAGCTTTTGGGATGTTGTGACAGAAAACCCCAAAGGAACAAAGAGAAAAGAGAAATTCACCACAGTGAGCCTGGGCAGAGAGAGGAGGTGTGGTAAACCTGGGCAGGGAAGGAACTGCACAGAAGACCCAGATGGTAATTAGGTCAATCATCTGCAAGAGCTGGGAGGGCAGTCAATGGGATGTTGCCATGGCAAACTCAGCTGATCAGCATGGGGAATTAAAAGGATGCTGACCAGGCAGTCAGCATCGGGTTGGGAGAGAAGAGTATACGGGAAGAACTTTGAAGGACCATGGGGAGGAACTGAGCAATGGGACGGGGGGGGTGGAGGGGGACAGTCCCAAACACTTACCTGGAGACAGGAAGAGGAGGTAGCTGCAGCATTTCAGCTAGTGAATCTGATTCTGCGGGGTGTGCGCAGCCCTTTCCAGGGACCTGGAAAAAAGAAGAAGTGGAAATGCGTGTTTGTGTGCGTTTGGTGCGCTGTCCCCATATGACCCAGACCTGAAGGATAAGGACCAGGATGAACTGTGGGATGGTTGGCCTGGGACCCATGCGGCAAAAAATGGGGCAAGCGACCAGGAGCAAGGAACAAGGCACCTAGGGCCTGGTCAATACAATCCTGTGGCTGAGCCTTCCATAGGGGAGAACTGACGCAAGTAAATTCATAACATCTTATGTGGTGAGGGCAGGGGATGGGGATGGTGAAGCCCTGTGAAGTAGAGTCAACCTTCTAAGTCACAAATCTAACATCAGCCTTGTCTTATAGGATTGTATTCATCTTTTGTTCCTTCCTTTTCCAACTAAGTTGTGGTGGGCGAGTTCAAGGAGATTGTCCAGTCCAACGTGAGAGATGACAGTTTTGCTTTTGGAAGACATGGCTAATCTTCCACAGATGTCCTTAAGAAAGAGCTAATGTCCCCCTTGATTTTTCAGATGCCTTATGTTCTAGGGGCTGTTTATTGCTGTGATTTTGGATAACTTACTGCTGTGGGTAGCAAACACATATGGCAACCTATTAGTATTAAATAGATCTGGAACTAATAATTGTTTATAGAAATTATCCTTCCATATGTGTATTTGCCTACATTTTTTATTTAAAGTGGCCCTGTATTAGTGGTTTAAGACGAGGCAAAATCAGTGAAATACATATGGCATCAGTATGAAAAAAGACAAGCTGAAGTAGGCATATCCATGGGATGTCTCAAATTTATAAACCTGTAGGAAGTGAGGTATAGGTGAGGTAATGTTATCACCTTAAGTAAAAAAGTTTGGCAGATTAAGCTACTGAATGATTCATTGTTATAAATAGGATTTTACCATTGAAGAATCAATAAAACAGATCAATTTCATATGCCATTTTATTGCAAATGATCTAAATGGAGTATAAACAAAATAAGACCAAACTACTTAATAGGGGTGTGCGAAACAGGCCACACTTGATTTGGATTTGGCCTGAATCAGGGACACTGATTTGATTCATTGATTCAGATCACTGTCCCTGATTCAATTTGGCCAAATCTGAAGATTCGATGATGATTCGGAGGATCAGCGATTCAGCCATAGACACAGTTTTAAATGTTTTTTCTACATCCCTCAAGGTACCCGGTGCAGCTTGTGAACACTGCAGTGATGGGATGCATGGAGCATCCCAGAGGAGTGCAGGGGGGTGGGGCCACAAACTTGGCAGTGAACCCAGAAGTGGACTGAAAGTACTTATGGTTCACTTTTTGGTCCACCACTGAGTGTGCTGGGGGCCCCCTCATGCTCCCCTGGCGTGGCGATTGGCCAAAGGGAGGACCCCAGGTGCCCCTCCAGACCCAGGAGGCAGCAATTGCTGAGCTGGAGGGGTGCAGGGGGCCCCCCTTGCATGCTTCATGGCGGACCCAGAAGTGGACTGGAAGTTCTTCTGGTCCACTTCCAGGTCTACTGCCAAGTGTGCTGAGGAGGCCCCTCCCCTCCCCTCTCCCCCATGCTCCTGTGGGACACTTGATCTACCCCACCACCGCAGCACTCATGAATGGCCTGGTACCTTGAGGTATGTAGAAAAAATATTTTAAGCTGTGTCTATGTCCAAATCATCAAATCTTTCTGAATCTCTCCAAATCAATTTGGAGGGTTCTGATTTGATTCAGAGAAATTAAAGGGTCTCCTGATTCAATTCAGAGTTTCGGCCACTGAATTGGGCCAAATCTCCACTAAATCGAATCAGGGACTGAAGCTTCGCACAGCCCTACTACTTAAACATGACTTTAGACCAGAACTTTTAGTGTTTCATATAGACTTTGAAATAGTGTTTCCAACCATAGCATTTCATTATAATAAAAGCTTTTCATAACTAATTTTCTCCAGGTTTTGTATCCAGAAATACTTGAATTACTGTGTTCTTCTAATAGAAAATCTAAAAACTGTAATAACATTTAATAACAAGCTTATACATTTATTAGTCCCAGTAAAGAAAAAAAATCAGAAACTGAAGAAATCATACACAATTCATGAATTGTTGAAAACCATAAGACTAAAATAAACAAGTTCAGCCTGAATGAACCTGATTACAAATTGTGTTTAGATCATAGTAATTCTAAATCTAATGTTACTTAGTTCTGATTACACACAAAAGTCTATTAGTATTCTTGATTTTAAAAAAATGATTGAATTATTATAAACATTGCTTTACTTAACCTTAGAGGTGATTAAAAGGACCAGAGAAATAACTCCTGCATTTGTTCTCTGCATTGAAACAAAGGATCTCATGCTTCACTGTTTTTTTGCACCCTGTTCTATGTTTCTGACCTTGTTGTCATGTAAATCCATTTTTCCTCTGATGTAAATGACTGAAGAAGGTGCAAGGCACTGGAGATTTCACCACAAAGTTCCTAATTTTTAATGTGATTTACATATTGTCTCAAAACAACAACTGCTAATAAAAACTGATGTGTCAGTGGTGGATGATGACAGACCAGTGGCAGCAAGTGGCAGAAAGAAAGAGCAATGAGCTCAAGTTGCAGCAAGGGAGGTTTAGTTTGGATATTAGGAAAAACTTTCTCACTAGGAGGGTGGTAAAGCACTGGAATGGGTTACCTTGGAGAGGTGGCGAAATCTCCATCATTGAGTTTTTTAATGCCCAGCTTGACGAAGCCTGGCTGGAATGATCTAGTTTGGGATGGTCCTACTTTGAGCAGGGGTTGGACTAGATAACTTCCTGAGGTCCCTTCCAACCCTAGTTTTCTGTGATTCTATGATCAGAACCCTGGAGACTCTTATAAAAGAATAATGAAGTCTGTATTGGTACTAGTACCTGTAGACTGTAGCCACTGGAAGAAGCAGGAAAAGAGGGTGTGTATAGTTAAGGAAATAAGTCATGCATATAGCGATACATGGCTAGCGTTTTAATAAGGCTTTTGAAAAAAATGTTTTATCTTCCTAGTAATTTCAGGAATGTAATTTTTCTAGTTTTATCTTACCTAAATTGTTCAGAAATATTTTATGTGGAGACACTTCCATTACTTATTCATGAATACATCAAAGCCTGTAAATCTCTTCAGGTTTTTACCTGTCACTTTAACAGGCTTTGGCTTGCAGTACTGTCCCTCCAACTAAGAAAAACAAAGTTGCTTCCTATGTCAACTCAGAACCCCCACAGGTGACTCAATGAAGATTTTTCTTTGCTTTAGGAACTAATTTAGGACATGATTATTGGGGGCAACATATTTTTTTCTGAAGGAAGAAGGGAACCAACTTTCCATTTTTTCAGAGCTTCCTATATAAAAATACTGATGACCTTTTCATTACTTTAATCAGTGTCTTTGTTAGGAGCTATGTAATAATGCTATCATTATTAAAGTTAAAGTGCATAATGGAAGGGTTTATATATCTTTTAGCTCTTTCCACAGTGTCAAGGTGTGTCCATGCATGAAAGAGGGAACCTATAAAACAGGTAAATAGGGGCCTCAATGCAAAAGATAAGGGCCACCGTTACTATACTAGCTTGAGACTAAGGGGATGGCTTGCTCTTCATGCCTCTAATCCCCTGATCACCAATACTGGTAAGGTGAAGAGGGAGCTTTCTATGAGTCATATCAGTTTTCTTTATATTCTAGTAAAATTGTCATGTTTTAAATTTCCAAGACCTTAAGTTTTCATGTGAAAGTCATCTAGATAAACATGGATGATGATGATATCTTCTAAGAATGTTCTATTTGGTACTGAGTTGTGTGTTGTTGACATGAATGGCTCTTAGGTTGTGCTGTGTTAGCAAACTCTGGGCAGCAGAGTATTTGGTGTCTGTGATGCTAAAGCTGCCATTTATAACACTTTTTAAAAAAGAAATTAATTCTATCAGAATAAGCACTTTATGTGAATAAAAGCCCAAGGAAAGCCTATAGCTGTATAGACTGTTTAATCTGTCTCTAGTAAATATTGTGATATCTTTAGTGTAAGTTTTATTTTTATAGTTGCATAGGAGAATGAAATGGATAGTTTTTTTGTCAAAGGATGCTACATAAAGACTGGCTTCATTCTGTAAAAAGGGTCCGATCTTGAAAACGCTTATGCCTCTGAGCAACTTCAAATGTCTGAGCAGCCCTATTGCCTGCAGCGGGGTCATTTAGGTGGTTACGGTCACTTATATTAGTAAACTTTTGAAGGATCAGGCTCTAAATCTCTGGATACCTTTTTCTCACCAGAAAGTATTGTCAGAATTCCTCTAGCAAATAGAAATACTATAGGGAATTATTTTTGTAATTTCCAAAGCACTATTGAAAATATAAAGACACCAGATTCTAAACCTAGACCCAGTTTATAAAAATTGATCAGAAATTTCTTGATCTTTTTTTTTTTATGTTCAGACTATAGAAAATATTTCAGGTTTATTGCACTTGTATGTCTGATTTCATTAATTAGGTGCTGTAATAAAACTACCAAAATATAATTAGCACCGTTTTAAGATTATGAAATACATTGTTGTTGATATTGTTGTTATTATTTATTTCCAGCTTACTGATGTTTTAAAAGTTCCTGTGGTGAAGCATAGTAGTTTTTTATTAATAATGCCTTTAATCCTTACATTCTATCCATTTCCAAATCAGGCTGGTTCTTGAATGGAAACTGGAGTTTGATCTACTTTCTCTTTCTCTTTTTAATCAACAATTTGGCTTTGTCTGGTTAATATTTCATGTTTTATAACTATCACACTATGGGCACATCCAGATGAGTCCAGCTGTGCAGTATGCAGTGCCACAAACATGTCTTCAGCACCACGTACCGCACGGTCAGTTGTTCTCCTCACTTCAAGAGCACACTGCCCATGCATGCACTGATCCGGGGGGGAGTCCACATATTTTTTTGACTCCTGCATATCCAGGGGTCAAAAAGCCCGGGGTGGGGTGGGGCAGCAGCACATGCACGGGTATTTCATGCCCCTGAAAAGTGGAGCAATGCCACCCAGAGCCAAGCTGCGCCTGCCAGCCAGGCTCCACCCAGAAGGATCACCACTGCTGCAGCTCCAGGAGTCCCACAGGACCCCAGGTAAAGCTGCTGGGGCCAGCACAGCCTGACCTATGCCCCAGGGTAACTTGCCGTGCACCAAAGAACATGTGGCACAGACATTTCCAGGGGACAAATAGCTGCAGTGGAAGGTGTGCCGCTGCTACTTGTCTCCAGGGAACAAAATGTCTGCACTCATCTGGACACAGCGTATATGTTTATAGCATGCCTCAATAATTTATTATAGCAGCTCCACATATTAAAAGTGAAGTTTTGCTGGTAAGATTTTGGAGTTCTATTCTAACACAATTTCCTGCAGGGAGGATTCCAATTCCTCCAGATTACTGATTGTTTTCCGTACAGGAATTACTACAGACAATCACAAAACAGCTTGGGAAAGGAACATTGCTTTCCAGTTGGCGCTCTGTGGATCTTTTCACATCACATTACTCATTACATAACATCACAGAATGTTACTCACATTAGACCCAGTCCAGCCCCAGCTGAACTCAGTAAGAGTCTTTCCATTCATTTAATTCGAAATTGCATTGTGTTTTTGTGCTGGGTAAGTGACTTAACCTGAAATATGTTAACTGCAGATTATATAAAGGATTATTCTTTTTTCTGCTAAAGTCCATAAATCTATGTCCTGAAGGTCCCTTTTTTTTTTTTGCCTCCCCAGGAGCCAGCACCTTAGCCAGGCTTCCCTGTTGCAAAATTTTCTGAGGAAATTGCTGAATCATTTCTTCAAAACTTTATGCTAACAACTGGGTTCAGCAATGTGCCTATCAACCTCCCAACCATGTTCCAGGGCTGTGCAAGATTTTTGAAGACATTTTCCCTTTGGATAAATTTGCCCCTTTTGGAAGTATTTTTAGTGGCTGGTACCTTTACAAGGTTTGGGGGAGGGAAGGGGCAGGCCAAGGAAGGGAGTGGGGGGGCGTAGGGCTAGATTCATGGAAGCTAGGAAGATTTAGGATTGTGTCTTGTAAAGATCTGTGAGGTTGGATATCTCTAGAAAGGAAGCGGCTAGCATTGGAGATACTGACTCTGCAGGGCTATATACAGTGCAGCCTGAATGCAGCTGCATCAGCCCCCCGCTTCCTCAGGGAAGGAGTGAGACATTACTGAAGATACCTGGAAAGATCATGGAAAAGGTCCACAGAAAATCTATTTTGAAGCACCTTGAGGAGAACAAAGTGATTAGGAACAGCCAGCATAGATTCACCAAGAGCAGGTTATACCTGCCCAACCATGACTAGATTAAAGTACTGCAAGATGGATATAAAACTGGCTGAATGATTGCGCTCAATCAGTAATCATCAATGGCTCAATGTCTACTTAGGAGGAGGTATCAAATAGGGTTCCTTAAGAGTCTCTCCTGGGTTTGGTATTTTTCAACATATTTATTTATGATTTGAAGGATGGGATAAAGTGCATACTTAGAAAATTTGCAGATGACACCAAGTTAGGTAGCGTTGAAGACACTCTAGAGAGTAGGGCTAGGATCCAGAATGAGCTGAAATAAACTGGAAAAATGGTTCAGAATCAACCAGATGAAATTCAGCAAGGGCAAATGCAAAGTCCTGCCCTTGGGACAAAATATTTCCATGCACAAGCAGAAACTGGGAAATGATTGGCGGTACTGCAGAGGAAGAGGTTACAGCTAAATATGAGCCATCAGTGTTTTGTTGAAAAAATAAAGCAAACAACACACTGAATTGTATTAACATGAAAGTCTTTTGAAAAGAAAGGGAAGTCATCCTTTCCCTCTATTTGATACTTGTGAAGCCTCATCTGGAGTATCAGGCCCCGTATTTTTAGAAAGATGTGGACAGAGGCCAGCAGAAAGCAACAATGATTAGAGGCCTGGGAAGAATGTCTTATGAGGAAAAGCTGAGAGAACTGGGGAAGACTAATGGGGGATTTGATAACAGTCTTTAAATACAAGAAGATGAAAATGAACTTTTCCGTGCGGCTGCAGGGAACAGGACTAGGAACAATGATCTCAAGCTGCAATGAAGAAATTTAGGTTGCAGGTTAGGAAGAACTTTTTGATTATGAGGGTAGTTGAGCATTGGCACAGGCTACCTAGAGAAACTGTGGAATCTCCACTCCATTCTTGACATCTCCGTTCCACTGTGGAATCTCCATTCCTGACGTTTTCAAGAGCAAGTTAGACACTTGGCAAGGATGGTTTATTCAGGAATGATCCTGTTCTGAGCAAGTCTTGCCAGACACTTACAGAGTCTTCCTATTCCTATGATCCTACGAAACACAATCAATTATCTTCTATTATGCAGAGTGAAGTATGCTAGACAATAGTACACACCTGGCTCATGGTAGCTGTCATCTTCAGCCAGGATACTGATTGTAGAGCTCAGCTGTCTTTACCTTTACCAGGTAGCAAGAGAAAGAGCCTGGACCTGCTCAGCCCATTCTGTACTACCATCTCAATAATAGGCACCTGCAGTAATAAGGCTGAAACTTCACAAGGAAACAGAGGCTCTGCCTGACCCACCTGGAGAGAGTTAGCTCTTAGTAGAAAGAGACAGAGTTCCTGCAACACCCTTTGCTTGAGCCTCAGGCCAGTACCTTCCTTGAGAGAACCAAAGCTTGGGGCATGGAGACAAATCCAGCGTCTTTGAGGGTTCAGAGATTACAAGTCATGGAATATTTTCAGAGCAGCATTTTGCTATCTTGTCTGAAGGAGGATTGTAGAGACACAAACCTAAAGGGGAAATCGGGAAATAAAAATAGTGCTAGTTTCTCTGCTCACGTTCAGGGACGACAGTATTGGGTGTTCTGGTGAATGGGTAGTTCCACCAGGAGCAGATGGATGGCAGATGAATGCAAAAAAGAAGGAGGCTATAGACATGTGCTGACTCTTGTAGGTGTGCATAGATTCTATCCACTAAAGGAATTATTCCTCCTAAATGGAGGATGGCTAATTAGAGAATCAAAAGAAAATTATCTTCTTCAGGCAAATGTACTGGACATTATAAAACTACAGTTAAGAGGCCTGCAGTTGCCCTACACAAGCTACCCCTCCCAAGCATCCTGGGGAGGTATGATAGAAGGATAGTTAATTCATATCATAATTAAGCATTGGTAGGCTGTCATCCCCAGCTGCTGCTGTGTGTCACCTTGCTGTACACCCACAATATTTTTCCAGTGCAAATTGCTATGTATTACCACTACCTCCATTTTCTTCCTAAACACTGTAGTTGCCCTCCTGTGATAAACTGTAGTGAAGTGGCCCAAGGGGACCTGGGATACTATAACAGTAATTAATTAAAACAAGCCAAATTAAGGATGAAATTTTCTTGTTCTGGAATAGCAGTTTTGTGTCAAACATATTATTTCTCTATTGATGTTTTCTGCAGTTTAATATATGTCATGCAGGAGTTTATTTTTAAATGCTCAAATAGTTCAGAATTAAAAAAAAAAGACTTGAGGGAAAACAGATTTAACAAGACAGGGTAACCCATCATCTGCCTGTGGCACGATGCATCCAGAGGGAACTTCTAAGTCACCAGCAAACTGACAGTCATTCAGTGGGTATGAAGGCTGCCAAGGAGACAGATGGCAATGTTGAAATAATCTATGTTGTGCCTACCATCTAGGTTTTGTAAGGAGAGGAGCAGCTTAGAGTAGCGACATGTTGTCATAGAATAAATAGTCTCTGCTCTTACCTTTTGTTTTGTTTTTTAAGCAGTGTTGATACAAAACTGAACTGAAATTTTTTTCACAGTTGTAACAGAAATGTAAGTTAGGAAGGCAGGAAGTTAGACTCTTGTTGCAATTAAAATGCTATTCATAAGCTTAAGAACTGGAGGCAATTTAAATTACATATCACTGGCAGAAGAGGGTTTTAGATCTTTGGGGTTTTTTTAGAAGAGATGCATTGTATGAATTCTGTTTCAAAATAACTGAAGAACAACTGGGAATCAAGTTGGAGAGAAAAAAATGTATTAGCAAATTCCTCAGAGCAGGGTTGTTCAAGTGGCAGCTCACCAGGGGTTAATTTTCACCCCATGGGGCTCATTGGCATATGTGACTCCAGAACCCAGGGATGAACACCACTGTTTGTTCCCCCGCCCCTTTGTCCAGCACAGCATTTTGTTGTCTTCAGTCACTGCTGGCAATTCAAATTGTCAGCAAAGAAAAAGGGAGATTGAATGGTGGTGGCCCTGAATTCCAGAGCCATGCCAATGTAGCATGTCCAGATCCAGCCCACAAAGCAAAAGATGTTTGTTATCCCTGCTTCAGGGCAACAAAAGGACCATGTGCTAGCTGCTGTAAATAGTGTCAATTCCTCCTCCTGGAGGGAATACTTATGGAAGATTGTAAGTAGGTATTTTTACACACTTGCTCATACTCTAGACACCATTCCATAAAAATAAAATAGACACAACATTCAGAGCAAAAGGTTAGAAGGAATGCCGTGGTTATCTTAATCTGTTTTGGGATTAAGTTGTTTTGGATTAATTCAGCCTTGTGTCATTAAATTGCAGTATTCATCAGCAAGAAAATTGCAGTAACTTTCTTGTGATTTTCATTGAAATCTTTAAAAATGTGCTCTTCTTCTTGCTTTAATACCAGTTGTCACAATGTACGCAGGCAGAAGAAACTCACAGGTACATATGTATAGGTCAAAGGTGCATGAGAACCACATCACTTCCAGACAGAGTGAGCTCAATGATATTAACTTTTAAGTAATTTCTAGCACATCTTCCTTCTTTTTCATTGAAAAATTCTTAGTAATACTGGAAATGAGTCTAGTGGAAGGCAGCAAGCTGCCTAAATCCCTGATGCTTCTCTAGACTGAGGTGTCACACTCACTTTTTCCTCAAATTGCTCACAAAAAATATGTGTTCTAGGAACTTTACACAGAAGGAACTGCACAGACAGAAGTGCAGCTCCCAGCTGTAACTCAGAATGATTTTTGCAAAGCGTTTGGAGTTACAACATTACCCCAGACCAAACAGAAGTTCACCGTTGGTTCCAGCAGGGAGGGGAATCTAGCAGCTGTCTAGGAGCCAGCAGCCAGGTTCCCATAGCAGTGGCAATGGCTGTCTGTCAGTGTTCGCTGTTTTCAGAATGGGAGGGGGAAAGGCAGTGGAGGAAGGTCATATAGGGCTCCCCAGCTGGTACTGAAGGGTCAGGTGGATGAACTGGAGCCTCCTCACCTTGGGGGGGCTGAACCTCCCCACCCAACTGAACCCCCTCCACTCCCTTTCCTCACTCCCATTCTGAAAACAGTGACAGGCTGGGAGCTTCACAGACACAAGTTACAAAAGATGCTACATTTTGAAATATCTTTATCTGATCCCTCAGGCAATTTTTGAAGCTGTCTGCAGCCGTGCACTTACTTAGTCACAGGTATAAATGCTTTCTGTGGCCACATTGGGCAAAAATTGTCACTTCTGTCTGTACCCTCTGTCTTTAATTGGAGGTGGCATAGTTCTGTGTAGATTAGTGACAGTTAGTGATATCCTTATTTCATAATTAATTTATTTATAGTTGAAATTCCTACCCAATTACATTGGAAAGGCCACATAATGCTCATTGAAATAAAATATCAGCTTCTCTGTTTGTGGTCAGATTAGGGGATCAAAAATCACAGCTTTTGGGTTCTCTTTCTGTCTCTGTCCCTGGCTCACCATGCAGCTGTGGGTGAGTCACTATGCCCCTTTTCCCCTCAGTTTACTAGTATAATAATATCTGCATCTTATCATTTTTGCATTACAATTGCATCAGTATAGGTTGCCTTGATATCCACATCTAAAAGCTTTTTAAGGTGTGAAATATTATAACACGAGTGCATCAACTGTGTGTTAAAGAACCAGTGGGCATATGAATCTGTAATAGTCAGACATAGGACTTCAGTTTAAATCAAGCTGTAAGAATTGTAAAAAAAAAAAATAGACATGGCTTGCTGGATTATGCATGCTATTTTATTTCTTCCACCATTATTCCACTGATAATTCCTTTGTAATGGATTTTATATTTTAAATTACAAAGCAAGTTTCTATTATTAGTAATAATTTTCGGAGAGAAAGCAGAGGGAAACTGGGCTTTCTGTCACAGAATTGTTTGTTGGAACCTGTAAGATTTGTATGTATAAAACATTTTAAATGAGAATAGCTTTCCAAATCTCCTTCAGAATAAATTTTTATTGGTTTGTTAGGGAGAAGGCACCTGATATCTTTAAAATGATTTATGCCTGGTTGATAATTACATAAAGAGTTATTAGCTAAGCTAGAAAAGAGTACTCATGTACAATGCAGAAGTTTAAATAAACCCAATGAAGTGGTTCCCAAATTAAGGGTGTAACAGGGAGCCAGAGGCAGAGGTGGAGGTAGCAACACGGGCCCCCCTTCCCTATTGGGGGAAGGGAGGCTTATTATATGGACTGGCTGCAGGGGAATAGGTAGCCAGGGAATCATAGACTGAGATTGTCTTTTGTGGAGTCAGATGTGCAATATGGCAGAGCCCTGCTTGAGCAGTAGAGACATTGCTAAGGCAGCAAGGGAAGCCACCGTACGCTTCCCTGAAGGCAGCCTGGTCATCAGACCCATAATGGAAACTCCTGTTGGTGGCTGGAGAGTCACCAGACAGGAAAGGTCAGGGCTTAGGAGGCACATAAAGCCGGTGCCTGAGCCCAGGTGGTCAGTTGCTCCCTGGTCCCTGCAGGTGGCAGGGAGAAGAGCTGCTGCCGAGGAAGGATTCAGAGGAGTGCCTGGCTGATGGATGAGGTGCCCTGGGCTTTCCAGTAAGGTACTTAAAGTGATCAGGGATGTGTAGATTTCATAGACTTCATAGACATTAGGGCTGGAAGGGACCTTGTGAAATCATCGGGTCCAGCCCCCTGCTCACAGGGCAGAGTGTCATCTGGGGTCAGATCACTGCAGCAAGATAAGCATCTAAGTGTTTCTTAAAGGTATCCAGAGTAGGTGTGTGCACCATTCTGGGTTGAGTCTGTTCCAGACTCTGGACATTCAGACGGTAAAGAAGTGTTTTCTTATGTCCAGTTTAAAACTGTCTTCTGGCAGTTTGTGACCATTTGCCCTTGTGTTCCCTTAGGGTGCCGTGGTGAACAGATGTTCTCCCAGATCCTGATGCACACCCCTTATATACTTATAGGCTGCCACCAAGCCCCCCCAGACCTTGCACTTCTCCAGGCTGAAGAGTCCCATGCCTCTCAGCCTCTTCTCATAAGGCCTGCTCTCTCAACCTCTGTTCTTGTGAGTGGCTCTCCTCTGGACTCTCTGAAGCTTCTTCACATCCCTTTTAAAGTGTGGATCCCAGAACTGGATGCAGTCCTCCAGCTGTGGCCTCTCCAAGGCCGAGTAAAGTGGGAGGATGACATCTTGGGTCTTGCTTGAGAGTCATCGGTAGATGCAAGCCAGGATTTTATTTGCTTTGCCAGCTGTGGCATTGCATTGGTGGCTCATATTCATATTGTGGTCATTCATGACCCCCAAGTCTTTCCATTATGGTGCTAGTGAGTGTATTCCTGCTGAGCCTCTAAGTATGATGCGGGTTCTTTTTCCCACGGTAGAGCACCTTGCATTTCTCTATGTTGAATGTCATCAAGTTTTGATCTGTCCACCTTGCAAGCCTGTCCAGGTCAGCCTGAATCCCCATCTTATCCTGTAGAGTGATTGCAATTCCCCATAATTTGGTGTCACCTGCTAACTTAGTCAGTCTGCTTCTGACACCCAAATCCAGATAATTTATGAATATATTAAAGAGTACTGGTCTGAGAACAGAACCCTGGGGGAAGTCACTAGTCACCATGAGGCATATTAACTCTGTTCCATCAACAATCACTCTCTGGGTTTGACCACAGAGTCAGTTCCCCAGCTATTGGACTGTAAGGTTGTCGAGACTGCAGCTCCCCAATTTTACCATGAGGACATCATGGAAGATCAAATCAAAGGCTTTTTTGAAATCCAAGTAAATGATATCAGCCTCTCCTCCCCTGTCTAGGTGATGCATCACCTGGTCATAGAAGGAAATGAGGTTGGTTAGGCATGACCTACCCATAATAAAGCTATGTTGGCTATTTCTCAGAATGATGTCTTCCATTAGTCTGTTGATGAATTCTTTAATATTTTTTTCCAAGATCTTTCCAAGGAATGAGGTCAAACAAATCGGCCTGTAGTTCCCTGGGTCTTCCTTCCCGTCTTGAAGATAGGCACCATGCTGGCACTCTTCGAATCTTCAGGAACCTGTGTTGTTTGTTGGCAGAAGTTCAGTGCACATAAACTGTTTTTAAAATGGCTGAAACCAGTTTAAGATAACCTTGGATGGTTGTAATATGAGACTTAATTGATTTAGGTTAAATCAGTTTATTGAACTTCCATCCCAGATCCCCTCCAGATTCAAGTCAGCTCACAGTCCCCCAACATCCCAAAATGCATTGCACCTTCCCCATAACCCCCACCCCTCTTGCAAGGAGGGTAGGCTGGCCTTGGCCCAATCAGTTTGCTCTAGCAGAGCATAAAGGCATGCTCTAGCACCTCCTGTCTTCTGGCCTGGGCTACTGCAGGCATGTAGCTGGATTTCCAGAATCAAAAGTAAAAGTCTGAGATGGACTTTGTTCTGCCTTTGGCTTTTTGACTGTTTTTACTTAGTCTTCAACATGACATATCTCTTCTCTAAGGCTATTTTTAAGGAAAAAATAATAATCTGGATGGACAGACTTTAAACATAGGGAAAATATTTCAAGTACAATGGGAGGCATTTAATGTAAGTTGGAAAAAGATATTGTATATTCTGGAAATGCTTCATAATTGAATAATGGAGAATTCAGGAATATTCTAGGAATATTAGAATATTTCACAGCAGTACAAACTGCCTATTTGGTCACGAACCAAAGAGGAGGTCTGTTCTTTATGCTTTAAAAAAGAAAGCAAAGTTCTTATATCAAATAAGGAAAAGGATCTGTGAGAAAATGATACTTCCTCAAAATCACTATACTTTTTAGTAGTCCAAGAGGAGTGTTTACAGTACTTCTTAAATGCACCTCCACTCTGTTTCCACTTTACTTTTGTCAGGAAATGTTAGTTGAAATCCTAATTGGATTATGTTTCTAACTATCTATGGACCCATCAGCCTGACTTCTATCTCGGGGAAGGTCTTAGAAAATTTTATTAAAGAGGCCATCCTTAATGGAGTGGCCGATGTCAACATCCTAAGGGATAGCCAGCATGGGTTTGTTGCGGGTAGGTCTTGCTTGACGAATTTCATTTCCTTCTATGACCAGGTGACCTATCACCTGGACAAGGGAGAAGAGATTGATGTCATATATCTTGACTTCAAAAAAGCCTTCAATCTGGTATCCCATGATCACCTCTTGGTGAAACTGGCCAATTGTGGCCTTGGGTCCACCACGATCTGCTGGCTGGGAAATTGGCTCCGTGGTCAGACCCAGAGGGTAGTAATTGATGGAAGTCAATCACCATGGTGCCCTGTAACCAGTGGGGTCTCCCAAGGCTCCGTCCTTGGACCCATATTGTTTGACATCTTTATTAATGATGTGGACATTGGAGTCAGAAGCGGACTGGCCAAGTTCGCTGATGACACCAAACTCTGGGGCAAAGTATCCACACATGAAGACAGGCGGGTGATCCAGGTTGACCTGGACAGGCTCAGCAAATGGGTAGATGAGAATCTGATGGTGTTT
>NW_017729031.1:66518326-66527745 GCF_001723915.1 Gavialis gangeticus
TTGGGGGGCTGGACTTGATGATCTTCCGAGGTCCCTTCCTGCCCAAATGTCTTTGAAATCTATGAAATCTATCTTTTGAATAAATGGACAGTTTTGAAAATTACCATATTTATTCACATATCACATTCACCTTCCCCTGCCAGAAAGTGCCCTTCAAAACTGGGGTGCAAGTCATAAGCAAGGAGGCTGATTTTTCTGGAATAGAATCATGGGGACACTGATGTAAGATGGCTGGCAGCTTCTCTTTTAGGCAGCCAGCTAGAGAGATGAAGTCTGCTTTTAACCCCTTCAAAACTGCTCTTGAATTGGCAATATTGTTTTGGGTGAACAGCCAAATAAGCAGCCAATAATTTGCCATTAGAGAGCAGTTGTGAAAGGCTTAAGTGAACTTCATCTCATTCTTGCTGCTGAAGAGAGAATAAAGCAGCTGTCTTCCATCACTGCCTCTCTATACTCCCCACCCCAGATAACTATATTAGTTTTTATGTTAGAAAAAGGTGCAGTGGGATCATCCCAGATATATAGTGGATGAAAGACAAGAAGAATGCTGTGTTAAATGTTATATTAAAGTCACACAAGGCACTTAATATTGGCTAGAATGCAGGGTGGAGAAGCTATTTAGATAGAAAAATTGAAAAATGTTTTTCCTCCCATTTTTCATGAGAAGCGTAACATATATGAACCTTCTAGCAGCATAGATTATTTGTCTGTTTTGAAGAGTTGTAGTAATAGTATAAGCGCATTCTCATTTCAGTCAAATGTCTCTTCCATGGCCAAGGTTAAAGGGTCAGAATATGTTCTGCAATATAGCAAACACATTATTAAAATGACAGATGACCAGAAAATTAAATCTTCTTTTGCCAGAGGAGATTTTCAAATGTTAAAAGAAAGCATCTGCAACAGATTAGTTTGTTCCTATTAAGGTCACAAAGACCAGAAACTTGAGTGGCCAATGCAATGCCAACTATTATCTTGCATTTGTGGGGAAAGACTTGTATTAACAAAGTACACAGTGTATACACAGTAAATGAGACAGACCTCAAGATATTGCTGCATTGTTTGTGATTAGTAATTATCAGGTCAGCTGCTTATCATAGAAATATTTCTTTTCTTTGATTTATAAACCAGATTAAACATCTCATACAAACAAGTTTTGTCATAGGCCCTCCTGCCCTCTCCCAAGGCAATGTTTGGAATCTACACACCATGTGTCTAAAGAGAACTTTAGTCATTCATCTTCATATTGTGACCATCGCTGACGTTACTTATATTTGCTGAGATCAGGTAATGAGCAGGGATCTGGGTTTTCAGTTTCCCACAGAAAAATGGAGAAAAACACAGATTTTCCTCTTACCAAAGGAAAATACAGATTTCTCATTTTAACAGAAACCCATGGATTTTGTAGTTTGGCAAAGAGCTCTCTGAAGACTGGCAGAGAGGGCTGGGAGGGAGTGGGAAGAGGACAGGCAGGCAGGGGGTACCACGTACATGGCCAGCAGGCAGCCTGGAAAGCAGCTCCCAGGGGTAAGCTGGGGAAGGGGGAAAAATTGAAGCCCCCATGGGGAGAGAGTTGAGTAAGGCTGGTGCTGGGGCTGCTGCCCATCTGGGCAGTGTGGGGGGCTTGAAGCCCACAGCTGAAATGCATGGCTGCAGGGCCCCAGCAGAGAGAGGGATGGGGCCACTGGCAGCTTATCCGGAAGGTGGGGTGGGGCCTGATCTCCACCTCTGGGTCCACTCCCTGGGGGGCAGTATGGACCTGTGCCCCCCAGATCTGTGTGCGGGGCAGGGACAGGAATGGGCTGCCTGCTTTGGGCTTGGGCTTGGGCTCCCACCCTGCTGCCCTCCCTCAGGGCCTCCACAGCCCAGCAGGTGTGACCCGGTGCTGCAGGGAACATGGGGATCTTCCTCCTGCTATGAGCTCCATGCTGCCCTGGTGACACGTCCCCCGTGCACATGGAAGCAGTGAGGGGCACAACCCCATGCTGCCACCCACACTGCTGTGCAGGGGACACATCGCTAGGGCAGCATGGAGCTCCCAGCAGCAAGGAAATCCCCACGTGGCCCTGCTGTTCCCTACAGTGCTGGGTCACACCTGCTGGACTGTGGAGGCTCTGGGGGAGAGCAGCAGGGCAGAAGCCTGAGCCCACAGTAGGCAACCTGCCCCTGCCCCTGCCCTGCGCACAGATCTGGGGGTCTGTGTTTCCCCTGTCCTCTCTGGGAGTGCACACAGCAGCGAGGAGCTGCCTCATTCCACCCAAACCCATAGCAAGCAGGCAGTGGGCAGGGGAGCTTGGCTCCACTCCACTGCAGAAGCCACTGCCTCCTGCTGGGGGGCAGGGGGCTGTGGACCCAGGTCCCTGGCCCTGTAGCCTTGGCATCTGGGGGTCCCCTCTAGCAGGGCTGGGGGGAAGAGGGCTGTGGGTGGGGTACAAGGGGCACCAGTAGGGCTCAGGGGGATGTAGGGTGGAGTGAGGGTCACCAGCAGTTGGGGGATGTGGGGGCAATGAGGGGCCTTTGATTTTTATCACAGATTTTGCGGGTTTTATCAGAGAATTTGTGATTTTTTTTTTAAGGGAAAACCAGGATCTCTGGTAATCAGTATCTCCCTACTCCATTCCATTCTTTTAGAGACAAACATAATGTAATAGTGGGACTACTTTTAAACTTCCTCAGAGCTAATGTGGCAGGGTACCCCTTCTGTTCATTAAGTATCACTGGGGTGAGGATAGCTGACAAAAAATTACAATGCGTTTGAGATGAGAAACTTATTTTATTGCCATCCTTTACCAAATTTTTTTGAAGATGGGGGTGGGAAATAAAAGTTACAGCTACACTTCAGAGAATTCATTTTTGAAAACTAATCAACAGCCCGTTATAGAGAATTACCTCCTGTCTAAGACAAGCCGTAGAATTCTATAGAGATGATGTAATTAAAAAACAGAGAAAACTCTGTTTGGTTTTTGTATAGAAAAGTCTGGTTTGTTGTTTGTTACATTTTGTAGAAATTTATCCACCAGGAGTGATGGTAGATTTTTTCAAGTTTGAGTAACGTGAATGGTCATATTTGTAATATCACTTTTGGGTTGGGTTTGTCAGTGGCAACTTGTCTGTTGACAGTAAGATCTTGTTCCCTTTTGATGACCAAATTCTTTCTTTTTTTCTTTCTTTCTGATAATGATAGCTGACATCATTTGGCCCCATTGGAATGTTTGCCTTCTGGAATGTTTGAGAGATCATTCTCATCTGTTACTCAGCCATAAGAATAGGTTAAAGTGCAAGAGAACTTCCTAGTGTTTCAGTTAGACAAAATGCTTAAACCTGACTTTCTCTATTATAGAAGTTGGAAGCCCTATTGTATGTAACTATTTACTGTCTAATTTTAAACTTTGCTTATGCTGCAAATTTCTGTTTAAAAAAACCCCCAAAAGAACCCCCTTGAAATTGAAAGATTTAAAGCTTAAAAATAGACTTTTCAGGTTGGCATGCCCAAAATAATTACTCTAAAAATGTATTGCTAACAGTTCTGCTCATGAAAATGTTCTGCTTCCCCCAAATGAGGCTGGCAGCATTGTTAAAAGTTATTTTTTATCTAATGAATCAGTTTAACCCCCTTGTGCTGTAGGGAGGAATTTTTCAAAATGCCTTGGGAAAGTCAATGAGATACTCTTAAGCATGGCTGGTAGGGAGATGGTGGTGGCTGACAGCCATGTTGGTTGTACCGCTGAGGTTGAGGGGAGAAAACATAATCCTACGAATCACACTGGAGACTGTATAGTAGTTTGGGCCCATTGGGGAAAAACACTGACAACACTGACCAGTCAAATCTGGATACATTTTGGCTCTGCAGGTAGAGGGGTAAAAATCTGTCAAGTAAACTGAATGAGGTTGAAGAGAATTTGGATGACATTTCTCTCAACCAGAGAGCTGTGAACATGTGCTTTGAAGAAGAAATGTAACACAGACATGTTGAAGTTATCCAGGAGCTCTAGAGGACGGGGACTCAATCTGTGCTCAGAGCAGCTCTCAGATATTAAATAGGTATCTTTGTGTATGTGTATGTAGTGGATCCAGAGGGGTTGTGCACTTAATATTGCATAATTCTTACATGAACTTCTGTGAACTATCTTAAAGCACAAGAGCATCTTAGAGATTATAGCAGGTCCGGATAATACCTGTTAAGGAGTGATTTGCTTTTCTGCTTTTTTGCTTTCTCTGAAAGTAGCTAATTCTTTTCAGGAGATGGCAGTAGGAATTGGCTGGAATCGTGCTAAAAGCTAAATTCAGGTATAACAAAGTTTTTCTTCATAGCTTATGAAAAGAAAAAAAAAAAAGATATAATATCTGAAAATATTTTTTGTTTGAAAGAAGCAATATAGTGAATATTCCAGTTCCTGCAGCTCATTCAAATATTAAGGTTGAGTGTACTCTCTAAACACAAAGCTCCAAGCTTGATCTTTTTTTTTTTAACTAACAAGCTCATATTCATCAAAGCTGTATCAAAGGAAAGGTGAGGAAAAAAATAAAAGAAAAACAAAATTACATATTATGCCTGAAAATGTTTGGAACCTACCTCTGTTTAATATTGATTAACTGTGAAAATGCATATTATTAAATTCAGTTTTATGAATTCAGCACCATTTTTGTGACATTGAGTTATAGGCACCAACTATTTTCAAAGAAATCCTCAAAGTCCAGCAAGAATTTGAATACTAAATTACTGTTCAAAATATATATAATTTTTCCAGCATCATGCAATATCTTACAAATGGCTCAGAAGTAGCTTTGCACGTTGTAGTCATTAATGTGGTTGGCCCCAATCAAATGCAATTCATGAATGCTTTGCATCAGATGCAACCCAGGAAACACATTGGTCCTGGTTGGTTGATGTCTGCCCCCTGACCAGGGCCAGCTCTAGGAAAGAGGTAGCTATGAAGATTAATAACCTTTGGGTGCATCAATATTTGCTATGAAGGCAGAGCAATAAACTCCAGTGCAGTTTATACCACAGTCAACTACTCCTGGGTGCAGCGTCTACAGGTGTGCCTGGGACTGTAGCACTTTGAGCCAGGGTGAAGCAGCCTTGGGCTGGCAGGGAACCGGGGGATGGCCTTGGGTGGTGGGGGGCTGGCTGGGGCATGAGGGTGCTAAAGTGTGGGACTAAGCAGCAGGCAGCTCCCACACTTTAGCACCCTTGTACCCCAGCCAGTCCCTATCACTGTCTACACATGTTTCAGTGTCGTAAGTACTCCATTGCAAGAGTACCACAGTACTACCCCTGAAAAGTATAATCACTTCCCTTGATCTTCCGGCAATGTTTCTTCTAATGCAGCCCAGTATGCCATTAGCCTTCTTCATAACAAGGGTATGCTATTGGCTCATATTCATCTTATTGTCCACTGTAACCCCCAGGTCCAAACCTGCTGCTTAACCATCAGTCCCTGTACTGGTACATGGGATTGTCCTGTCCTAAGTGCAGGGCATTGCACTTGTCCTTATTGGGCACATCAATACATGCAAGCACATGCGCTTGCAGCACATCAAATAGAAGTGGTGCAAACTTAAACCAGGGCTTTTTGCCTCAGTGCACGTCTTCGGACATGCATTTTGTTGTGGAGGAAATTGTTCCACTTGGGGCAAAATAACCCTGCCTGGATCCTCCCAGATCTGCAGCCAGGAGGAGCTAGAGCCCAGTGCCAGCACCTGTGCTGTCCCCAGCGGTATAAAAAGCTGCCCTGTCCTGGCCCTAGCATTACAAAAACCTGCCCTGGCCAGCAGCTCAGGGTTACTTGACCTCAGGAGCTTCTGGGGCCCAGGAAATTTGTATCTATAGATACTAGCCCATTGTCTCAGCTAGACTGCTGAGGCAGCATCCCAAAATCACTTTTTAAAATATCCCAAAATCCACATTCTTCCACAATTAGAAAAAAAGAGAGCGATAAAGGGGGAATGATCAGATGGGCAATGTTTTATTGTTATATTTACTATGTTAAATACATTTGGAAGCTCATCAGTGTCTCTAGCATCATAAAATAAATCCTAAATATCTGTTTTAATGTTTGCTTTGGGTTTCCTTATCACATGGTGGGTTTGATGGGGGGATGGGGGGTTTGCAGAAGGGTGTGGGCAGATGTGGGGGTGTGTGGAGGGATGTGGGGGGGTGAGTCACTGTGTGGGTATGTGTGGGGGGACTGTGGGTGTGGGGGCTGCTTAGGAGGGATGGGTCCCCTGCATGAACACTGCATGACCCCAGCGGCTGGCGGGGCATGGTGGCACTGGCAGCAGTGGGAGCATAGTGGCAGTGGTAAGTGGGGAGCTCCTGCAGACACCGTTGGCACTGCTGGCAATGGGGGGAGGGGTGGTGAGCAGCGAGCACCCACAGACACCACAAGCAGCAACAGTGGTAGCCAGTTGCAATCACTGACTGCCTGCAGACACCACTGGCTGTGGGGGGGTGGCAAGCGGCAACCACCTACAGGCACCACCGACAGTGTTGGTGGCACCTTTATTGAGGGGGTGCACTGCCAAGCTCAGGGAGAGCACGTGCACCCCCTACACATTGCCAATGGTCCCCTGCCCCCCACAGGGCACAGCCCCCCCCAAGACATGGACTATCCTGTCTGAAGGGTCCCAGCCTCCCCCAGGGGTGATGGCTGCCCCCACAGCCCCACTGGTCTCCAGCCCCCTGCTCATTCCCCTGCTCTTCTCCAGCCTATGGAGGCTGGAGATGAGCAGAAGAACAAGCAGAAGGCTGGAGAGAATATGAGTATGAACAGGAGGCTCATTCCCCTGACCCCCATTGGTTCCCCCAGCTGCCCATTCATTCCCCTGCTCCCCATTCGTTCCCCAGCTCCCCATTCATTCCCTCCATCCACTGTTTGTTCCCCCTGCTCCCCATTAATCCCCCTACTTCCCATTTATTCCCCTGCTCCCCACTCATTCCCCCTGTCCCCGTTCATTTGCCCCTTCCTGTTCATTCCCCCCACCTTCTGTTCATTCTCCCAGCTCCCTACTTGATCTCCCAGCCTCCCCCCACCACCACTCACCACCACTCACCAGCAGTCCACCAGAATGTCTCTGGAAGACTGAACCTCTGCCCTGACATGCTTTTTTCCCCTGGGTTTTTGTTTGACCCCTGGGGTCTAATTTTCTCCCTACGCTGCGAACATTTTTTTATTTCTGCACATGTCTCTTGCCCCGCCTCACAGGGGTTTGAGATGGGGCAAGAGGCACATGAACGCTCATCTGGATGTGCCCATTGAGTCTCATGAGATTTCTTTTCGTCCAGTCTTCCAATTTGTTGAGGTCTCCCTGAACCCTAGCCCTACCCTTCAGAGTATCTACTACTCCTCCCAGCTTGGTTTCAGCCCTAAATTTGCTGAGGGTGCATATTCATCCCACCTTCCAGATAAAGACATTGAAGAAAAGTGACCCTCACAGCACTCCACTTGATACCAGCTGCCAACTAGGTATTGATTACTATCCTTTGAACCCAATGATCCAGCTAACTTTCTATCCAGTTTACAATCCATTCCTCCAACCCGTACATCCTTAGCTTGCTTGCTAGAATGCTGTTGGAGACTGTATCAAAAGCCTTGCTAAAATCAAGATATATCAAGTCCATTGCTCTCCCTGAACCCACAGAGCCAATCATTTCATCATAGAAGGCAATCAGGTTGGTCAGGCATGATTCACCCTTGGTGAATCCATGTTGACTGTTCCTAATCACCTTCTTGTCCTCCAAGTGCTTAGAAATGGATTCCTCGATCTTTTCAGGGACTGAAGCAGGGCTGACCAGTCTGTAGCTCCCTGGATCATCCCTCTTCCCTTTCTTAAAGATGGGCACTATATGTACCTTTTTTCAATCACCCAGGACCTCTCCCAACCACCACAAGTTTTCAAAGATAATGGCCAGCAGATCTGTAGTCACATTTGGCCAAATCCATTAGCATCACATCTGGCCCCATGGACTTGTACATGTCCAGTTTTTTTCTGAATAGTCCATAAACTGTTTTTTTGCCACTGTCAACTGCTCATCTCCTCCCCAAACTGTGCTGCCAGGTGCAGTAGTCTGGGAGCAGACTTTGTCTGTGAAGATTGAGGTGAAAAAGGCATCAAGTACTTCAGTGTTTTCTGCATCATCTGTCACTAGGTTGCCTCTCCCATTCGGTAAAGGACCCACATTTTCAGGTCATGTCCTCAGATTGTGTCAGTTATAGTCTTATCCTGACTTCTGTGCTGTGATTATGAAAATTTACACAAGTTGAGAATCTATCCCTAAATATCTGAGTGGGTTGGTTTTAAAGTGAGCAAGGGCTCAGATGAAGCCTGATTCCAACATCTGTTCAACTCCTTCAGTCCCACTGTGGACAGCCCACATTAATGTTTCATTCCAACCATAAGCAGATGATATTATTACAGAATCCACAGTAAGAAGAGCAATCACTAATTGTAAAATAAAATGTGCTAGCAAGGCCTGTATGAATATATCAGCATATTTGAATATACTTCTGATTTTTTCATTACATTAAAGATTTCTAAATTTAATGTGTCTTATTTTGAGAGGGTAAAACTCACATTGGAGTTAACTTAGGCTGTACTGAGAGTATTAGAATGGTAGTCAAAATTGGACTTGAATATAACTTGAGCTAGTGGAAACAGTTTTTGTGATTGCTTAGAATCTGCTGACTACCCGTGGGTGAAAATGGCATATGGGTGAAAATGGTTCCTTACTCTCTAGATTTACCCTAAAAAATCACTATTAATGTGTATGCATATTCTGGCAAGCCTAGCTTTGTGGGGGAGAGCAGTAGTGTGCCCCCAGCAAGTGGCTAGCCTGCCTACTGCCCTTTCTATCTCCTCTGATGCACTGCCTTCCATCTTGCCTGTCACGCCTTGATGGAATAAATTAAGTGGGAATTGTCCATAGCCTTGAAGGGAGGGGTTTCCTTTGGCACCTTGGCTTCCTCCTTTCACACTTGTCCAGGCCCAGACCCTCTTGGCTGCAGCATGATAGCTATAGCTACTCCCTTCAGCTCTGGGTCCACTTAGTCTGTCCTCAGCTGTCCAGTGGTGTGAGCACATCTGGAAATTAGGTTCCACTGTGGTATCATCCCCTTGCCTTCAAGGGGTGAAAATGCACACAGAACTGTTACACATGCTCTAATGCATTCTGATACCAATGCATCAGAGTAGACTGGATTAATCAAGTCTGCTGGAGTATTTCAGCCCCTGGCACAAATCTTTGAAAACTCCTGGTGCTCTGGTGTAGTGCCTGAAGACTGGAAGAAGGCCAATGTGGTGCCTATCTTCAAGAAAGGGAAGAAAGTGGATCCGGCTAACTATAGGCCCATTAGCCTGACCTCTATCTCAGGGAAGGTCTTAGAAAAGTTAATTAAAGAGGCCATCCTTAATGGACTGGC
>NW_017729031.1:66532745-66550413 GCF_001723915.1 Gavialis gangeticus
AAAAAGGATGTGGAGAAGCTTGAGAGAGCCCAGAGAAGAGCCATGCGTGTGATCAGAGGTCAGGAAAACAGACCTTACGACGACAGGCTGAGAGCGATGGGGCTCTTTAGCCTGGAAAAGCTGGCCACCTATAAGTTTATCGGGGTGACCACCAGGATCTGGGGGAATGTTTGTTCATCAGAGCGCCCAAAGGGATGACAAGGTCAAACGGTCATAAACTACTATGAGACCGTTTCAGGCTGGACATAAGGAAGAATTTCTTTACTGTCCAAGCCCCCAAGGTATGGAACAGCCTGCCATCGGAGGTGGTTCAAGCACCTACAATGAACACCTTCAAGAGTAGACTGGATGCTTATCTTGTTGAGGTCCTATGACCCCAGCTGACTTCCTGCCCTTTGGGCAAGGGGCTGGACTCAATGATCTTCTGAGGTCCCTTCCAGCCCTAATGTCTATGAAATCTATGAAAGCTATGAAAATTGTAATCAGAATGCTCCAGTGTACTGCAGCATCATGTGTATTTAGCATTCCCACATTTCAAAATTGTGGCAGGGTACTTTAACTAGAGCTCATACAATGAGCTTTAGTTAAAGCACCCCCACCGCCGTTTTGAACTGCAGGATACTGAATACATAAGATGCTGCAGGTATTTTAATTAGAGTGGCTCCTGAGACTCACTCTAATGAAAACTCCACCCTGCCACCCTGGATGGAGTACACATATAGATGCTCTTTATGGTGTCTGCAGAGTGACCTCAGCCTGCCCTCACAGTTGTTTTCAGTCCTTGAGGTGTCCCAGAAAAACCCAACTGAAAGTTCTTCACCCTGGCAGCAAAGGTGTTTGCCCCCTGAGCCCTCCCCTTCCTACCAGCTTGGCCTGTTGGCAGGTAATCCTAGCCCTGCCAGTTGCAAACTGGACTGCAAAAACCCTTCTCTTAAAAGGCCATTTCCCATTGTGCTGGTTTTCTAGTCCTCCCCCAGTAAGAGGGAGAGGGTTCCTTGTTATATAGTATTTAAATATGAATTTAATATTTAATCCAGGTTGTGGCCATATTGGTCAAGAGGCAAAAGGAATCAGGACTCATGGTAGAGGCAATATATTTTATTAGGCCAACTAGATTTTTACAAAAGATTCTTTAAGTGGAAGCTTTTGGGCACAAACACCTTTCTTCAAGCATAGAAGAAAAGACTGTAAAAGTTCTCCTGGGTAGAAATGAAAGTTCATATTTTATAGGAGAGTTGAAGGTGTTGTAAAACCTCTTGTTTCGAGCCGTTCGTTAAATATGCAGATTGGTCTCACAGAAAAGTTGGAATAGTCTGTTTGCCTTGAAGTTGTTTGGGGGTCAGCAGGATGTAGTCATATTTCCTTCTGGTTATCGTGTTTCATATTTCACAGAGGAGTAAAAAGATGGAATGCTGTTCTGGGAAGGCATTTCTTATGTGGTGAGGTATCTCTGAACTCTGTGATGAGGCTCTGTGATGATGCAAATTACTTCAAACCAAGGCAGGAGCAGGGTCTCAGGTTTCAGGTAGTTAAACTTGCTGCCTGCTTGTAAAATTATGAAGATTTTGTTTAAAAAATTGGCTAAAATTCGATATCTTCCATGTGTCAGGTATCCAGGTTGTAGCCATATTAGTTTAGAGGCAAAAGCAATCAGGACTCATGGTAGAAGTGATATCTCTTATTAGACCAACTAGATTTTTGATGCAGAAATGTGTTCACCAGTTTTAGTGGACTGAAAAGAGCTATCTAGTGATGTAATGTATATTATTATTACTTACCTTTCTCTGAGCTAACCTGCAAAAAAAGTTTGCTTCAGAAGTGACTTTAGAGTTCAAATAACTAGAAATATAGTATAAAGCACAAGTGATGGCTTCTGACCAGCTGACTATTTGCTGAGGTTTTATTTACTCTAACATAGTTGTTGGGGAATAGAGTGGTACAGGCAGGAAGACAGCAGTAAGTAGTCATGACGTCAGTATTTCCTTGCAAACTCAGATAATCTGTACAGTTGAAGGCTATTATTTTCCTATTTTCGAGCCTCTTTAAGGAAGCTAGTACCTGCAAAAACAGCAACTATATGCAATCAATTGATTGCTAAAAGTTATTATCCCGCTAGGATGCTTTCCTTTATATATGAGGTAGAACATTACATTTAAAAATTAGACCTGCTGTGAAACTAACTACAATCTTCACTGAAAAATGTCATTCCACTTAAGAATATTTCAAGATTTTTTTTATTTTACCCTTCACATAAAGAATGAAATGTTGCAGCATCTCTGTAGTGCATGCTCACTACAATCCAAATCTTTCTCATCTGTGTTACATACATGAGTAAAGAAAGAAAAACTAGTCCTGTATTTTCTTATTTATGCGTCTGAAAAAAGGTTGGGAGAGAGAAGCAGAGGTTTACCTGATTCTCCTGGGAAAATTACAAGAACTTCAAAACTTCTTGAAGTGTATTCCTGCTGTGCTGCTTCCTTATTTCACATTGATTGGAAATTTACATGTTTGACATTGGTGATGATAGGCTGACTTTCAAAACTTCAGCTGGCCAGCATAAGAAAAAAGAATACTGTGGGATGAATGTTGAGAACACTTTAATGTTTCCTTTTAGCAAAAAAAGGAAATGTAGCACATCAGGCCTGTGATTTGAAAGCTAAACCTCTCCAAAGAAACTGAGACTATATGGGCATTCTAAGATGTAATGTCAAAATGAATATAAAAAAGTAAAGAGAAACACTGAAAGAAAAGAATGGGAAAAATTAAAAATAAAAATAAAAACAGAAGTAGAAAGACAAATATAATCCCCCTGCTCAGGTTCCAGATCATGAGGGGCACACATATAGGTAGATGGGAGGAAAGATAGGAAACAAAATAGGTTTTTTTTAATGTGTGAAGAAAAGAAGGATAATAATGGTGCGATTCAGAAACACTTTGGGCTAAGTTCTACTGCTTCTTCTTGGAGTCAATGGAGTTGTACTGGTCTAACTCCATTGCTGTATCTTTTAGTTGCTTCCTACCAGAAAGATTTGTAGATTATATGTATATGTACGTTTTTCAAAACAATTCAGAGATCCTGATCTCTTTCACCAGTTACTGGTTCAGAGTTATTCACTATATTAACCATTAGTTTTCTTTCAGAATATTATTACTGATGAATTCCTTGGCATTAATCTGAATGACTGCATTTAATTCTTTATTTTTTTGCTCTATTTTTCTTTTTCTTATTGGTGGGTGGTGGGGGAGAGAAAAGTTTTTCTGTATTCTCTATAGAAAAGCTGTATGTAAAATCAAATTTGGGGTTATTTAATCAGAATTTATTAAGTGAAGTTTGTACATTTTGTATGTTTGGAAGTCAAGTAATATGTCTCCTTTGTGATTACGCTTTGCCAAATGTAAAAGTAGCATGAGGATAATGCAGCATCTCGGTATCTGCAGTCTGTCAAGCTTGCAATATTCAAGAGGAAAGTTAAAGTTTATTAGAAATGTGATGTCTTACCCTTTCTTACTGAACATCCCTCTTGATTTTCAAACTAAATAGTGCTCTGTCAGAGAGTGCAGAAGACAGATACATTGAAGTTTTAACCTGATGTGGCAAGGGTATTTGAATATCACTGATAGATATGAAATGACTAACGTGGTAGGATAGTGAGCTTTGCAAAGAAACACATTAAGGCCATGTACAGATGTTCAAAATGCCAGGAGAGAAATCTATCTGTGTTATGCAGTTTTCTCTAAATGAGCTAGTTTATATCAGGAACAAACAGTATACAAATTCACCCTTGCTCAGGGATGACATGCAGGCCTCCTGTGCTGGCCAAGGCCAACAGGTGGGGGGCATTCCTGCATGCCTCCCGCTGTGTCCTGTGGGCTCTCTGGGCTGCTGGAGACTGTCAAGCACAGTCAACCACCCGGGCTACACTTAATTGACTGCCATCCATGGGCAACCTGGCATGTCACTGGTGGGCTGCACTCTCCCCCTGGTTCCAAGCACTCTTGCACACTGCATACATGGGGTGACCACCAGGGTTATGGGGGTGCAGATCACTCAGGGAGGAGGTCAATGTCATGGTTGGCTCTGGCCCTGGTCCCAGTCTTGCTCCCTACATCCACTGTCACCCACTGAAGCAGTCCCTTTTTCTTCCCTTGACCATGGGTCACCAGCTCCCTTACCCCATTCCTCCTGTCCCGGGTCTGCCTTCCACACCTCTAGTTCTCAATCAGGATGTTGTGAGGACTGCTTCCCCCAACTTTGCCTCCAGAGTTTCCTCCTGTGGGACCCCCACTCCTGTCACTGGGAAGAAGACTCCCCTGGAGTAGAACCTGGCATGTCACTAGGAGCTGTACAGCCACCTCTCCTGACCCCCCTCCAGAGCCCAGGGGACTATGGGATTTCTGTGGAAGGTAATGCCGTTGCCAGTCATGAATGTCATAGGTCCAGGAACCTATCTATAAACTCCCTCTTTTGGTGCTAGAGTTCTGCTAGCTCTGCAGAGGTTCAGGTTGCCTCCTCAAGACAGCAGCAGCCCCCAGGGGAGACACAGATCCTTTGTGTGAAGTTTAAACTTTTGCTTAAAATGAAGTATAAGGTCAGGCATTTTGGACCCTCCCAGCATTGCCCGAACATTCACACAGAGGCAGCAAGGAGGCAGTAAGTCCCCTGTCTTGGTCCTTCCGTCCCCCTCTTCCCCCCAACCCCAGGTCAGGACCTGCACCACTGCTATCCACCTAGAACAACAGAGACTAGTCAGGGTGGGGTGATTCAGTGACCACCCCACACACCTCCATCCATGCACTGGTCCTTCCCCTTCTGGGGTTTTCAGCCACAATGGACTGGGAAAGGGCTGTGATGGCAGGGATAGCCTGTAGTGGCCACTGGTCCCCCAGGGGCTGGAGGGAGCAGGGGGAAAGGTGAGCAGATTCGATCTGCTGACTGCCTTCTGGAGATGTGCTTGTACAGAAGGCCTTGGACTGCAGGGCATCATCGTGCCACTACCTCCCCACCCTACTGGCTGTGGGCATGGTCTGCTTGTTCCCTTTCCCCTAGGGATTTCACATTTCCCTCAATACCTGGGTCCCTGTCATGGCCACGTGGTACAAGGTAGAGCTTTACTGTCCTGGCGAATAGGATAACATCGCTTGGTGCCAGAATCTTCACCAGAACTGGGAAAAGGGCTGGGTTTGGATGCTGTGGGTGGCACCGTGGTAGCAGCTACTGCACTGGTAGTTGGGGGGTTGGCAGGTGCTTTTTGCATCTGGAAGCAGGGAAGCAAGGAGGCATCGGAGGAGTGGGAATAGAACACTAGTGGAAGGTTTGTTAGCAATGGTGTCTTGGGATGCTCATGTTCATCCACAGTCTGTGGGGCCAAGGATCAGGAATAGGGCTCCTGCAAAATGGAGGGCACAGTATTGGAGTACATCTGTTGGGAAATATGCTTCAACAGGTCCCTGTTATGTTGCCCTTTGTAGAGGTGGTGCTGGGTCTCCTGCTCACCCCAGATGGTGATAAGAACCCTTATCTTCCCATAGCGCTAGTTGTGTGATTGGGATTGGGTAGTGGAGAAGAATGGGACAGGTTCTTTCATGCTTCACAGTGGTGCCCATGGTGTCTTGGCATCCATGGGGGGGTGAGGGACCAGCTGTGAGGAGATGGATGGATGGAATGGTGGATGCACATAGGTGTGCATCCTGGCATGTGGCTTTCCCTCTCACTCCAGCTGAGTGTGGCCCCTGCTTCAGATTCACTGGGGTTCCAGTGTCCAGAGTGATTGGGATGCTGCCCCATGCCCCAGTGACCTCTACCTGCAACAATGGGGTAGTTGATGGTCACACTCCACCTGCTTCTGAAGTTTCCAGGGGTGTCTGCCTGCTTGCCTCAACTTTGATGCTCACTGTCCTGCTCCACCTGCCCTAGTACTCTAAGACCATGTAACTGTGGGTCAAAAAACCTTTGCAACCCCCTAGGTACACATGGCCCAGGTACCCACTGGCAGTGGCTGAGATGTGGCAGTCACAGGATCTTCACTGTGCAGGCCCAGTCTCAATGCTCTGGTCCCCGTCACTTCCACCAGAAGCAAGCTGCCCACACTGGAACCTGTTTGGGAGGGAGGGATGTCTATTTAGCCTCCAGGTCGCAGGGTGTCTGGCTGTGGTCTCTGAGATGTGGTGTGCAGATGCCAGGGTCAGGGTCTAGGGGCTGTGTACAAGGGGTTCTCCTGGACTCAGTATTGGAGTCTGCTTCTATGTTGTGGGGTGCTTTGTGACAGGGTGTTGGGGGTGTAGGGGCCTGGCCTGGGGACTCAGGTGCCCAGTTCCTGGGGCTCATGCATGGGATAGTTATAGTACTTCCCCCTGCTGTGGCTGACAGTTGTTTGGAGGGTAGAGGAGGGGCCAGGGAGAGGGGCTGTGCATGATCAGCACTGAGACAGCCCCAGAGTGGGGCCTGCTGGGTGCCCTGCCAGAGCAGCCAAGCATTGGCTGAGAGTTAGCTCTCTTTCCTGTGTGGTAGGAGTAGGAGAGGCTGCAAAGTCAGCTAGGATGCTGGAGTACAGTAATCTAATTTGAATCAATAAGGGAACAATACATAAGTTTGATGCATCGGTTTAACCTAAATTGATCTCAATTCAGTGTACCTATCACAAGCTGTATCTTGCACCATTTTCAGACCAGTCTGTGTGCTAAACTTCTTAATTGTTATGGGTTTAGATCAATTTATGTTCACTTAGACTAGTCTAAGTGTAATGTCTGTACATTCCCTAAGTTATATTTACCTGTGCCATAGAAACACTGTAATAAAATTCCATTTGTAAAGCTACCATAAAGAATCAAGGAGCATATTAAAAGAAAAGAGAAACTTCACATTTACCTATTTCTTCATTTTGAAGTGTGATGTGTTCTCTCTTTTTAGGTTTTACATTGTTGTACTGAAAGTAGTGCTATGGTAAAATGTGCCATTGTTCATGTTTAAGTATAAAAACTATTTGATGCCTTGAATTATGAATTTCAGCTTTGCATACAAACTAATGATCAGACTAGATTAAGTTTAAGGACAATATATTAGTTGCATCTAATAGGCAGAAATGAACAGGGGATTGAATGGGTCTCTTCTGATGAATGTCAAAGTTTGATAGATGAATTCTATTTTTGGAAAATCATGTAAAATATCCTCTTTTCTTAAGAGTCATACATGCTTGATTGGAAGTTAATGGGAAATGTGCACATCTTGGAAAGTGAGCTACTATTTATTTACATTATGTATCATATCTGTACCATTTCCTAAGGCCTAAGATAGTATGTGTCATACATTTGAGAGCTGATAGAGTCCTTGGGATTTTTTTTTTTCAGTACAGAATTCTTGGAATGTGATTCTGTATGAATGGCCTGGTCTGGGTGATTTGAAAATGTTACTGTTTACCGCTAGTTGTTACAAAAATAATACTGTTTTTTACTTATAAAGCTATTTGCTTCTGAAGAGTTTAAAAAAAAAAAAACAACAAAGAAAAACCGATGAGCTGATGAGGCTCCTAGCCACAGGGTCACACTTGGCCACATGTTCATTTAATGGCCTTATAGCAACCAGTGGTTTATTCCTTTGTGGTTTTATGATGCCATTAATTGCTTCAGGGTCTGGGAAAGTTGTAGTTTAAGACAACTAACTAGTTAATCATGTCTCAAGTGTAACATGTGGCAGGGGCCTAATTCAAGTTGTTGAGTCTCTGTACATATCTTGTACTATCCTCACATAGACTATTAGTACCAATTATTCTCTCATGCACCACTTTTCTTGGTACATACCATATGCTTTTGTCCATGTTAACAAGCACCAGATGAAGATTTTTCCTGTTTTCTCTATTTTTCCATTAGGAGTCTTATGAAGATCGTATTAACTGTTGATTTACCTGGCATGAACATGAACTGATTGTTGCCAATTTGGACTTTTGAATTTTTGTTCAATGATCCTTTTCCATAGTTTCATTGTGTGGGTTATGAGATTTGATATAACTACCAGAGTCTTATATTTCTCTCTCATTCTCAAAAAGAGGCACAGTAAAGCTTTTTAATACATCTGACATATTCCTTCATAACACAGTCATATTAAAGAACTCAGTGAAGAGACTTAGACATTAACATATGAATGTTTTTCCTTCCATTCTGTCTAAAACTTTTTGGTCAAATTCTCTAAGATTCTAAATATAAGGGCCAAATACTATTTCCTTTATTTTTGCTGAGGTGTCTTAAAATGTATCTTTAAGGGCACGCCCACACATGCATTTACTCCAGCCTAGATTTAATGTGCAGTAAGGTACTGCACAGTAAGGCTTTGTGAGTATTAGGGAGAAAATTTGCTTCCAGTGGGGTTGTGGGGATTAGGGAGAAGATTTACTCCCAGTTCCCTGCAGCCTTTCAATTCATCCCTGTGGCCAGGGAGCAGGGAGGTCTTGGTCCTGGCTCCCCGATCAGAGTCATGGAGCTTGGAAAAAGCTGCAGGGGAGGGGCAGGTCCCAACCCCCTGCCTCAATCCACCAGTGAGGTAGCTAGCAGCTAGCTCATTGTTAGCTGCCCCACTGGTGGACAGGGGCAGGGGGCTAGGATCTAAACTAACCTTTCAGCCCTTTCTAAGCCCTGTGCCTTGATCACCCAATCAGGACATGGGGCTGGGACCTGACCCTGACTGCGACAGTTCCTGCCCAGCCCTGAGCTGTGTGGGGAAGTCTGTATGTGCAGCCCAGAGCTGGCTGGGGACTGCCTGAAACAGGACAGTCCCCAGCCACCTCCAGGCTGCATGTGTTTCCCCACACAGCCTGAAGCTGACTAGGAACTGTCCCAGGTATCTCCAGGCTGGGTGGGAAACTGTACCCATACAGAGAGCTCCCAGCCCCTGCTCCAAGATCACAATTGTGATCATGGAGTGGTGGCTGGGGAGCTTGTTCCCTGCCCAGCTCCATGCTCTCAGAGCTGGGGGAGAACAGGATGGGGAGTTTGTTCCCCCTCCAGCTCCACACTCGCAGAGCTGGTGGAGAGAACAAGCTGCCCAGCCTGTTCCCCCCACAGCTCCATGCTCATGGAACTGGGTGGGAAACAAGTTCCCCAGCATGTTCTATCCCAGCTTCATGCTCGAAGAACTGGACAGGGAAAAAGCTCCCCAGCCCTGGCCTGCAGGGAGCTCCTAGTGCTGGCTCTGGGACCATGGAGTCACTGCTGGGAGATGCTTATCTCTCAGCCTGAGCCCTAAGGTCATAGAGCTCCGGCTGCAAGATCCAGCATCAGCTCTGCAACCATGGGGTTGCTGCTGGGAGATGGTCACAAGGCTCAGGCTAGAAGCTTCATCTCCTGGCCTGTGCCCTGGGATCTCAAGGCTTAGGTTGGAAGATAAGCATCTCCCAGCACTGGCCTCATGGTGGCACTTGCTGCTGGGAGATAAGGGTCCTTCAGCTCTCCCCTCCTTAATCCCAATGGCAGATAAGGATCTCTCTGCTCCCACTCCACACTTGTGATCTGGGAGCAGGGAGACATAGTCCCTGCCCAGGCTTCTATGGCAGAGCCCAGCCCAGCAGCAGGCAGCTCCCAGGGGCAAGGAGCTATCTCCCATCCCCACATAGATGGCTGACTGGGAACAGATTTGGTTCCCAGCTATGCGTCTATGTGAGTGATATGGCATCATTACTAATGCCAAGTCAATTTGCTACTTGCGTTTGCAGGTAGAAAATTTACTCCGGATTGGATAGATTTACTGCGAAGTAACCATGTGCACATTTAGACCCACAGGCTTACTTCACAGTAAACTATGCTATTCACTGTTAAGTGTTTTGTATAGACACACCCTAAGATGCCTAATAAAGTTTGTCTTCATGTCAGGAAAGATGGCAGAATTAACATGTAAGTGAACAACGCATGCAGCTTTCAAATTATAATTTACCTTCACAAATACATCAAGACCAGAACTGAAAGATAAACCAATTCACCATAAATGAACCTCAGGTGTGATTAACCAAGTAATCATGCCTTAAGTTATGACCCATCTATACTTTCAACCAATTAATGGCATAATAAAACTAGCAATAAGTTACAAAGTTATTCCACAAAAAATGTGGAATAACCATGTAGTTTGTTTTAATCACATCATTAGCAAAACATGTGGCCAAAGGCTCCCCTGTGGCTTGGAGTCCCTTCAACTGAAGGTCTCCCAGCCATAGAGGGCACCACCTGCTGCTCTCCTTGCAGCTGACAAGGCTGACTGTTCTCAGTTGCAGGGCTTGCCCCCACTTCTAGTGGCTGGCATCGCTGTGGCTCTCACAGTGAGGCTTACCTCAAGAAGCTCACAGTAGTGGCATCATTCTGCCCCTGCTGCAAGCCTTGCAGCCCCCACTGTGAGCCCCACAGCTAACAACGTTGATAGCAGGGGCAGCATTCCCAGCACTGTCCCTGTTGCAAGCCCTGCTGAGCCTCACCAGCTATAAGGCTTGCAGCCATAGAAACAAATGTAAGTGTATGAGGAGTCCAGGATCATGATCCCAGGCTCCTCTTCCACTGGTAGTAAGATGTAATGAAATCTAATGCACAATCCCACAATCATGCCTCCTGCTATGAATGTGTGGCATGTTAGGGGGCATGATTGTGCATTAGATCCCCATTGCACATTTACCTGCTTGCATCGAGAGGCCCTAACAGTATAGAATTCAAGGTAACTTGCTCCTTTTTAAAATGAAAAATAGCAGAGTTTAAGGCACTTACAAACTAGACTATGCTAAAAGGGGGGAAAAAAAAGTAGCTACTGAAACTAATATAAAGAAACCAAAGGCCAAATACATTGTTTACGCAGTTAAATAGTGATTGGATTTCATAGTCTATTCACCTAAGGCTGATAAAGGAATGCATATATGTGAAAAATGTAACTATAAATCCTGTCCTGTGCATGGAATTGTGTTATATCCTTCAAGCATTTGAACATATTTACTAAGATAGCTAGGAGAAGGATAATTCACAGACATTCATTATTCTTTTGTGTCCATGGTGCAAGCATCCTAAAACCAATGAATGACACTATGCCAGTAGAAAATGCCCTCGAGGTTTTTTTAATTATCAGCTCAGCTAAAGGTTTTAATGGGAACTCAGTCTCACAGGAGGGCAGAATTTTGAGCTTTATTCTGTAACTGTCATCATTTCATTGTGGGATAAGCCACATGAGAGAGGACTAGACAACAGAAAACTTTATCCTTAAGTAGCATAGGCACACAAGATTCTTTGGGTAGATGTGATATCTTTTATTAGACCAACTAAATAGTTGGAAAAAAATTGTACTTTGATAGCTTTTGGGCACAAACACCCTTCTTCAAGCATAGGGAGAGTCTATTAGCGTGCTCTCCTGGGTAGAATAAAAGCCAATATGTAAAATGCAGGTCTGAAAATGCAAATGCGTTGCAGTGAGGATCAGAGGGAATGGGAGATGATGAGTGTAAGACTGGTACCCAGTGGGGGGTGAGGAGTGGGGAATTGTTGAACTGGTGACAGAATGTACCTGGTAAAATGCAGACAGGTTACCTAAGGTTATCAGATATCAGGCAGGTTATAATGTGCCATAAATCTAATGTCTATATTTAGTACATGAATTTTGTATCCAATAAATTTATGAAGTCAATTTCATAGGCTTATCTATGAAAGGTGTTTTGTAAATTCCCTCTGAGGATTAGAACTGACAGATTGGAGAGAGAGTAGTTGTCTTCTGAGAAGCGAGCACTCACAGGTAATTGGGTATTGTTGTCTTTGATAGATTTTCAGTATGCATTCATTCTAGTACACAATTATTGTTTGGTTTCTTCTATATATTTTCCATCAGGGCATTTAGTGCACTGGATGAGATGTATTACATTTCTGGAGGTGAAGGGGTAAGATCCAGGATTACTAATGGTTCCGCTGTGGGGTGTAATTATTGTAGGAGTGGTGGAGATGTGTTGGCAGGTTTTACATTTTTTGTCCCAGCATGGTCTGCATCCCTTCAGTGTGTTTTGGGCCATAGGAAGTTTGCCTCTGGTGATGAAGTTGGTTAAGTTTCATGCTTATTTAAGGGCTAGGATTGGTGGTTCTCTTTAAGAATAAAAGGTCTGTGGTAGTGCTCTCACCTTCCCTGAAAATCTTCAAGAGGAGACTGGATAGGCACCTGGCTGGGGTCTTATGACCCCTCCACCCCCAGTGTTCCTTCCTGCCTATGGCAGGTGTTCGGACTTGATGATCTGTCTAGGTCCCTTCCGACTCTATGATTCTATGATCTTTTTAAGAATTGGGTGTTCTAGTATGGGTTGCAGTTGTGAATATTTTCCATATATGTTCCAGGAAAGGATGGTATGTCATAACTAATAGTGTGCAATTCGTGGGGATTTTCTCTTTGTACTAGAGCAATTCTTCACATGGTATCCAAGTGACTCTTTCAAAAGTCTGATCTCTCTTTCTGGAGGAGTGTCTTTGTTGGGTGAAAGCCTTTTTGAGATTTGTGAGGTGACGATTGCACATATTTTCAGTGCAAATGTGGTGCAATTGGAGGGCTTAGCTGTATATTACAGCTTTCTTGGTGTGTTTAGGGTGATTGCTGATTCTGTGTAGATATGTATGTTGGTCCATGGGTTTCTTGTATGTGGTGATTTGTATTTTACCATCCTGGATATTGATCATAGTGTCTAAAAAGCAAATGTTGGTGCTAGAATATTAAAGAGATAGTCTGATGGAGGGGTGATGGTTATTGAATTTGTGGTGGAATTCAATCACAGACTCCAGCTTTTCAGTCCAAATGGTTATGATGTCATCTATATATCTTAGGTATAGCATTGGTTTATAAATCAGTTAGTTAGACCAATAGCATAGTGATACATTAAGAAACTGTGTATAAAGAGTTAAATTCAGTGAAGTGAATTATCCCAAGTGTGCTAGCAAGTGGAATTGGATCCTGATTCAACAACATACTTTATAGCAGTATATGGATAAAAGCTCCTGTCACTGTAATTGCTTTCTCTGTGGTCTGTTTTGCAGAGAATCATGAACTTATTGTTACTTGGGCTAGACAATGTGATCTTTACCTTAATGACATATTAATAACTGCTTTTGCTGAACCAGCACATACGCAGAAATTGGAACACGTTGTTAAGAGGCACTACAGTGGTTAGGACTGAAGGCAGAAAAAGTCAATGCTTTCAGTCCTGTTTCTTTTGTTGAATGCTATGGAGACATTTAAGGTATTCACCCTGAGAATTACAAACTAGGAGCTCCTATAGATGGATGAATCTCAGTTCACAATGTACAGCTGATGTGTTCATTTGGCATTGCGATTTTCTTATGAGAAGTTCATACCCTGTTTACAAATGCTAATTGTTACTTGACTGAGCTGTTAAAACAGTAGTATTAAGAAAGGACTGAAAATGTTAGAATGTCTTTCGATTCCCTAAGGGAAATCTATTATTTTCAAGGATTTTACATCATTGGTAGTTTTCATATGAACACTAACTCAGTTAGCATCATCAGACATATACTGAGCTAACCTTTAATCTGTATACCGGATTTCTACACTGAGTTGTGGAGATGTATAAGAGTATAAGACAAAATAAGGCCTACCACACATGCATTCTCCTGTATGGAGTCTACAAACTTTAATTAAAGAGTACAGCAGACATTGTGTGCTTATTATTCTCCATGAAGCATGTATTCATGGAATAAATAGTTAGTGATATTCAGGAAAGAGTAGGAGGGGAATGGGCATTAACATGAGCTAATTCAAAGAAGAAGGAAAGAGTCTTTTTCTGGGAGGGGGCCGTTCTTCTTTAAAAGTTTCTATTTGTATGCATTAGTATCAAATTGCTACCCTTTAAGTAGAAATATGTTTGTGTATGTGTACATGTGTGGGAAGGTGGCATTCTGTAGTGTAATTCCCTTCTCCCACTGCTCTGTCTGCTGTAGCTACCATACAGGGCAATCTTACATCTTCTCTTTCCAACAATGAGAAGCCTCCTTTGAATTCCTTATGCCTTCCCTAACAGTCCCATTCTTTTCTGTATCCTGAGGTCCCTCCTATCTGTTGTTCCCAACCTCTTGCTTTCCTCCACTTTGTCCTCCTATAATAAAAAATCATTAGACTTTCCTATCATATTACAAACAATAAGAATCCTTACTTCTGCTTCCCTATCAAACTCCCTTGTCCTCATCTCTTCCAAACCCACTGAGTGTACTAAATACAGTTGCTGTTGAGCATTCTTCTTGTATAATACTCTTCTTGCCCTTCTCCATCCTCTTCATCTCCATCCTCCCATGAGTCTAGTCTTACAAAAATCTCCTTCTGGCTTCACAAATATTCCCTTCTGTCCTGACCTATCAGGAGTTTTTAACATCATTGATCTTTTTTGAAATCCTGCCCTCCTTTGTCTTTGGAACTGAGGAGGGGGTGGGGGAAGTTGTGAATATTTGTTGTTGCCAATTAGTTTATTACATCAATGAATTTCTGCATTTACTCAGTTCCAAGATGAGGTTTCCCTCCGCCTCCATTGAACATGGAAGAAAGCTCCTCATCTTGGAATTTAATATGAGACAACAGAGGTAGGTCACACCTGGAGCTGCAGCTGCTGCTCCACCACCTCTGTCCCACCACATCTGTCACTCCTCCCTCAGCCTCCAGCTCATGCCTGGCCCATTACTGTCCCCTTACATCTGCCTCCTTACATTCAACAAATTTAATATGATCCTCCAGTAATTAAATTTCATACATGGAAAATAACAAATCTATAAAGTTTCAATTGATAGAATCTAATGATTTGGGGCTTGTTTTAAATTTAGGCTTATCTTGGATTTGGGTAAATATGGTATAAACACATCCGCTGTGCATGAAAACTGGGAAAGGTAGTGCCCAAGTGATCTTAGGGATCCTTCATGCCCTAGGAGTGAAGGAAGACACTGTCTTCCCCTGTCTATTTAAAGAGGAATCTAGATGAACCCTCAACATACATCACGGGCACCAACAAGGGGAACATCAGCCAACCAATGGTCAGTGCCGATACGGTAAAAAGACACTTGGAGGGACTGGATGTATTCAAATCACCAGGGCCAGAGGGACTTCACCCATGGGTAATGAAGGAATTAGCAGGGGTCATAGCTGATCCACTGGCAAGGATACATGAACGCTCATGGTGCTTGGGTCAGGTTCCAGAGGATTGGAAGAGGGCTAGCATCATCCCAGTCTTTAAGAAGGGAAGGAAGGAGGACCTGGGGAACTATAGACCAGGCAGCCTTACCTCTATCACTGGGAAAATCCTAGAAAAAATTATCAAGGAGCACATATGTGGGAGCCTGCTGGCTAATGTGATGCAGAGGGGTAACCAACATGGGTTTTTAGCAGGCAGGTCCTGCCTGACTAACCTAGTCTCCTTTTCTGACAAGGCCACCAATTGTTTAGATGCAGGACTGTCAAGGTGGATATTATCTACCTGGACTTCAAGAAGACCTTTGACAAGGTATCACATACCATCCTTATAAATAAACTGAGGGGATTTGCCTTGGATGGTTACATGGTAGATTGGGTAGCAAATTGTCTCAAGGGTCGCACTCAGAGGGTGGTAGTGGATGGGTCAGTGTCAACTTGGAAAGATGTGGGCAGTGGAGTCTCTCAGGGCTCAGTTCTGGGGCGGGTGGTGTTGAACATCATCAGTGATCTGGATGAGGGTGTGGGAAGCACCCTGTCCAAATTCACGGATGACACAAAATTATGGGGTGCAGCTAACCCCCTGGAGAGGAGGAACCAGATCCAGGCCAACATAGGCTGGAGAAGTGGGCAGAGAGCAAAAGAATGCAATTCAATAAGGACAAGGGCAAAGTACTGCATCTAGGGAGGAAGAACTGCCATCATACCTACAGGCTGGGGGGCAAACTTCTCAGCTCCACTGAGGCAGAAAAAGATCTTGGAGTCACTGTTGACTCCAGGATGAACATGAGTCGCCAATGTGATGAAGCATTTGGCAGAGCCAATGTCATCTTATTGTGCATCCATAGGTGCTTCACAAACAGGTCCAGGGAAGTGATTCTCCCCATCTATGCAGCACTGGTCAGACCACAGCTGGAGTACCGTGTCCAGTTCTGGATGCTGCAGTTCAAGCGGGATGCGGACAACCTGGAGAGGGTCCAAAGAAAGGCGACTAACCTGATTAGAGGCCCACAGAGAAAGCCCTACAAGGAAAAGCTAAGGGACCTTAACCTCTTCAGCCTCTCCAAGAGAAGGCTGAGAGGGGACCTTGTGGCGTTGTACAAATTCATAAGGGGAGAGCCTTCAAAGGAGAGAGAATGCTACATGATACAGATGGCCCCCATTTCAGGAGGAAAAAAAAGAATCAATCTTTCAGTTACATACCAGAAAAACAGGAGCCTCCTTAAAATCATCACGAACATAGTAAGATAAGCTGAAAGGGAAGCTCGTTATTTCTTTTCAGAAGGTCTAGCTACAAACTCACATCCTCTTGCACCGTGCAATTATCATCAGTATATTTATTTTAATTTTTGTGAGTAGGACCACCTTAGCTTGAGTTTCACAGTCATCAAGGGAGAGAGAAAACAACCTTATTATGAGACACTTATTCCTGTATGATATATGTTCATGGTCCCACACTGCCAAAATTAAAATGTGGCAATTTAAAAATTATAGATTATTTTTGTATTCACAAGATGTGGACAGAGTTCTATATTAGTTCTTATCTTAAGAAATTAATTGCAAAAGTAAATAGAAGAGTTAACTTTAGTAAAAGTAACTGTGGTTTGATTAAATGTATTATTTGCAAACAGAATGAATTATTAACTAGTAATATATACATATGTATGTATTTATAATATAAATGCATACATTTTATTCCCATGCATACATACATACAAATATGCAATGTATGCATGGGAAGATCCATGATTTTAAAATGGGGGTGCAGGAGCAGTGACCAGTGCTTCAGGGGTAGCTGCACCACCTACTCCCAGCCTCCTACCCTCTAGGACAAACAGACCACATGACAGGAGGAGCACCTGGGGACTTCAAGTCCCTGATTCAGGTAAAAATCCCCCCTACCATTCTCAGCTTTCCCTCTGCTCCCCTCCCTTCCCACCTCTGCTCAGTAGCACCTGACTTTACCTCAACCCCCTCCCCACCCTGGCCTCTGTGTACAGAAAGGGGTTCAAGAAATCTGCCTGCTGCTGCCACTACCGTTCCACCAGCTCCAGCCCCTTCCAGCCAGGGCTTCAGAGACTGGCTGTTCAGGGAGCTGGGCTTGGCTAGGATCAATGGCAGAGGAAGGTGGGTTCCCCCACCCTGAGCCTCCTTTGGGCTTTTGCGGCACACCTCAGGGGACCAAACAGAGTGGGGGAACCTGTGTTCTGCCACTTTCCTAAGCTAAATCTAGCTCCCCGCAAAACCTGGTTAGAACAGGGGAAGAGCAGATCTGAAGCTCCCCAGCCAATCTCCCTTTGTCCCTGGGTCAGCTGAGGACAGCATCAGTGGTGTGTAGGAGAGAGGAAATGGAAGCAGGTGGGATCAGCTTCTGAATATGGAGGGAAAGGAAGTGGCAGTTTGATAAATTAAAAGTAACACATTATACTTAAAACTAAACAAATCCACCAACCAGCCCTTCCCCCCAAACAAAACAAAACAAAACAAAACAAAACAAAA
>NW_017729031.1:66550424-66554083 GCF_001723915.1 Gavialis gangeticus
TAGTTGCGGGTGCCGGTCCAGTGTATCCTCCGCCCTCATCATCACTCATAAAAAGTGAAAGAAAGGGAAGTTGGTAATGAATACATAAAAGAAATAAAGAATTATAGAAACTAGATAAGGGAAACACAACTTCACAAGGAGTAATCTATGATCAGCAGAAATAAAGACAATAAGAACAGTTTTCAAATATATTAGAAACAAAGGGAATCCTAACCGTGGGATTAGTCCATCACAAAATGTGAATGGTAGAATTTTTCATAGTAATTCAAATAAAATGTATATTTTCAATACACATTTCAGTTTTGTATTTGGAGGAGAAAATGTCATGTTATAACTAAGGAGGATTTTAAACAGCAGCTACTAAACCCAAACATTTTTAAATCTGCCTGAGTCATTCTCATGACCACTACTGTTGATTTTCAGTAAGTCTTGAAACACTGGGGAAGTTCCAGAGGACTGAAAGAAAGCTAATGTTGCCAATAATTTAAAGTGGTAAATACAAAGGCCTGGGTAATTACAAGCCTGCCAGCCTGACATTGATCCCAGGCAAAATAATGGAATGGCTTCTAGAGGACTAAATTAATAAAGAATTAAAGGAAGGTAATACAATTATTACTAAACAACATCCATTTATGGAAAACCAATCTTGTAGAATTAACTTGATATTTTTGATGGCATAATACGTTTAGTTTGATGCAATATACTTGGACTTCTGTAGGGCACCTGATTTGATACAGCATGACATTTTAATTAGGAAACTAGAATAATAAGAGATCAACATGCCACAGGTTAAATGGATTAACAACTGGCCTACCTGATAGGTCTCAAAATCTAATTAAGAAGAGGAAGTTACCATCAGATGGGTATATTCTAATAGAGGTCAGTCAGGGATTGTTTTTAACCCTGCACTAGTTACCATTTTTATCAATGATGTAAAGAAAGCTGATAAAGTTTGAAGGGAAAACATATATTAAAAGAATAACAAGAATGGGTAGATCACTGGTGCACAGAAACCTGCTTTGCTTCCTATATGTAAGCAAGCGAATAGCATTTTCATGATGCAAAATATAAAATCATATCAGGAACAGATGATGCAGGCCACACTTTCAAGCTGGGGGACTTAATCCTGAAAATCAGTGACCCTGAACAAGTCAAAATGGGTCATGATGGATAATCAGCTGAACATGAGCTTCAGATGAAATAGTGTGCCTAATGGGTTAATAAGAATTTGCTATAAAAACAGAAATATCTAATTGTAGTAATAGGGCAATGGTTTTATAACTGCTGGGAAAACTGTCAAGTTCTTGGTTCCATAAATCAAATAAAATGTTTAAGAAAATCAAAAAAGAGTTTTAAGAAGCAGCCGTAAGAATAATCGTATGATTTAAAACAATGGAAGACTCACCAGCTGTTTGGCTGAACAAACGAAGTAAAGTATACATTAATAACTGTGCATATGTATCTACTTATCTGTATGAGGAATAGTGTTTAAGATTTAATAGTATAGGTCTCTTCAAAGATCCATAAGAGGATTCAATAGCTAGTAGTCATAAATTTAAACTAGAAATAAGTGCATTAACTATAGCAGTAGTTTCCCAAGTTATTGAGCTAGTTCATCACTGGATGAAAACTTTTAAAAGAAAATTTAATATTTTACTAAAAGTTATGTTCTCTACCTAATTGGAATTAGGTTGGGAAGGTTTATGTCCTGTTATAGAAGAACTACCCTGGCTTTCAGGTTTAAGAATCTATGAAAAAACCTCTTATCTTTTACTATTACTTTTTCTTTTTATATATTTGTTACATAATTTTGTTGCCTTGTTCTGGGCAGGAATTATCATTAACTTTGTATAGCATGTAGCAAAATAGAGCAGTGTCCTGATCAAAGGACCTAGGTTCTAGCTCAGTCAAAATGAGACAACAACAACGACATCATCTTGATTATAATTGCTTTATAATGATGTAATCTTTGAGGGCTATAGACATGGTGACCTCTAAGCCAAGTGGTAGCATGTATTTATTAACCTCTCTCCGAGAAGAAACAGGTCAATTTTATGTGACACATGATCCCCTGCCTTGTCAGTTTGAGTTTTTGTTCAGTGAAATGGCTTTTGGCAGCAGTGTGAAAAGTTACATGTAACATAACATTATTAAATAAATCTCAAGTGAGAGATTTGTGAACAAGTAGGAAGGCAGTCTCAAGATTCCCAAAACAAGGATTTTGAAAGCCTGGTTCTAGGGAGAACTGCATATCACTTGCCATAATTGGGAGCTTTGTTATTTTTCTGATTAGCATGATAAAAGCAATTTTCTTCATACCGCCTCTGCTATCAGAGAAAACAGAGCAACAGCTAAGTGCTAAGGGTTTGTGGTAAACATGCCTTGAGATTCAGAAAAAAACATTATTGATAATTGCAGTTTTCTTCTCTTTCCTCGTTCATTCTCTCTCTCTCTCTTTCTCTCTCTCTCTAGATGTAAGTATCTATACATACATACATACATAGATATATATTTGTTTTCTATACATTAATTTATTTAAATTGTATTCATTCTTCACTGAAATTTTAATTCTGCTAGGAAATGTAGATAATTAAGAAAAATACATGTTTTACTTTTTCCTGCAGAATGGAAATGGGAATTCTACCTAGTAGATTGCTAAGGATCTGGGATCATTGAAGCCCTGGAGTTTGGGCAGCTAGGGAACTGAAAGAATGAAAGCCAAGCTTTCCAACAGCCTACCAACCAAACCCCTCAGGAGCAGGTCAGTTAAGTTGGCAGGAAATCTATCATATACCCATCTGTTGTGTTAGTAGAGTTCTGTTGGAAACCTCCCTTGTTCCCTTTGGAATGTAATCAAAATAAAAATGTTTATGTTCCCACAGAACTTTTCAGTTTTCCAGCAGAATACCATTGTCTGAACATAACTGACCTCTTCTCTTGCACTGTCATGATAGTCTGTTCTTCAGAAAGATATGTAGGCTTTGAAAGAAGCGATATCAGAGACCTGGTGGGACTCTACCCATGACTGGACCACAGTATAGATTGCTATACCTTGTACAGGAGGGATCGAGTAGATAAAAGGAGCGGGGGTGTAGCTGTCTATGTTAAGGATAGCTATGTGTCTCTGCAAGCTGATGTGGGTGATGAGGATGAATGACTGGAGACCCTCTGGATTAAAATCCATGGGGAACACAGCACAGGGGACACAACAGTGGGAGTCTACTACAGACCTCCTACCCAAAGCCCTGAGCTTGACCAGGAGTTCGCCCAGGAACTGGCTGAGGCTTCATGCTCCAGCAACATGGTTGTCATGGGTGACTTCAATTACCCAGACACCTCATGGGAGGATCACTCAGCAAAATCCAAGCAGTTGCAAAGCTTCCTATCATGCGTGGATGACCTCTACCTGACTCAAGAAGTCTACAGGCCAATGAGAGGTAAAGCACTGCTCGACCTGGTACTGGCTACTGGGGATGACCTAATCGGTGACCTAGTGATCGATGGGAAGCTAGGTGACTATCACCATGAGCTGATCACCTTCACCATTCACTGCAAAGCTGGCAAGTCAGTCAGCAACACGGAAGCCCTTGACTTCAGGAAAGCCGACTTTGACAAGCTCAGGAGGCTTGTCAGTGAGGCCCTAAGGGACCACAACCCCA
>NW_017729031.1:66559083-66559435 GCF_001723915.1 Gavialis gangeticus
CTGGATACCTTCAAGTCAGCTGGCCCTGACAATCTACACCCCAGGGTACTCAAGGAGCTGACGAGCATCATAGCCCAGCCTCTTGCACGGATCTTTGAAAACTCCTGGCACTCTGCTGTAGTGCTCGAAGACTGGAAATAGGCCAATGTGGTACCTATCTTCAAGAAAGGGAGGAAAGTGGATCTGGCAAACTATAGGCCCATCAGCCTGACCTCTATCCCAGGGAAGATCTTAAAAAAGTTTATTAAAGAGGCCATCCTTAATGGCCTGAACAATGCCAACTTCCTGAGGGATAGCCAGCATGGATTTGTTGTGGGTAGGTCTTCTTTGACCAATCTCATTTCCTTCTACG
>NW_017729031.1:66559921-66562553 GCF_001723915.1 Gavialis gangeticus
TATAGGCTCGGCAGTGCTACACTGGCTAGCACCACGGAAGAAAGAGACTTGGGGGTCATCATTGAACACAATATGAACATGAGCCTTCAGTGTAATTCTGCGGCTAGTAAAGAGACCAAAATGCTGGTTTGCATCCAGAGATGCTTCTCAAGCAAATCCTGGGACATCATTCTCCCCTTGTACTCAGCCTTGGTGAGGCTGCAGCTGGAGTACTGCATAGAGTTTTGGGCTCCACAATTCAAAAAGGATGTGGAGAAGCTTGAGAGAGTCCAGAGAAGAGCCACACACATGATCAGAGGTCAGGAAAACAGACCTTACGATGACAGGCTGAAAGCCATGGGGCTCTTTAGCCTGGAAAAGCGCAGGCTCAGGGGTGACCTGATGGCCACCTATAAGTTTATCAGAGGTGACCACCAGTTTCTGGGGGAACGTTTGTTCACCAGAGTGCCCCAAGGGATGATGAGGTCAAATGGTTATAAACTACTGCAAGACTGTTTCAGGCTGGACATAAGGAAGAATTTCTTTACTGTCCGAGCCCCCAAGGTCTGGAATAGCCTACCATCGTAGGTGGTTCAAGCACCTACAATGAACACCTTCAAGAGTAGATTGGATGCTTATCATGTTGATGTACTATGACCCCAGCTGACTTCCTGCCCTTTGGGCAGGGGTCTGGACTCAATGATCTTCTGAGGACCCTTCCAGCCCTAATGTCTATGAAATCTATGAAATGCAAACTTTGAAAATTCAAATTCTGTTCAGTAGTAATAAAATTACTCCTATGAACAAGCTCATGAAAGAGTTGTCAGAATAATTGCAATTGTTTTATGGGTCTTTTTATCTTAATCTATAATTAATCTTTAGGTTTTCGCATTTGAAGGCATGAAAGATCTTATGCTAAAATCAGTTGCCCCAATATCCTGTTTTTATTAATTTTTCTCTGTTTTTGAGAACTCATTGAAAATATCATGCATTACTCTTAACAGCTCTATGACAGCGTTTACTAATGATCAAATAAAAAAAAATATAAGGAAAGGACCAACAATGAAAGTGAAAATGCATTTATACTGTAAGTAATATCAACAGAAGTGTCCCAGATGGTGCTCCCTTGTAAATTTTGCTTTTCTAGGGATTGATTAATTAGAAATTAATGACCATCCTCCTTCAATCCCTCCAAGGTTCCTGACAGAAATTCTTTTTAATGAGGCCTTTTGACTTCCTTTAAGTTTTTTGCTCCATATTTCAAATTTATTAATCATCTGGATCTACCATTTTCCCATAGACATCAGGAGAGCGGTGGGTGAATAAGATGGTTTGTATTTAGGAATATTTGGTGGGTGTGACTAATGACATAATTGCAGTTATAGTTCAAAAACTATTGCAGTAGCATCACTTTCTATACTGAATATATTTTTTAATTTAGTAGACTTTGATTGACTTAATTTAAATGCTAGGGAAATTATGTACACCCTTGAACTGAAATCCTGTGCTAGGTTCTGTTCCCTCTGTCTTCATAAAGCCATGGGAGCAAAGGCTATGACAGTGATTAGAAGCTTCTAATTTCAGGTGAGAAGGATGTGAAAAGATTAAGGTTTTTTTTAAAATGGAAGAGATGAAAGACAAAGAATAATAAATGACATGTAACAGGCACTCCTATGTACTCCGTTAAAGATTACAGGAACAAGGTAGCATTCACTGAAACTAAATGATTATGTCTAAAACAGATATAATGAAGACATTATAACCCAACTCATAATTAACTTGAAGAAGTATCTGCCATACTATATCACTGAGTGAAAGAACAAGATTTGAAACAAATGATTTAAACATTTATATAGATACAGAGATGATTCACAGTTACATTTGATAAGATTAAAAGAGATAAGAAATAAATGGGCATACTTTAAAGAAAAAGTCAGTTTTCTGTGTTTTTATTTCCTAATAGTCCCTTTAAGGAATAACCTGGCATTCCTCTAGCAAGTGTGGAGGACAAAATTTTCAAAAGACTTTTAAAAGCTAATATCCCATTGTATCCATCTAGGTGTGTGTTAAACCACTTTTCTGATCACAGATTTTGTAAATGTGTGCATCTAACTTTTCAAATGAAAATTACATGTTTTGCAATGATTTTTTAGTAGATTTTTGGCATGTAAAACACTTATAATTGGTATGTAAAGTTTATGAGAGTCTATAAAAATTGGCTTTGAAAAATGAATATAGAAATACATTTATGGATCTAAAACACTGTATCAACAGATTTTAACCTTTTTAAATTGTAATAGCGCTTCATTGTACTCAAAGATGCTAATGATCATCACTCAATGTAGTATAATTAAAAAACTGATATTTGTTTAGTTAAGCTTCTCCCTCACCTTAAATTCTAGAAGCAAGGGCCTTATTACACAGTTAACCCTACCCTGCCAGCCCCCACTCCCCAGCTGGCCCAGATCAGGCTCACTGCCCCTCCCTGTTCTCCCCTCCTCCTGCTGCTTACTTTTGGCTGCCCCCACTGTCTGTCCCAAGGCAGGGAGCAGCCAGAAGAGCAGCAGCAGCAGTAGCAGTGGCTAAGCAAACAGATTAACCCTTCTCTGCCTGCTCCCCCAAGACAGACAGCACAGCCAGTCAGAAGTAAATA
>NW_017729031.1:66562759-66574423 GCF_001723915.1 Gavialis gangeticus
GGGATTGTGGGAGTCCCGATGGGGCAAGAGGAAGCCCAGAGTGGGAGGGGTGGGATTCTTACCTGTCAGTCTTCCAGTTCACCTGTTCCTCTGAAGAGTGACTGCTCCAAACTCAAGTTAGCACTAGCAGGGAGCAGCTACAAGTGCAATTAAGGCATGTAAATAAAATTTGGAGCTTATATAGAGTTTATTTGTGCACAGGACATGGAGCCCATTTGGATTAGCCTGGGCTGGCAGAGGGCCCAGGGGGTCAGCCTGCCAGGCCAGGGCTGCTCTGATTTGGATCCATGTGCAGCAGAGGTGCTGGTTGAGACATGAAGGTGTTTCAACTTGGGGGCTGCCTCCCATCTAGCCCCATGCTGAAGCTCCTTCATGCCTCAGCAACCATCCCTCCCCTGCACTGCCCATAGAGCCTGGTCAGAACAGACCTGGGCTTGCAAGGGCCCAGGGCTGCTCCACAGCAGCCTCCAGAGTAACCTGCCAGCCCAGAGCTGCTCCAACCTAGCTCAATGTGCTGTGTAGGGGATGGCTGGGGCATGAGGGTCCTCCAGTGCGAGGCTAGCAAATAGCTCCCACACAGAAGCACCCTCATGCCCCATCATTGTTTAGACGTGTGATGCAGTGCATGAAACAGTGCCTTTTCAGGGTGCTACTTGTGTTTAGTCAGATTGCCCTGCAGCAGCATTCATTAGTCTACTGTGACCTAATAGGGTTGCACGTGTAGATGGTGATATTTTACTGTGGAGCTAATTAGTCAGTTCCACAGTAAACATCTTGTGTAGATGTGCCCACACTCATCAACATTTGTGTGGCTCATTCTGTAACATGTATCAAGGCCCTGAGGCATCTGAAAGATGGCAGGAAGAGGGATAAATGAAGTCTTTTCAGAGAAGTATAAAAAATTAAATAACTGAAACATTATCATTTTAATAATTAGTGAAAGACTAACTTTTTAAACTCACACTAAAATATAGCATTCACTGTAACCAAAAGTATGAAATTTCTTGTTTAAGAGTATGAGTATAAGTATAAGGAGTACAGAAATGTATGGCTGCCCACAATGCAGATGTTCTTAATATGCATTGTCTCCCCAATGAATAAATTAAGGAAAGCAGTCCTCACAGTGTTCTAACCATTTTTCTTACATTTTTAACATTGCTTTTCTATAGATAGCTGAAAAGGGGTGGTAAGAATATGGAAAACTATGCATATAAAGGGATCTGTTCTAAAGTAGGAGTTCATTAAGATGTGTGGATGTGTATGCATGTGATGGGTCCAACTATTCTCTGAGCCCACCCAGGGTGTAGCACCCAGAGGGCTTGCTGTGAGTGGGCTCAGGGAGCAGTTGGATTAAGCCAGGTGCTGCCTCTGAACTGGTTCAGCACCCAGCATGTTAGCAGCCCACCTGGGTGGCCCCGAGGGGATGCCACCACTATGGAGAGAAGGCCTTTCACAGCTCAGGGGCCACACAGCCTGCTGGAAATTTGTCCCTCTAGCTGCAGGGAGGCTCTGCTGAAAAACAGAAAAAGATTAGGCCCCTCACCACTTCTACCTTCAGGAGATGCCTGCTGAAGGCAGAAGTGATGAGGGGCCCAATCCTTTTTTCAGAGAAGCATTCTCACCTCTCCCATGGCCAGGGGGATGAGCTGCTGGTGATCTGAGTAGTGCATGAGCTGTAGGGGCTCCAGTCCTTCCCTCTACAGTGGCAGCACCCCCTGGAGCCACCTGGGTAAGCAGTTGTTCATCTCTATTAATATTTTTTAGTCTCTGGGACTTGTTATAAGCTGCATTTTGAGATGCTTAAATGTTGATCAGTATTACTGCTAGCTCAAGTTTGGAGCAGTCACATTAAGGCTAAAGCCTTCTCTGATTGCCCCCGCCTGTATAGCTGTGACTTGCCACTAGAGCACGGACAAACAGGGACCTGACTAGGAGGTATAGCTGTGAGTTGCCACTGCAGGACTTATGGGCCAGGACATACTTCTACCCCTGTTCTAGGTGAGGAGGGTGGATAAGAGATAGGTTAATGAGGGGTAGGAACATGGAGTTGGGAGGCAGAGAGTTAATGGGATGGGGTGGGTAATGAATTAAGAGGTGGAAAGGAAATGGGAGTGGAGCAAAGGTAATAAAATGAGGGAAGTCAGCCACTGAAGGATAAAAGAACAAAGAAAAAAAAATAGCAAGAAACAAAGAGGAAGTACATTTAAAGAAGGTCTCATGTTTTAATAAATTGGGATTTGGGTGTGTGGGGGGATGCTGGCAGGGGCGACATGTAGGGGGTGCATGTGGGTTCATGTGCACCCCCTGGATCTGGCAGTGCAACCCCTGCAGAAGGATGCCACCAACACTGTTGGTGGCACCTGCAGGCAGTCTCCACTTGCCACCCCGCTGTCAACATCGCCGGTGGCATGTGTGGGCAGTCCATGATTACGCTGGCCACCACTGACACCACTGTCAGTGGCTGTGGGTGGTCGCCAACCCTTGATCGGTGCTTGCCATCCCACCACACACTTCCCCACTTACCACCGCTGGGCTCCCGCCGCTGCCCCCGCCATGCCTCACCACCCACCAGGGGCATGTGCTGTTCGTGGGAGCTGGTCATGCTCCTTGGGTGACTTGAGAAGTGGGAACAGTGGGGGAAGGCCCTTTTGTTGGGGAACTGTTGCCCCGTCCCTGCCCCAGAAAAGAAGCCGCAGCTCATGGGGACCCAGTCTAGCCCCCTAACTTTTCCCCTCTCCACCCCCACAAGACCCCACTCCTAGATCCATCCATGCCCTGTGACCTGGCTCTGTTCTCTGCAGGCTGTTTGCACAGGTTTGCACCCCTGTGGGTGGAAAGGTCAAACCCCTGGGGGCAGCAGAGGGAATTGGCTTGGTGCTAGAACTGATCTCTGGGCAGTAGAGTTCAGGGGGTAGAAAGTTTGTCCACACAGAACAGGAGGGTGGAAGAGGGGACACTGGACCCTGGGGTACTGGAGGACAGCAACTTGTGGCCACTGCCCACATTAATGGGACACAAGCCGGGTAAGATGGATCAAAGATAAATCTTCACCTAGAGTGTGCTTAAAACTAGTTTCAGGTATTAATATGTGGATAATCCAGAAGTTAAGTGCTCTAGGAGCTGCCTAAAATGTATGTGTAAAAAGGCCCTCTGTAAAATGGGCAGGTCATACTTTTGTTTTAGTCCATGTTAAATTGTTTAGAAACAAACCTGATAGTTAATTGCAGCACGTGAGGAAATAGTAATAGTAATAAACATGATAGCAAGTAAAATTGAAATTGAATGAAGTTCTGATAGCATTGAACAATAAACAGGAAATGAAATTTGAATATGTTGTTTTATAGTGGAAGATGATACACGAAAGCATTGCACAGTATGAGGATGAGCTATCTTGTCACTTGCAACCATATAGAAATAAACACAAGGTAAAACTGGTGACTTTTCTCTTTCTTAGAACTACTAGCTCCAATCCAATTTCAGTTCAGCAGGACTACAAAATGTCATGCTTTTTGCACACAACAGTGTACAGCTGAATGGGTCAGTAAAATGAAGGCAGATGGCAATGGATTAACTCTGTTTATTGCAATGCAGCTATTACAAGCTTCACTATTTCATTCAAACAGCTAAATGGTCTGAACAGTAATGATAATGTAAGCAAATCAATTAGAAATTTATGGAATTACAAGCAGAAATAAAATGCCAAATTGTAATGTTCTGGTTTATGTGTAAAGCTGTGCAAACTTCAACAGTTTTAACACAGAGATTTTCCTAATATCTGCTTTAGTTTCATTCTGAATTCTGGTAATGACAAAATCAGAATCACAAAACAAAATTGATTTTGTTTCTTTTTTCCCCTTCCTTTTTTGTTTGTTTTTAAATCAAAGTCAATCTCACATGATTTTGAGCTCAAATCAGGAATCCCCATGAATTTTTGCTTGCAACTCAGCACTGGCTCACAATAAATTCAATACCGGCTTGTATACAACTTTGCTCATCTTAGCGTAAAGTTCCGGTTTGTAAATTTGATGTATTCTGCAAATGGCCCCAGGCCTGTTTGTATGTATATGCACTGTGCTCCTCTACTTGATGTTGACAATGCTACTCAGTGTGTGAGTTGATCTTTCTCTCTCTTCAGTGAAATGGATTACAAAGAGGCTGAAATTTCTGCTCTAACCTGGGAATAGTGAATATTTACTTTTTCAGTTCAGCTTGTAGAAATCTGTATTTTTGGATTTTATAGATTGTAAATCGTATTATGCGAGACAGTTTATCTGGCTATCCTGGTGCCTTGATTATGCATGTAGCAAAAAATCCATTTAGAAAACAAGATGTTATTTTCAATGTAGCAAAGATAAACATTACTATAAATAGAATACAGAGAAATCCAGTTCTGAACAGATGTTGCAAGCTACTCTTCAGGTAATACAAACACATAATGATATGGTATCAGCTCACTACATATCTGATATATATATATATAAAAAGCTCAGTTATATTGTTGGGAAAATGCAGAGATGTTAACATTGAAGGATCAGAAAGCTGGAGGTTTCATGCAGATGATGTAATAAACTAATTTGTGTAGTTGATGAATATGCATTACTGTTTCTTCCTCAATCTGTCAAATCTTTCATTTTATTGCTTCTGGCTCTTCCTCCCTGTTTCCCCTTCTTTATATCCCTCTTATTCGAACTTTCCCTGTTCCTTCTGAGTATGGCTTTCTCTCTTTACAATCTTCTTCCTCTATTTTGAGCTTCCAAATCACTGCTTTCCAACTCACCTTTTCAAGTTTCCCTGACTCATTCCCAATGGTTTCATTTTTTAATTGGCCCTTCATATTTTCTCTTGCTTTTATCTGGCTCCTTGTATCCCTTACTTATAAGTTTCTTCCATTTCATATTGCTATGCTGCTCAAACTTTCCTTTTCATTCTCCCTAGCTATACTTCATTTCCTGGAACATTTTCCTCAGCTTGCCTGCACCTATGAGCATTTTTACATGTGCTCCAGAAGCAAAGGTTGCTGGGCGGGGAGGGGGGGAGAGAAGCTTTAATTAGAGTGGCCTTGAGAACCGCTGTAATTAAAGCACCCAGAGCATCTTATGTATAAGTGTCCCCTTGCTTCAAAATGGTGGTGTGGGGTGGGGGGAATACTTTATCTGAAGCTCATCTAACAAGCTGTTATTTAAAGTGCCCTTGTTGCCATTTTGAAGTGCAGGACACTGATACACAAGACATGGAGGCTGGTTAGAGCATGGTAGTTACCACACTCCAGGAGACTTGATTCACTGAGTCTGCTCTGACGTGCTGTAATTACAGTGCATCAGAGCAACGTCCCGGCTCATGTATAGTAACCTCATGTGACCAATGCCCCACATCACATCAGCTGGTATTACTTTGGTCTTTAATATTATGGATAATTTGATGATTAGGCTTGGGGTCCATTGTAAGACTACTAGCCAGAAGTGAGACTGACGGGACTGACTAAATCCCTCCCTCCCTCCCTCCACACATGCTATTAAAGACCTTTAATTGTCCCCACCCCAGGATTGGATATCACATGCAAAATGTCTAAGAGTGTCTTGTCACCTTACAACTCTGTACCGATGTGATTAGCATGTGCAAAGTCTTATTAATATTTCTCTGCATAGCATCACATTACAATGTTTTCAGTCCCTTTACCCTGGACTAACTTATGCTGCAAGGTCTAGATGGCATCAACATATATCAACTATGTTCCATGTAACTACCATATGCAGGGTTCAATCTCTGCAAAGCCAGGTAAATAACTAATTTGTAACATTCACTATAAAGATTTAAATTTGTTCATATAATATGGAAACTACTTCTTTCCTGACTGGGAGAATTAAAAGGCTGCATAATAATTTGGGGGTGATCCGTGGAAATCCTAGAGAGAACAAGTGGCTCTGCTGTTGAGTTTCTAAAGATTTAGTTTCTTTTCTTTTTTTTTTTCTTTTTTTCCTCTTCTGTTTCCTGTCTCTGGTTATTTTTAGAGTATATTGACTCCTGTCTCAAGTCAGGGTGCATTTATTCACAATAGGAGTGCCAGTGAAATTGTATTTTATTGAAAAATCTTTGTGTTGCTTATAAGATGACTGCATTTCTTATAGATTATATTATTAAATGTAAGGCGGCATTTATTCTGTGAATGGCACCTTTCCTCTTGCACACTGATTGAGTATTTAAGCATAAATATTGGCTGTTTAGCTTAATCTAATATGAGAATGTTCAGCGTGAAAATAGCTTGTATATAAGCTGTATATACTTTATCCATGATCACCCTAGTGTGAAATCCAGTAAGAAAATGCTGAAAGATAAACGATACATTTTTGTCTACCATTTTCTGCCATGCCAATTTTATTTGAGTGTTCCTATAGTATTAGCTATTTGTTGCTATTTGTGTTGTCAGGAGGCTAAATCCACTAAAAGACTTAAGTGCCTATAAGTTTAGCACAATAGAATTTAAAACCCAGAGTGAAATGACTGTTCTCCTTATAAAATGTGCGGGGAAAGTCAGAGATCTTGGAAGGGTGATTTGAAAAATCCCTACACTGAGTAAGTAACCTTTGAGAACTAGTACTTTGGGGAGTTCTCTCCCTTTAAGGAGTTGAGTCTTGGCTGTAAACAGATGCCTCCATCCACTCAAGATTCAGAGCTGGAACCCCACCACTAAGGGTAGGTGCCAACCCTTGGTTCATTCTTTTAATGAACTGAACATGAATTATATTTTCTCTCAAAATGTAACTGGAGGTATTGGTGATGGTGGTAGAAGCACCGTTCTTTTATACAATACCCCAATGATTAAAGCAGTAGTCCATAAAGTGGGAATCCTGAATTCTAGGCTTTTCCCCTTGCAGTGACACAAACCTTCATCTCCCACCTCAAAAGAGAATTCGCTAACATCCAGGCTATAGAATAGTTTAGAGGAGTACTCTCTACCTCTTCTGTTGAAGCTCCTCCACTATTCAGAAAGAAATGCAAGATTCAAGGGGCCAGCACAAGAAAGAGTCTAGTGGTTGTGTCACACATCTTGGAGAAAGGAGTCCTAGGTAGGGATTGGAACTGCCAGTTCCTTTTGCTATTCTGGCATGTTTTTAAAAATACAATAGCTGTGAATACATTTTGTGGGAAGCCAAATCTGGGTAGGCTGCATTAGGACTGCTCAGAGAATGTCTACCAGATCAGGTCTTTCTGGGATTTGGTCATCTTCCCACCTAATTTCTGAATCCTAAGGGGGCTTAGGCAGGAGCCTATTCCATTTATTAAGGGACTAACTGGGTGTATCTACACAAGATGCCTTACTGCAGAGTTGACTAACTCCACAGTAAAGTGTCACCATTTGCACATACACCCTTATTACACTGGAGAAAAATTAATTAATTCTGCCATAGTGTAGTACCACCCAACATAAGTACTATCCTACAGCAGAGTTATGTGCCCTGCCACAACACATGACCCAGCCAGCCACTCTACAGCATATTAAGCCTGGGGGGAGCAGCTTATGGTAGGCAGGCTGACACCTCCCCCCCGACCTCCTGCTAGCTGGGGTTGGGGCTCCTGGCTCCATGTTCTGCAATCCCAGGTGCACATGTAAATGCTGCACCCAGCAGCAATAAACTCTAAACTCCAGCACAAACTGCACCACAATTCATCACTTTGCATTAATATTATGCATAGACACTCCCACTGTAATCCTTTTCCATACTTCTCAACTCTCTGAAAAGAAGGTAATGCAAATGCATCTTCCTCTCCCTCCTCATCATCAATAATCTTAACGTAGTCTTAAGGGTAAAATGAAGGCACATTACAAACTTAGGCACATTAATGCTTTGTCAGTAACTTGAAAAGTTACTCAAGTTTACTTAGGCACTCAGATGCTGAATAGAATCTGGCCTAACATGGATGCCTGCTCAGTGCATATGTAGAACTGTAAATCTAGGTGCCTAGGAAGTTTTGAGATCAAGCAGGGAGGAAGTTAATAAATTTTACATTGCTGAAGGGTTAGGCATCTTACTAAGAAGTCTTTTGGATTTCTCCTTTGGACTCAGAAGCTATGACAGAGCACAGTTGGGGTACTCACCATGTGACTTGGACTGCAACAAGCTGGAGAAGAGCCAGCAGTGAAGGCAGCTGGGAGACACCTCAAGGGTAATTTTTTTAAAGGGGGAAGGTGTATGGCAGAGCACCAGTTGAGTGCTCACCACTCTGGGGCTGTTACAAGCTCCATGGGAGCTTGCTTATGGAGCAGCAATGAAAAGCCTCCCCCAGGAACCATGTTAAGGGGGAAGGTGGGTGGCAGAGTACATCTGGTGTCTGCCACTTAAAGAGCTGGTGGCAGGTGCTGCCCCAGCTCTCATGAATAGCCATCTTAAATCCAGGCCAGTAGAGCTGTGGGCAGCAGTTTGCTGCCAGACGCAAAGGAAGGAACACTTCCTGGTAGAGCTGTTGCTCCTGCTACAACTAGGAGGTAAGGGCAGGAGGTTATGGGGTGGCTTAGAGGCTCCTGGTCCTGCGCATGTGTGGAAACTGCACCCTGATGGGCAGGCCCTGGTGGGGCTCCTAGTGGTATGGGAGCCCCCAGGAAATGCCAGGCCAGTTACCTCCCTGGTGAAAGGCGAGGAGAGGTCCCTTAACCCCAGGCCCTGCCTTCAGGTGGACTACCTAACACCAGAGGCAGTAGAAGACCAGCCAGGGGATAGGGCAGGGTGAATGTGGCCCCAGGGGAAGAAAGGGTGGTATGAGTGAGGCCCAGGGAGGGCAGTAGGAAAGAAAGCCAGTGGAGTGAGAGAGGCCTCAGTGAGAAGGAGGTGGTACGAGTGTCACCCATAACAGGGCAGAACATGAGAGGCCTAACACTGTGCTGAGTTGGGCCTGGCCTTAAGCTGGAGCAGAGCACAGCTGTTACAAACATCTGCAAAGCATGGGACATGTTAAGGGATGGTAGGAGTATGTACTTTTGGCCCTTAGTTATTAGGGCCCTCAAAGTGCAGCCTCCTGCCTAATTACCAAATAATTACTTAACAGCAAGGCATGGCAGGAGAGAGAGGTGGGCAGCATGCCCAGAGGTGGTGGGAGAGCAGCACTGTGGCTGCTTAGGGACCTTCTACCTCTCCGCAGAAGCCTAAAAGTCTATTTACATCTTTTTGGATCTTGTCCACAGTGCCTATGAATCCTATAGTTCTGATGTATTTTTCCATGCCTGAGATTCAATTTTATACTTTCCTGGTGTTGATATAAAATACAAGGTAAAAATTTATGTTTAGCATAAATTATTTAACCAATTAACTTTTGTGTTCTTCTTCAGTGGGCAATCTCACTCTTAAGTACAATTTTACCAGGAACATGAAGTAACGCAGAAGATTAATTTTGTTTTATACACCTGATGCATTAAATGTCTCCAATACCACAAGTACTAAATGCCTCATGATGAAATTTAACTAGCTCTATATGTGGGGAAGGATTTTTCTCAATAGTGGTTCCTAAGAAATGCTTAGAAAAGTGTATTCTCTCACCTAAGGCACCTTTCAAAGCAACTGATTTGTTTAATTTCCCACAGTACTAATATTCATTTTCTAACTTTTATTCTAATTCTGACTTTACTAGTTTCAATTTGCATCTCTTTTAGTGTCATTTTTGGTGATGATGCAATTCAAATAATAATGAGGGTTCAGTGGGTTGATTGGATGCGGAAAGTTTGTGAAGTACAGGAAGACATATTTGTAGAAGGCAGATGTGTAGAGCTGTTTAGTGTTTATAGATGCACTGTTCTGAAAGTTATATCTAACAAGACGGTTGGTATAAGAGGAGAGAGAAAAGATTTCAGCATGACAATTATAAACCAGAAGGTGTTTCCTGTAAATATAAAATATATCCTAAGTAAAACTCTGGGTTGAGTAGAATTTGGGCTTTTTTCCCATTTATTGAGCCCTGCATGTTTCTCATCCTATAAACAGGTACCAAGTTGAGCTCGTCAACTAAATATTCACATTTTAAAGTATTCAAGAGATTAGTTTCCTAGAATAGCATTGTAATTAAAGTGCTTAACAGACTACATAAATGCAATGCTTTTTCTCCATACTATTCTTGCATGAAGTTGGGTTTTAAAGCATGAATTCTTAATAAATTAATCAGCTTTCCCCAGCAAAAGCAAACAGAATTTCCTCCCTGACTTCAATGCATATTTTAAATGAAATGGGCTGGGGGAGAGGAAGAGTCTATAGTTCTGATGGCTTAATTTAATTCCTGGATAATTCCAAATCCTTGAAATTAAAAATCTAGCATCCGTCAAAGAAATATTGCAGTTCAAAGTATTTTCTGATTTTACTTTTGAGACTATGCTGAAATAGTACATGTGAGACGATTACTGTAGTTGCTAGTTTGGTGTGTTATTGCTACATAGATGGATCTAAATGAAAATTGAGACTTTGCAACCTTGCTTCTTGTTGATTTTTGTTTCTGTTGTATCTGATCACTTGATGTGTAAGCCTCCGTGTCTCTCAACCATTTTCTTTGCTGCACTGAGATAAACAACATTATACTGGATACAAATTAATTGATGGACCCTTTAGGATTTAATGATTTGTTTCGTCTGTGTTGGAATTTATTTTATTGTCATGGAGCCATTTTTCCTATCCATCTGATAACAATGGCGTACAGAAACACTGAACAATACACTTTTCTATCAGTAAAATAACAAAATGAACTGTATGCTGGGTCCTATGAAGTGCAAAACATATCTGTAACCGAAATCTCTTAATACACTCATGGGCCACATCCAGATGAGTGCAGCCATGCAGTATGCAGCACTGCAGACACCACATACCACACATTCAGCTGTTCTCCATGCTGCAAGGGAGCTGTGTGGGAGAGGTTCTTTGACCCCTTGATATGCACAGGGCTTGTGGTTTAGGCTTTCCCCAGGGACAGTTAGCAGTGGCACAAGATGTTCTGCTACTAGTTGTCCCCAGGGAAACAAATGTCCACACTCATGTAGATGTGGCCATGGGTTGCAATCTTGCTCTATTTTTTTTAATAGATGCAATCACTTTTGATCCTCATATTTGGTATAGCGCTGACCCTGGAAACAATAAAGTATTTTTAGTTAATTAAAAATTACTTAAGTAATTTTGCTCACATGACTATGATCAATGCACAGATGTCCATAGGACTGAGTCCCATATGTCTTGAAATCTAGTAGACTGATGCCGATCCATGCTTCTGCCTAAACTGCTGTCTCTTGCTGTCGAATAGAAGAACCAGAGTTGGAATAGAGTTCAATTAATTCCAAGTGCTGCATCAAGATTATTTACTCAGATGAAATTCAGCCATCACATCATGCTTCTGGAGGGGCTGGACGTGTTCAAGTCAGCGGGTCCAGATGCTCTCCACCCCAGGGTGTTGAGGGAGCTAGCTGGGGTTATCGCAGGGCCCTTGGCACGGCTTTACGAGTGCTCGTGGTGCTCTGGCCAGATGCCAGATGACTGGAAGATAGCTAACATGGTCCCCATCTTCAAAAAAGGGAAGAGAGAGGACCCGGGCAACAATAGGCCCATCAGCCTTACCTCAATCCTAGGGAAACTCTTTGAGAAGATCCTCAAGGAGCACATCTGTGATGGGCCGGCTTCAGGGATGATGCTCAAGGGCAACCAG
>NW_017729031.1:66574958-66576170 GCF_001723915.1 Gavialis gangeticus
AACCTGTTCAGCCTTCACAAGAGAAGGCTGAGGGGGGACCTGGTGACTGTCTATAAACTCACTAGGGGGGACCAGAAGGGTTTAGGGGAGACACTGTTTGCCCTAGTGCCCCCTGGCATGACAAGAAATAATGGCCACAAGGTGTTGGAGACTAGGTTTAGATTAGACATCCATAAGAACTACTTCACAGTTAGGGCAGCTAGGAGCTGAAACCAACTTCCAAGGGAAGTGGTGCTGGCTCCTACCCTGGGGATCTTTAAGAAGAGGCTTGATGGCTACCTGGCTGGACTCATTTGAGCCCAGTTTTTCTCCCACCCAGGTGGGGGGTCGGACTTGAAGATCTACATGGTCCCTTCTGACCCTAATTCTATGATTCTATGATTATGATCATTTCTGAACTCTAATTCATACTCTCTATCCCTGTAGCATTTTATATTGGCTTTAACATTTTCCTGTGAAATATTCCTTTTTACTATGTGGTTTTGTGTGTTGCATTTATATTCCTTATCTATTCTTTTTACTATTAGGTGATTAAGTACTATTTGTACTATCCTGTTTACTACTTACTGTGTGTTTCATCTACAGAAAACTAATTATTAAGTCCAATATTCCAGAATTTAGTATGGTACAAAAACAGAAATGAATAGATAACTGCTGTTAAAGATATCATGCAGACCTAAAATGGAAGAAGGTGCTTGATCTCAATTACGAAAGCATTCCACATTTTGTTTACAAAAGGACATTTCATGTTTATAATTGATAGGTCTTAATAATGTACTTATTGAGAGCTAAGAAAGTAAAATAGCTTTCAAATGGGGTAGTAGTATTCTTATACTGACAAAAAATAATGATGACATATACCATGCAATATATAAATGATGTTCGAATAACATGACTCTCATTTATTTTGTCCAACTAAACTATCTATTAAAGAGCTTTTGTTCTTCTCCAAATCAGTGTGTAAACCAGAAACTAGTTTCTATCTCTTGCTGTTCTTCAGGCTTTTGTGAATCATTGGCTATATCACTTAAATTCTCTTTTGCCTTATTTTTCCAAATGAGAATGTAGATGATGATAATTCTTATTTTCGTGAAGCTTAATTAATAGTTTGTAAAAGATGTTAAGATAATTACATAGAAAGGCATTATAGAAATGCAATATTATTTTGTTGTTACCATGACACTTTAATATTGGGCAAGTCTCTCATTGTTC
>NW_017729031.1:66581170-66604934 GCF_001723915.1 Gavialis gangeticus
TAAGGCAAAAGAGAATTTAAGTGATATAGCCAATGATTCACAAATAGACCATGATTGTTAGATATCTGGTATAAAGTTAGTAATGTTTTGTGTGGTGTACCCTTCGCTGAAGCAGTGCCAACAACATTTGCAGATCACTCTACATTTGAACTTTTAGAAAAGTGGATTTGCTTTGTTTGCAGTAGTGCATAAGCTTTAAGAAAAACAACTTTCAAAATTACCCTGTACAAAAGAGTCTTTTCTACCTTGAATATCTGTGAAGCTTAAACTGCAAAAGAAAACCTGAGTTAAAAACAAGAAGCAGTAGCATGGAATGACCTTTAAATTTATTCCTAATCATATTACTATTTCTGTGGCATAACAATAGAATGCTGGAAAAATAAAATTGCAGGACATAAACCTCAGGTGTCAACTTGTCACCATGTTACATTTAAAGTAGTTATTAAAATCATTATGCTATCAACCTGTGAAGTTTTGATACACCAAATATAGTAACCTGGCTTAATTGCTCACCATTTTACAGCGAGTGAAAGAAAAAGAGAGGGGGAGGAGGGAGGGGAGAGAACTGTGTTTGCAAGTTACCCTCAAAGGCCTTTTTCCCCATCAGAATGCAACACACGCGCATACAAATCTGGTACTCAGCATGAATGTAGAATAAATTAAAAATAATTTGTACAATCAGCTCTCAGTCCTTGAATATAGAACATAATGTTATAGATGTAGCTGCTTACCTGTCTCAATAGTTTAAAATAAAGAGTCTTATTGAGATCTTCCAGTAATATAAGTACAATGCATGTTGACATGACTTTGTGGCTCTAATAATGATATTAACATTGCTTTTCTCTTAGGGTATTAAAATTAAATTAAAATGAATGTTGATGTCCTACAAGAATGTTAATGAGACTAAGGGCCAAGTGGAAGTTTCTGATCTCTTTTAGTGTAACATAGGACATATGAAGACATAGGATATAAGATATTTGTTATAACAATTGGACAAATAGATATCCCTTTCTGAGATACCTGATCCAGTGTAAGTGGCAGCTGTACATTCAGACTGAATTCTGCTGGTAAGGTGGCACCAGAGGTCACTTAATTACATTGGTGCAAGTTGCAGACTCTACTAGTGTTTTTGGTACTGCTGAGCAAGAATTGAAGTGCCTCAACACAACAATTCTTGTCAGATCTTCTTGTGCTCCTACTAAAGCTTCTGGCATGAAGGACCTGGCACAAATGAAGATAGTGGGTGCATCTACATGAAATGCTTTACTGCACATTAGACTAATCTAATGCACAGTGAAGTATCACCATGTACACATGCTTAGGAATTACTGCATAGTAGATTAGTCTAATGCACCATTTTCTACCATAGATTCAGGTACTAGAAAGCAGTACATTAAACTAATGCATCTAAGTACAAATTGCTCCTGGCCAACCTAGGCAGCAGAGGGCCACATGGGGTGAGGAGAACTTCCCTGGCTTGGTGGGATGCTGCTTTGGCAGCTGAGACAGCTCTCTCCCATCCCATGGAAATCAAGACATACTCCCTCCCCCTCGCCCCCTGCCAGCACTTGGGGGAGCGTGGAGCTCCCCCTGGCTGCTTCAGGATGGAAGAGTGGAGCAGGAGCAGCCTTAGACTGAACTGCTCCTGTCAGAAACAAATTTGGTCCCAACAGGTATATGTTCAGATGTGCATGGGGCATAGTTTAATGCGCTTGAATTTTCTGCACAGAAAATCCAGGTGCATTAATTGCACATGTGGATGTGCCCATTGTCTTTGGTTCTGAAGCTCCAGCACACAAAGCAGAGTACCTGTGTACAAGAGACTTGATACCAAGTTAGTCAGAGTCATCACTTCTTGCTTCTATACGGAAGCCTCTACTTTCATCATTGACCTTTGCTCTATTGCCCAGACCAAGGGTTCATAGATTTCATAGATTTCTAGGGTGAGAAAGGACCCAGTAGATCATTGGGTCTGACCCCCTGCTCCAGGCAAGAAAGAGCTCTGGGGTTAAGTAACCCCAGCCAGATGCCTGTTGAACACCTGTAATTTAGTGGCAACTAGGTTTAATTGCAACTCTATAAATAACATCTTGTGCTTTGTCAGATAGTTTTATCTTTTTTTTTCACAAAGTCTGGTCTAAATGTTGATTTTTTTTTTTTTGGTAGAGAAATGGCATTTCATTTTACTTGGATCCAGGTTTGGTATTTCAATATTCAGCTCATCATCTTTTCAGTTTCTTAAATGAACATGTCTATTATGTCTGGCATATTATGTTACTTAAAAAATTAACCCTCATTAATCACAACAAACAACGCATGAATGGATGCTTGGCACTACCACAAAATGGTGGTGTGACATCATGCTGCACTAGAAGAGGTGAGCTTAGCAAACCAGTTCCAAGTGGCTTGTCTGAATTGCAAGGTGTGGATATACCCAATAATATTAAATGTGAAAAAGTTGACATAATTTGTATTAGCTGTCTAGAAACAACTTTCAAATATGTTCACTGAGGCCGTGTCTTTTTTGTGATGCTGACAACACAGGAACCTGAGACTACTGCCCAGTAGCATTGCACCATACTTCCTGCCATGCAACCCTACTGCAGAGTAGTCATGGGCTCAGTCATGCTCAGTCAGCATCTTGTGTAGGCATGGCCTGACTGTTTATGGGGAGATTAATTAGATATATTTTAATGTTGTAACTAGGAACAAAATTTTACTTTAGACTTGCAGTTCTGCCTAACACCTGCTCTTTTGTAAGTTACTGAAAACTAGAAATTATGTTTAAGTTCTGATGATGGGTTAAATTTCAACAAATTTATCCAATGGTCATTTTGAAGACAGTAGCTGACAGATTACATTCAGTCACAAGCAGGGAGAAACTTTTCAGTTTCCTGAGAAGAAGGAGGCCCTACAGAGGGGAATGTTTCAATAGATACATAGTTTGTTTGGGAGAGCCTTGTCAATACACAGTCACTGTGATTCTAAATTTTAAAAAATAGAATTACTATGTTTTAGCCTCTAAATCTAATTTTTCAATTCTAAAATTTTCAGAGGCTTTTAAAGTGATATAGGGCCAGATTTCCAAAAAAATATTTTTATGTTTAGAGATGCAGGAACCTACTGGAAATTTCAAAAGTGGTTAAGCAGTGAGGCTTAAGTGTCAAATTTTCATAAGTGTTTTGAAGATCCCACAAGGTGCTTATTTTCTTTTGAAAATTTGTCCTTTAGGACATGGCTATGTGAATAAGTTACTACAAGGTGAGGGAAGTTGGGGTTTTACTAGGCATCAGCTACTCTGTGGTACCTGCCAATGAAAATGTTCTTATCACAGTAAGCTAAAGCAACCTGCAATAACTAGACCCTCACTGAAACATGGGCAAGAGCATTCTCATGTGCAGTTGCCACAGCTTATGAACAGTCAAACCTCATCCTCTTTTGCATTGCAGTAACTTGCTCATATGCCTATGTCTTTAGGTATCCATCACTTTTCAAAGAAATTAGGTTCCTAAGCACTTTTGAAATTAAGGATTAGAGATTTTTAGACACTCACAGAAAAAAAGGTAAAGGCATAATTGAATATTATCAGTTTTCATTTTCTAGTTAATTTTGTATTCTTGATGCATAAGCTGTGTGTAATGTGATACTGATGAAAGGCATCACAAAACATGCTTGCTTTAGGGCAAAAATGTTCTCTTTAAATGACATTATCTATTTCTAAAGTCTCAGTAATGTTTCAAGATGCTTGTCTCTTTTTTTTTCTTAAGAATCATTGATTAGAAGTGGCTATAAATAAATCACTAGAGTTGAATATAATATGGCTGGCTAAGGCAAACAGGAAAAAATTATTATGTACCTGCATGCTACCTTACTAAGTATTTCTGAACAGGCAGTTCCTCTTCATCTCATTATTCCCATTGCTAGAGATGATGGCCCTCTCTGCTCAGCTCATACTAAGGTCAAGGACATCAAACAGAGGGGCACTCAGCACTAAATTGGATACTGTACTAATTCTGAGCTCCACTATGCAAGCCTATTGGTTCAGCTGAGACTGGAGTGGAGGGAAAAAATGAGTGGAGGGAAAAAACTATAAAACAAAGAAACTTGGCAACCAGGATGCTAGTAAATCAAACATTCCAGACCGCTGAAATAGACACAGAGTCATGAACATGGATTTCAAAACTGTAGTACTTGTTGTGTATATCTACTATTTTTCATATACATCTATTTTCCATCTTTGTGCATAAATGAAAGATTGTCAGATGATCAATTGCACACACCATCAATTGCAATATTCAAACATAAAATGGCATTGAGATATGTTAAACCTCACCTTGTTTCAGAAACATACAAGCACTGACCAACAGAAATTAAAAATGCCTCATAATAGACCTTTGCTAAGGCTCCATTGTCACTTTGAATCTTCCATCAAAATAAGCTAAACTAAATAGGTCCTTACTCAACCTGACACTGGAATATTTTATTCATAGATATTCTTAAAGGACCTGATCCTTCAGCTATTCACTTAAGTGTGTCAGTGGAAGCCAAAAATCTTACTGGCAAGGAAAGTCACTTTTACAAGGCTTACGTTATCTGTTAGTATTTTTAACTGCTTACCACTGGTTACCAGAACTGGTTGGTGGTGGTGTAGCTCTGTACTTCAAGGTTAGGAGTGAAGAGTGTCTTGAAAAGAATATTCTAATACATTTGAATTCTTCCCTGCATAGCTGAACATCTTAGCTGTAGAAACAGAAATGGTGTTCACTCTAATTTCACTGTAAAAAACAAATTTTGAGAGGTCTGAATTATATACATCACAGAATTCTGGTACTTAAGAAGAACGTTATCCTTACAATTTGCAAAACTCATTGGACTTGCCAGTGAGATATGACTGACCATCTGGGCAAATATTCTGGGACATTGAACATGAAGGGAATTTCCAATTCAAAATGGTTTTAAAAGTTTTACCTTTTGAATTTTTGCTTTTATAGAGAAGTTCTATAGCATCCAATAACGTTTCATATAAAATACAGTAATAAAATAAGATGTAAAAGAAAATAAAACCTATGTGAGGGGTTTGTCATCCCAGAGATCCTACATTTTAATAGGTTAGAATCATAGTTCAGAAGCATAGTATCTACAGTTTATTAGTATTCCTATTCCACCATAATGCCTGTTAGGAATGGCTTTACATTGAAACTGGATGAAAGTCTCTGAGAAGTAATGGGTGCCCACCCAGTGTAACTAAACTATGAAAGAAAAAAAAAGTAAATTCTGTTACACTGGTACAAATAAATGAAAATTACCTTCATGGACCAGAAGAAAAATGAGAGATAGGGAGAGAGATGATCCTTTTTATTTAAATTGACTTGAATCCTGATAACAAATGGCAGCGAGTCTTGCCTATGTAGAAGTACATTTAAGACCATAATAAAACAGGCATAGTCCTTTTTCCTTTAAAAGTCATAAAAATAAATCATTCTAAGTAGCAGTAGGTAATTGACCTTTAGTTCATCTTTAGTTCATGCTGTTTTTTTTAGTTATGATTCTCTGTAGGGTTTTTTTTGTTTTTTGGGGTTTTTTGGGTGGGGGGGAGTTGACAGCTTAATGAAAAAGTGACAGACACATTGAGCATAATTTTCCAACATGAAAATCCTCACAATCTCCTTCATTGTTCATGGAAATTGTGTGTGTGATGTATGTTTACACATGTGTATGCTTTCCCTTAGCCTATAATACAAATAGCAGAATTGGACAGAAAAAACATCTATTTATAACCAATGCTGTGATGAGAATAAATGCTTCGTATTAAAACCCCTGCATATAGCTGAGGTTGAACTGCTGAAATCAGAGCTTATTTTCACATTGTTACATGTTTAAATTAAAGTAAATATTCACATATTTCACCTGATATTATGGATTCTTAAGAGCAGTTTTTATATGTATATAGTTTAAAATATCTTTTCATTCAATATTGCTAGCTTAGATCAAGCTAAACTTGAAACCAATGAAGTAAACTTTCCAAGAAAGATTCTGTAAAATGGTACTAAGTTGTGGCAGTTAAAATTTAATATATACTAATTTTTTTTATGATGAGAGAAAGGAACAATTGGTAAGTTTCACTAAAATAAATGGTAGAAACTTGTTTATTATTTACAAAAAAGAGGGAATTTATGGGGAAATATGAAGGATTGTTTGGTACTGACTCAGACATTAGTTTCACAGGGCACATCTACACGAGATGCTACAGCGCAGTAGCAATGAGTAGCTCGTTGCTATGGCACCGTAGCATTGCTGGGCATGAACCCGGGTAGAGATGCTACTGCACAGTTGTAAAAAGATACTGCACAATAGCTTACGTAATACTTACATAATACAAATTCATTTTACTAACTACATTGTAAAGGTTAGATATGCTACAGCTTCTCACTAACCACTAAATATGGTACCCCCTATACATAGGGTGCTGATCAGTGTCACTACTGCAGAAGCAGCATGGAGGCAAGCAAAATCTCTTTAAGACAGTTACTGTGCAGTACTAAATGACTGCACAGCAACAACTGCACAGTTGGCCGTTTGTGTAGACACGGCCACAGAGACATACTTAGGGCCTTGTTACATAGTAATTTTGGGCATCTCTTGGAGCTCTTAACGTTTGAATTGTTCACACGTTAACACCTTAAACTAGTTTTAAGCACTCGTTATGTGATTCAGTTCTGCCACTTCAAGGGAAGGATTGTCTCTGATCTATGTTACCCAACTTGTATTATACTAAACTTTAGCCATTCTAGGCTAAACCTTAGTGTAAACACCGCACCTGACCCCACTCCCCTGCTGGCTAGATTGGGTCTGTTTCCCCCCTGTTCTTCAGCACCACAGATCCCCACTCACTGCCCCACCCCCAGCTTCCCCTTACTTATGGCTGCCCATGCTGGCAGGGAATGGTTAACCTGGCTGCTTGGTCACCACCACTGCTTCTGCTACTCTCTGGGTTGGTTCAGCCTAGAGAAGAGCAGTAACTGGACAGTGGGGGCGATGAGGAATGGACAGGCAGGTTAACCCTTCCCTGCCTGCTCCCCTAAGACACCCAGCACAGGCACCCACAAGTAAGTGGGGCAGGAGGCAGGTGAGAATTCGGAGGGATGGGGGATCCCTAGGGGCAAGGGGAGAAGGGAAAGCCCAGCATGGTAGGCAGGTTGGGATGGGGGGCGCAGGGGAGGTTATTCTTACCTTTCAGTTCTCCAGCTCCCTGCTGGCCTGAAGTGTGACTGCTTCAAACTTGTGCTAGCACTAACACTGATAATATTTGTGTGGCTCCCAGTGTAATGTGTAACAATACCATTACATAATTAGGACTAGATCACTTGTGGATCTGTTACTAATACATGGTAATTTGCCTTGTAGATCACCAATTTGAATCAAGAACGTTGGCCATATTTCATCTGTCTCTTGTAATAGCAATATATTTCTTCACAATTTTTTCAAACAACATTTAGCAATATCCAGATGGGCATTTGTGTCCATGGAATGTGTGACTGCTTCAGCTCATATATTTTAAGTATGGTATTAAGAATTGCAGACTGATTCTCTATAATGCAGTACTTGATATGGCACAGTTTAATCCTGAGAAAAATGAACAAATAAGAAACAGAAATTAGTGTTCCATTCAGGTATATTTGAGGGATGCACTGGCAGAAACAAAATTATTTTAAAACAGTTAAGTGATCTGTTTTTAATTATCTCTTTAATTGCTCAATATCTGTTTTTAATTGCATAGAAAATGAGGAGACTTTTACAAGTTTACTTACTATTCCATTTACTTACCAACAGTTGTGAATATATATTGCTTTGTTATATGAATTTAAGCTGTCTTCTTTTGAATAACATGTTCTCCTCTTGTGACATGTGATGAGTAATTACATCAAAGGAAGTAATGTTACAGAGTTTATCATGAAGAAATAGTTTCCAGGTATGTGGTATCTAGTTTTGCAGGGGTTTAAGACCACACACTTCTTTTTCATGAGGCCCATTTTTGCTAACAAGTAGCCATTTCATTATTGTCCATTAGTTGGGTTGTAATTTTTTTTTGTTCATGTGAGATTAGTACATTGAGCAGTAGAGAACTGGCAACCACATTTTAATTGAAAAAGCTGTCTCAGTCTATCATTGACCCTTACCGCACTTCAGTAAGCTACATTTATGTAAAATGTATGCCAGTACTGACATAAGAAGGGATTTATGAAACCTAGGGTGTAAGGCCAGATGATATACTACTAAATAATAGTTTACTGCAAGATTTTATTCTGGAAAGAACTACCTTAGAACTAGACAGCATAAAAATCTAACTAAGAGTATGGGAGGTTGCCAAGAATCAAGATAGTTATGTAAGAGTTAAACTATAAAGAAGTTTACTTGTTAAAGCCAAGAAAGCAATTATTTGGATATTGAAAGATGCAGTATAAAAGAAAAGTTCCAGGTCAATAGAGAACAAATGGGAATTGTAACTATAGAGCTCTAAGGTTACTGTCTTGTGTGGTTCCATAATTAGAAATGCTGTTTTGAAGTTATTTTAATGTTCCAATGCTGAGGTCTTTTGCTCTGAAAATAATTCAGAAATTATTGATTAGGAGCTTTCTGTTTCTTACATTTGGGAATAATTGCATTGATTTTCTACAGACATGTCCTGAGACAACCCATTAAACTAACAAATAAATAAATAAAAAACAAGATTCAAACTGTTCAGTCTTTGCAGTGTGATTGGTACTTAAGAGGCCATGTTTCACTGAATGACAAGTATTAATCAATTGTTTGTTCTGGACAATTATTTTGTGTGTTCCACTCACTTATGAAATGAGTTCCATCAGCTAAAGAGATTTTGGGGAGGGCAATTAAGAAGTCAGGCTATTTTAGTTTGCTCTTTTCCTTTGTCACAGGGGTCATGTAGTGTCTTCCAGAGGGCTTGTTTGGGTCCACTATGGCCTTTTCTGGCCTTTGGGACTATCCCATGAAGCTGGCCCAAGAATGACTTCTTGAGCAGTGGGGGAACCCCAGGCTCCTTCCAACTCTGAAGAATCCTGGCTTTTCAGTCCCTCATCCTCCCAAGGTCTCAATGACCCTGACTCACAGAGTTAAAATCCAGTTTCTCTCTTGAGAGACAGGCTTCATCTCCTCTTGTGGGGGAGATCAAGGACAGCCCACACTTCCAAGCAGCACGGTAGGCAACCTCTTCTGTAAAGGCATTTACTGGAGCAAACACCACTCAGCAAAAGCCTGCTAGTGTGGACCAAGGGCAAGGGAGGGGAGCAGATGTTGGGGGGAGGAAGGAGGAGGAGCTGGAAGTTGTGAGGTGGGCAGGCAGGGGCACAAGCTGCTTGACCTCCCCATTCCACCTGGCCCTTCATTGCCTGCCTTTTCTGCAAAACCAGATACCAGTTAAAAACAACCCTCCAATAATTAGATTTTGCACATAGGGACTTAAAACAAATTTTATAAATTTTCAGCCTATAGAATCAAATTATTGGTGGGGCATCTTAGAATCAGGTAAATATGGTAGTTTATGATGGGCAATTTGAACACTGAAAACAATGTAGCTAGTAAAATTAATTGGTATTATGCTTGTAGCATAAATTATGATGTGATCTATTTTGTAAAAGTTAGATATGCTACAGCTTCTCACTAAGCACTAAAAACAGTATCAGATATGGTGCTGATCAGTGTCACTACTGGAGAAGCAGCATGGAGGCAAGCAAAATCTCTTTAGAACTGTTGCTTGCACAGTTACTTCCATCTGCAATGGCACTGCTCTTCCTCTATTTCTGTCTCTGATCCCTTTATAGTGTTCTGTTTCTCAGGATAGGGAAGGAACAAGTAGTCTCAAGTTCAGTTTAGATACTTTTACTGTAAATAGTTTTTGTGGACCCACTCAAGAAGCAGGGCTATGTTAATTCAATGAGTGTGGACAGAGCATAGAATCATAGAATCAATGAGTGGGAAGGGACCTAGACAGATCATCTAGTCCGACCCTGTGCCATGGGCAGGAAGGAGCACTGGGGGCGGCAGGGGTCCTAAGACCCCAGCCAGGTGCCTATCCAGTCTCCTCTTGAAGATTTCCAGGGAAGGTGAGAGCACCACCTCTCTGGGAAGCCTATTCCAGGCTCTGGCCACCCTTACCATGAAGTAGTTCTTCCTAATATCTAACCTAAACCTATCCTCCCTCAGCTTCTGGCCATTGTTCCTGGTGACTCCAAGGGGGGCCCTGGTGAACAGACTTTCCCCAAGTCCCTGCTGCTGGCCTCTGATAAGGTTGTAGGCAGCCGCAAGATCCCCCCTCAGTCTCCTCTTGCAGAGACTGAAGAGATTCAGGTCCCTCAGCCTCTCCTCATAGGGCTGGCCACGGAGGCCCCCAACCATACGAGTGGCCCTCCTCTGGACCCTCTCCAGGTTCTCCACGTCCTTCTTGAAGTGCGGTGCCCAGAACTGGACACAGTACTCCAGCTGCGGCCTGACCAGCGCTGCATAGAGGGGGAGCAAGACCTCTCTGGACCTGTTAGTGATGCCCCTGTTGATGTATGACAGGGTGCGGTTGGCTCTGCCTATTGCTTCATCTCATTGGCGACTCATATTCATCCTGGAGTCAATCCTGACTCCAAGATCCCTCTCTGCCGCCGAGAGGGTCAGCCCCTAACCTATAACCATAATGCTGGTTCCCTCTCCCCAGGTGCAGCACCCTGCACTTGTCCTTGTTGAACCGCATCCTGTTCAGATCCGCCCACTTCTCTAACCTATCCAGGTCTGCCTGGATGCGGTCCCTGCCTGCCGGTGTATTCACTTTACCCCACAGCTTGGTGTCATCAGCGAACTTGAACAGGGTGCTCTCCACACCCTCGTCCAGGTCGCTAATGTTGAACAGCATGTAGCACCTTCAAGACCAGGGACCAGGGAGAAGCATGTTACCTAGTATGTTATTCTTCATAAGTGTTTAAAAGATGCATTTGTAAAATAGATCCAGGGAATAGTTTAATTTTAAAACATTCAATCTAGAGAAGATTATTTTAAAACCCTACTTTCCTGTGTTATAGCATGCTATTCAAATTACTTCTATAGAAATGCCGCATTGTTTCATTGTTGGAACAGATAATAGGTTACCTATGAACAGATAATAGGTTACATATGCTTCCAGTTATTTTATGGGAGCTGTACTTTTAGCTTCAAATAGCTATTTAAACATGCATTAAAACAATTTACATCTTTATTTCTATAATCACACATAGGGCTTAATCTCAATGTATTGCTCATACTTATTTCTACACCTTCTCTCTATGGCTTTCTTAATTTTAAAGGGATCTTTTCCCATTTTTATATCATAATTATTTGTGTAAGGTAGTATTATGACATCATAAACAACTAGATTATGATTAAATTAATGTCTGTTTATAGAAAAAGTAAACGGTTCCTACCTGCAAATATTTAACCAATTTATGAGCAATGATACTGTAGGAAAGCTTCCAAAAGGTAAATGATTTTTTTATTCAGCTGTTCTGTTCTCATTACCTTTCATATTGAGCATGAAAGGTCAGCAATAAAAGCTTAGTATTTTTTGATTCCCAAGCTATGGAATACCATTTAAAGTGAAAGGATCAGTGTAATCCTTAATACATGGGAAGAACTGCAAATGTTTAAGATTTGCAGTACCTTTGCTATAAGTGCTAATCTTTAAACTTAACTGTTTTCAGAAAAATTCCTATAAAGAAATATTTCATTCATTGATACAGAACACACATGTCACACTGCATTTAAGCAAATGCCCTGAAGCAGGTCACTGTTGCTTTAAAATTTGACACTGAATCATAAATAGTGAAGCCTCTTAAAATGTGAATAAGTGCTAGGTCAAACCCTGACAATTTTATGCAGTTTATCCTCTAGTTGATATCAATGGCAGCTTTACATAAAAAGTTACTGTAAGTGTAGAATAGCAAAGAGAAATCTTATAAGCCTTCCGTGACATGTGGATGGATTAGATTTTATTATACACTTGCATACTTTGTACCAATTAAGATATTTTGCCATCTTTTATTCAGCAGTCTTACATGCACTAATCAACCATGGGCATTTTAAAAACAACATTTTGCATCATATCTTATTTCTTACATTGTCTCATTGTCTGTGTGTCTAGGGTACCTGTATTTGGCAACTTTTGGCTCAAGTGGCTATTGTAAAACACTTAATATAGAATTACATGTTCAGCTGTTCTGATGATCTAGCACTTAAGCATATAGCTATTTTTAAATCTCTAAACATCCCTATTGAGGCCAATGCATAGGGTTTTGCATAGAGACCACATGATTATAATGCCATATATTGACTTTGAAGTAAAGCTCACTTATTCTGTCCTATAAGTCCTGATCCAAGAATCAAGAAAGAGTTTGCATTAATCATGGGGGCTGAATGGAGAAGGGAAATTAAAAGGATAGTTTATACACTGTAGGAAAATCCGAATGTCCCCCACTTGAGAGAGCACCTCTTCCTCCCATGTAATAGTAACATAACTAATAACACAACTAAAGGCATTGGAGCCCACTCACTTTAAAGCCTTGGGTCTAGCTACAGTACATTTAAATCTCATACCTTGCTCCAAGTCAGTCTGAGATTAGGTTTGTTTCCTTTTCATTCGTGTTGGAAATTCACCCTATTTTATCATGAACATTCAATTAGAAGATAGATTGAAAGTGGGCAACAAGCCAATAGTTAATGGTGATTGGGCGACTTGGACTATATCTAGGAATACTATCAGTTCCCTGGCCAGTCAGTGCATATATGTTTTCTGAGCAGCTGGAATGATGCTTTTTCCATTTTTATAATTGTTTATTTTAATTGTTAGAGGATATCTATGTGAATTGAAATTAATAAAAATGATTATCTGTAATAATTATTTGAATGGCTGATGTAAAATTATGTTGATTTTAAAAGTACTTAACATTTTGAAATACAAAAATCCAAGATGACTACCACAATAACAAATAATGAAGGCAGCACATTATTATGGAAATTCAGTCATTTCCCTCACTTTCTTGTGCTTATATAGCAGTGGTTCTCAATCTTTTTGGATTAGAGGCCCCTGTCATGACTTGATGTACCTCTCTGTAACTTTCTGTGAAATGAGTGGCATGCAACTTCAAAAACTAATTTATGTATCATAAATTTACCTCCTTGCAGAGGGACAGGGCAATGGGGATGGGGAATTATTCAGGCAGGGACTAGCCTGAGCCTGCCTTTAGATACTTAATTTATCTGGTTATCTCAGCACACTTTGTTTATCTCCTCATACCTCCCAGCATCCTTCAAAGGATTAGGTGGCACCCCAGGGTGCCATGGTACCCTGTTGAGGATCACTGTCATAAAGAACATCTACCCCTCTGGAGGCAGGTATCTCTCTAACAGAATGAAGAGCACAATGCCATATAAGTTGTTATCCTGAGTTGAAAAGAAATGTACTAGAAACTCATGCTTTTCAGGGATCTGAAGGAAGTCATGTGCAAAGCATTAAGCAAGTTATTTGAAGTTCTAAAATAAATTCTACAAATAATTACATGAAGTTACAAATTTCAGTTTGCAATATTAACCTGCTGTCTCTGATGGAACTGAAAATGCAACTTTCAGCCTTGCTTTCAAGGACAAAAATGTATATTCCTAGATTTTCAGCCATGTATATACATTTTCTTCAGTCAGTTGTATACAAATTCTTCAGAGGAGATTGCTAGCACAGTCATCACTTCTGTAACTCAAACATCAAAATTATAAGGCAATGCTTTTATTTTAGGATTTCAGATGAAAAAATCCTGAAAAAAGTAACATTTTTTTCTCTATGTTGCCTTTGCTTCTTGGCTCACTAAGGGCTAGTATGTGCATGTAGGCTTTGTGGTGGGGGGGGGTTCTGTGCATTTGTTTGTTCTTAAGAATTTTAAATGCAGTGGGAGAGGGAACTACATATAAGGCCTGATCCTAAGCTTTGTGATGTCAGTGTAAACATTTCTATTCAATTCATTTTGCTTTTAATAGAACTATAAAGAGTGATAAATATAGCTCTTTTTACAGAATTATAAGAAAATTGCTAGTCTTCCAGTTTTGGACCTACCATACCTGAGTGGCTGAATAGCATCTGTCAATTTGCAATAGCTTTGGATACCCATCACATAAACTTGTGGCTTTAATCTCTCAAAAATCTGTACAAGCCTTGTGTAGCAGGCTCACCTTTCAGAGCTTGGGTTGAGTCCCAGGCTTGAGATTCTGCTGTTTTGATTGATGAAGCCCATCCACCAATCAAGAGACAGCAAAAATAAATAAAGTCACACCCCTTTCCTGAGGGGAGGGGGAGAAGAGCTCCCCCAGACCTGATTGAAGACTGTAAACTGTCAAGTCTGGAAGACTGCAAGGGCAGAGCCCTGGAGCGTATAAAAGGAGCTGTGTGCCCAGCATGAAGGGCAGCTGCAGAGAGGGACTCAAGAAGAGCGGAGCTGAGAAACGCTGGACAGCTCTCCCCCATTGGGCAATAGGCTTAAGGCTTCTGAAGCTGCCACTGGAGGAGCAGCCCTGGAAGCGGTGCAAGACTGCTTGGGCTGTTGACGGTGCATGGGCACAGTGCACAGAGACCTGGCCCTGGGAGCAGTGTGAGACTGCTCGGGCCCATCATGGTGCATGGTTTGGTGCATGGAGCCCAAGCTTTGGGAGCTACAAACGGCAGCTCAAGCCTGCAACCACGGAGGGCCAGTGGGCCACATGCTGCATGGGGCAGTGCACGGGGCAAGGTTCTTGGGGGTCACAGTGAGGTGGCTCAGGCCCCATCTCCCAGCAAGTGCCCAGGTCCCACAGTGCGCAGGGCAGCACATGGGCCTGAGCCTTGGGATCCATGGCAGGGCAGCTCAGGCATCATTGGCACGGGGAAATAATAGTGCTACAGCATGAGGCCCAGCACCCAGGTGCCAGCAGCAGTGGTAAATGTATGATAATGTAAGGTAATTTCTGATTTATAATCATACCACAAGAAGTGGTTGAACTGGTACTTCATATGGATAGAGACATAATGGTATGCTGAAATACCGTTATTAAATGGTTTAAAAAATATTCCCGGGATAAACTTTATTGCAAGTCTGGCCATGAAAATGTCCGCTTAATTGATATACACAATATATTAGCAAACAGTATATTAACCAATTTAATTTTTATCTTCACGTTGTACAAAGTGAGAGTTTATTCTGTTGCAATTTGCAAGGAATAGCAGAAACAAAAAGTAGCAAGTTAGGTAAAACAGTGCTTACAATGAGGTACACTACTAAACTAACCAGAAAAGCTTTAGAAGTTCACAAGCACTGCTGTGTTTTAAATTGTGAAAATATATTGGTGCTTTATTTAGCATCTCCTATTATCAACTGGGTCCAAAGCACCAGCATTCTCTATTGAGCAACCTTCCACCCTCTCCTTAAAAAGTAAACTAGTTGTCTGAGGCAGTAGAAAGGCTTCCATCAGTATAAAGAATTTATTCTATGATGAAATCCAGTTTAGGTTGACAAATGGCTATAATTTTTTTACTAGTCTCACAAAATAGACTCATCTGCCACAGAAAATATATATATTTCTTATAAGTCCAAGTTCAATTTGTAGAAGCAAGTTACAGGTATAGAGAAGCAGTAATATATAGTTAGTCTGTATAATAATATTATTCTGTGTAAGACTGACATATTTCTTAAACACAAATTAATACGGACACCAAACAACAATCAGTATCTTGACTGAGAGGCACTGGAGTAATAAACTGAGGGGGCTGGAGAGTGAATGCCTCCTGCACCATTGCTCAGTACTCTTACTCAGGAAGTATTATAACAAACAGTTATTTTTGTTATAACTGTTACTTCCACGGTACTAGAGTAGTTTTAAGGAACATAATTGAACCAGTACTGTCAATGTGATTCATTTAAATCTTTTTTTTGAATGTGCATTAATAAGCAATGTCAGAAATAAAATTTGATGGAACTTAGACTCCAGTCCTGCTGGTATTGTTTCCTAATTCAGATCTTACCTTATTTAATCCATTTCTGAGGGCCACATACACTCAAAAGTTTTACCTCTGCAAGAATACTTGCTCAGACCCTGTGGTTTGTCCCAAACTACTTTGGTTTCTTAACAAGTTCCACTAGGTAGTTGATTAGGACCAACAGCTACCTAACAGTACCTTTTTGATTATTTGAAGAGGTTGGAGCACCACAAGTCCTGGATCCAGGGACTTCCCGACTATGGGAAAGTGCAGGTATATATTTTTCAATTAGATCCTATATCTAGTTGACATTGCTTTCTCATGTTCTTCCAACATAACTATATGTGCCAGACTATGTCTCAGTTTCCAGTCTGGGCTAAGTTATGGGGGTTACACAGCTCTTCCAAGACCACACAGACCAGCAGGTATTCTATGGCTTGTTTATTTTCATTCACATATGTCTCCATTATTAAAGTAGCCCCATTTCCACATGCATTTATTTTGTCCTGATGACTTTTTTATTCAGAGAGAGTGCAAATGTTTCCAGTCTGGCCAGTTCAGTCCTGTGCCTCAAGGCAGGTGTCAAAGAACATTAATCCCTCACTGCCTGTGTGGAATCCTAAGTATCACTTTTCTATTTGAATACCTGGTAATTTTTTAAGTAATTTCACTGCATCAAGAACACTGGTTTTGTGATTTAATTAGGAAGCAAATAATGGACTGCCAATCTTGCTTGTGATTGTTCTGCAGCTGTCCAGCAGAGCCATCCCAGCAAGCACATACATATCAATTCACACAGATCATTTCACATCAGTTGATCTAAAGTCAGTTTTCATTCAGTGCATCAGCATCTTTCATTCAATGCAGTGTCTACCTTCTTTGGAGTTACAGGGATGTAGGTTGTAGCCATGTTGGTCTAAGGACATAGGCAGACAAGGTTCTGTAGGTAAATCTGTTAATTTTTATTAGACCAACTAAATATCAACTATTTAGTTGGTCTAATAAATATATCAGATTTACCTACAGAACCTCATCTGCCTATTTAGTTGGTCTAATAAAAGATATCAGATTTATCCAAAGAACCTTGTCTGCCTACCTTCTTTGAATGTACTAATCATTTCCATGTTGGGCATGTGTATTCAGCTAAATTCAAACTGAACTGTGTACTAATTGCACCTGACAGGTACTGGCTGTGCTCAATACCCAGGATGAACCTGGCCATTGAAAGACCTCATAAAACAACAGACATGACCTCATTGTCAACACAGCATCTATGACTGATAGTGGAAGCAGAAATCCTGACAACAGGCATCAGTAGTTTGCCCCATCAAATCTCAGTCATGATAAAACACAGGTGGTAACTGGCAGACAAGTTTCTTTGGGTGAATCTGATATCTTCTATTAGACCAACTTAAATAGTTGGAAAACAATTATTTAGCAAGCTTTCCGGTTCAAAAACCTTTCATCAGGCTGAGGAAGTTTTAGCAGTTGGTGTGTTCTCTTCCTGGATGGAAACTGATGATAACTGGTGATTTCAACAGCCATGGCACCAATTAGGGTTACAACACAATTAACAAAGAGAAGGAAGTAGCTGAAGCATGGACAGGATCATACCATCTTAGCCTAAAGCTTCTTAACTCTCTTGAGAACAACCAGTGGAAGTGGAGCTATGTTCAGTGATTTTTTTGCAACAGAATCACTGAACTGTCCAACAAAGTTGTTATAGACCCTCTCCCAAATTTGCAAGATAGTCAACACATAGATAAATTCAGCTGCAAAACCAGATTCAATGCCCTTCCATTACTGTCTTAATTCCAAAAATTCAAATTTGGAAGGCTTCACCAGAGATCTTGATGCCATAATAGGACAGACCAAACCCATTTGTCAGCGCTTCACACTGTTTCAAGAAACAGCTAAGAGGCTGCAGAATCACTGTATACCTAAAATAACACCTGCAACTGCTGGTTGATATATGAAATATAAATGTATATATAAAGCAGATCAATGTGTGAAGAAAAGAAATATAACTGGCAGAAAAAAAGCCTGGTCATTAAACTGACAGAGGAGAATGGAGGTTATTGCAGGACCTACTACAAAAATAACCATAGATTTGGAATGCCTAGATGCTGGGCTTCATATTCAGTTATTCATTCTTTAAGATACTTGGTCCACTGGCCCCTTGTTTTGTAAGTAGAAATGTTGTTGTAGTAATAAACTTGTTTTCTTATTGTTAAATTATAAATGCATTGCAGTCCTGCTGAACTTATTCATGGCTACTTGCACAACCAGTAACTGGAATTCTGTCACTTTTCAATAAAATGTCTGCTGTGATTAGCTGGTTCAGAAATGTTAATTTTATATGCGTTACACAGTTTGTTCATGATGAAAAGCTGAGTTTATTTATACATCATGTAGCTTCCATGGGGCCGAACATTTTACAGCGTTTATTTCTACATAGGTTATACTACTTCAGTGCTGCTGTAATTCTTTCAGCCTAAAGATGAGGAAAACATGTATTCAGGGATGTCTTACTTACTGAAAAATGGTGCTAAGTCAAAAATGTACCTCTCAGAAATATCAGCTCCCACAGAAATTCTTCATTCTTCACCCAATGCCTGGATTTTCTCTTTTCCATTTAACTTTAGTCCCGTTTTCCCAACAGACTTTTCTGGTTTAACCTCTTTTTTCCCCCTTACTGCTAAGGCTTCTGTTTTTCTCTCCCAAGTTTTCTCAGAAAAGATCCTTCTTTTTCTAGTTGCCTCATCAATAATTTGGGCCCTTTATACCACTGAGTCAGAATCTCTAATCTAGGATGCTATATTTCACCTTTTTCTAAAGACCATATTCCTAGGAGGTTTGTCACCATGACAACTGAGCATGGACCTTGGGAGTTTGCCTAAAATCATGAAGTGGATATTAAAGCAGATAGAGCATTAGTCTGGAATTTCAGGATATCTGGCTTCCATTTTTCTCTTTGCCACTAGCTGACCTTCTTTGTGACCCAATGAAAATCCTTTTATTTTTTATTCCACTCCCACACTTTTCTGTATTGCCTATTTAAATGTATTGGGCGTGGCCCTGTCTTAAATGGTTCACTCATATATTGCCTAGCACATGTCCCATGAACTTCAGTCATCTCTTATTTTCAGTCAGTCTGCATCAAATCTGTCTCCAGATCAGGGTAAACAAGAACCTCCTGGGCACGTCTACAAGCGCTGTTAATACGAAGCAATACACTCTGATGCATATTGCACCAAAATGTATTGCTCCCAGGTGCATGTTTAAACTTTCTTAATTGTCCTTTGGTGCATAGGTTTATATTGCATCCTATAGTCTGTAAAGAGTATCTCTACAGATATAACCCTGTGGGCGCATCTACATGTGCAATTAATGTGGAGAAATAAACTCCAATGCTTATTATACCAGAAGTTATTGCTCCCCGGCAAGCTGTTTGCATGTGTGCTCAGGACCACAGCATGTTGAGTCAGCTCAGAGCAGCCCCAGCTAGCAGGGAGCCTGGGGGGTCAGCCTGTCAGCTCAAGGCTGTTCTGACTTAGCTTAACATGCTGCAGAAGGGCTGGCTGAGGCATGAGGGTGCTCTAGTGCAGGACTAGCCAGCAGGCAGCCCCCACACTGAAGCACTGTCATGCCCCAGCCAACTTTGTCAGCATCTATACATGCTTGCGTTGCTGTGCTGTAAAGGACTCCACCACAGTATTTGCAAGCACTGTGTCCTGTGGCAGCATTAATTAGTTTAATAGTGTAGATGTGGAGACTTTATTACAGAGCTATTTAGGCAACTCCGCAGTAAACACTTTATGTAGATATACCCCTGAGTCTGAGACCTCCTTCAAGACGTGTTCCATTCTGCCCTGTCTCTGCAATTAGTAACTAAGGCCATGTGTAGACAAAATGAGGGGCATGTGTGCACAACACTTTAAAGCAGGCTAAATGCTTATGCACTGCTTTAATGGTGTTGGTGTTTGCATGCCTCGGTGGCATATTGCACTCTAATTCCAGCTACTGTAGGAAACTCTGAGGAGTTTTAGTTTGCTGTGCCTACAGCTGCGAAGCAAAGCACTGAGCTCGGTGTAGCTCCACAGCTCTGCAGAAAGCCCTGCAGGCAGCCTGGCAGCAGCCCCAGAAGGCAGGCTCTGCCCAAGGAAAGCGGTGAGCCTCATTCCAGCCCCCCGCTAGAGCCTGCCTGCTTGCCTGAGCTGTGCAGGGGCTAGGTGCTTCCTTCCGTGGCTGCGGTGCCCCCAGGACTGCCCAAGCTGGGTGCCTATGGCCAAGTGCTGCCTAAGGAGCCTGCCACTGCCACAGAGGGAAGCACCAGCCTCACCCCTCCTCCCCCCAGCCCAGGAAATGCTCTGCCTGCCAGCAGCTTGCCGTCCTCTTCCCTCCCCATTGCCAGAGAGCCAGGTAAGTCAGTGGTTTATTTGCATGCCATGGGGGTTTAATCAGCCCTAAATTGAAGTGGTGCTTTTAAAACCCACTGCTTCAGTTTAGGGGCCCCCTTTCATCTACATATGCCCTTAGTTGCTTCTTTAAAGTATTATTCAGCTTCTTCTATGCACAGATCTCAGTGATTAAGAAGGCTGCAGAGTAGCATTGTTGTTATAAAGAATAAATGCTGGTCACCATCTGGGTGACTACCAAGAAAATGGGGTAAACCCCACATCTTTAAAAATTCTCTACAGTTAATACAAAATCTACTTTGATCCTTCTAGCACCCCCCTCTCTCACCCCACCCCCCAAAAAGAAGCGTCTGTACTCTGATACCAGCACGAAATCACCCTTCAGCTGCATTTGGGACAGGATCTACATTACTGGTTCAAGGACGCTCAGTATCAGTTGTAAGGCTCTCGTTTCTAGAACTGATTCCTACTTTATCAGTAGCAGCTACTCTGCTACCAAAAAATTGTAATTATCTGTGGCACTGAAATTCATAGTACCAGGAGACCCAACAGTCTTTGAATCTCTGCTATTATCATCTGTTGTAAAGGCACCCACATCAGCACCAAGTACTATGTATATTGGGCCATTAATTTCCCATCATTAAGCTTTAAACTCCTATAGGATCCTGATCTCCCAAACAGAAGGAATATTTGTTCTCTGTTTTTGCTTCAGCCCATAGCAGAACAAAGCCATAACAAATTCCCCAACAACATACACTTTTGGCTCCTGTGTTTTTGACAGGGTTTCAAGGTTAGATGTTCCCATGTCTGTCAAGAGGAGTATAATCCAATTTGCAGTTCTTAGACTCCAGAAGATGTATTTCCATATTTCCCAGAAAATTCCTAAAGTTTCTTCTATGGTTATTGCATTTCCAAAGTAAGGTCCTACCATTTGGGTTAAACAGCCCTAAGAGCTTTCATGAAATGGCTTGCAATAATACTGGTGTATTGAAGGAGGAAAGGAATTCAAGTTTATCATTAACTTGATAAATGGCCTGTTTCAGAGCACTCACCTAAACAGGTTATAAACAACTTTCAGCACATTGTATTACTCTGTACCAGTTTAGGACTGAAGACAAATGCCAGCTTCTGGCCTACCATGACAATTTGGAATCACTTCTTGATTCCCTAATGACAAGAGCATCAGGCCAGATTCAAAGCACATTGATCAGTATTACTAGGGTTCATGACTTCATGTACGTTTTTATCTCTACATTCTAGATCCCCTTTTTATTGTATGCTCTGAGGGCTAAAATCAGTATTTCAAGCACCAGCATGACAGTGAGTATCCATCAAATGCCTCCCCAAGTCATTAGCGTGCTAGAAAATAAGTCCCAGACAGATATACAGAGGTGTATTTTTTTCCTTTGCTACCTTCAAAGACAATAGTGACAGATACTTCCACTTACTGGGAAAATTCATCTAGACCATAATCAGTCACAGGGGACATTTGTATAAAGGGTGAAATGCATGTCAGTGCTGGGGAAAATGGCAGCAGCACATTTTTGAATTAAAATACATCGAAGATATTTTAGTTCAAAAGTGCATCATCACCATTTTCTGTGTGCCAACACACATTTCGCCACTTATACAACTGCGTATGATGCAGCATAATGAGTATCAGCTCTCGTGCGAAGCAGACTCAATTAATTGAGCCTACTCCAACATGTCAGATCTCTGGTGTGTCACAGCACGAAAAGGTGTGTGTATATGCCTGATTTGTAAACTGGTCCAACTGAAGGTTAGTCTTACATACATACGTATGTAAAGACTAACACTATTTACTACCTCCCTCTCACTCCCTCTTTCTCTCAGTAAGTGATCATGTGTGTACACACACACACACACACACACACACACACACACACACCCCCCCAGACAGATATGTAACAGTATAGGGACACAGCTGGGTGCCTAGGACAAAGCAGATGTGGTGACTTCTGGTTTGTGATTGTGGATGCAAATGTGAACATGCAGCTGCCAGCCGCAGCCATTTTTTCCCCCGTCATGCCCCAGTTGGTGTCTGAAGTGTCCTATGTTTCCCACCAGTTATGCCACTGTATATATATTAGATATATTAGAAATAATTTGAAACATGAAGATGGATATCTTATTGGGCCATTACACCTCTGTATACCTGTTTACTTTTAAAAAGTTGTGAACGAGGACAGAATTCGGAGCCCTGATTCTTATGTTCACCCTGGATAAAAAAATTCAGTAACATCATTTCTTTTTTTGGTAACCCCTGCTTTTCCCATATAAACTCATAGATTTGAAAGCTAGTAGAGATCGTTACAATCATCTAGTCTAGTCCAACCACCAACATAACACAGTTCAGAATATTGTATCCATACTTCCTGCCTCAAGTGTCTATCTTCTGTTTTGAAATGTGAAATGGGTTTACAAGTAAGTTGAATTTTTGGTTCAATATTAGAGATGACTGATTTTTGCTTAATATTTGGATTTTTCGTTTATTTTTTTTTACATGAGAGCGTTCCTAAACTTGAAATGATTCACCGTTACTCCGCCCCCCGCCCCTTCCCCACTTACATAGACTCACTCTACAGGATATATTTGAATGGATAGAATTGGGCTTTTGTGGAGGATATTCATTTCCTGTAGGATAACTGAAATTTTAATGCTCTAGGATTGAATATCTCTCTCAGTGTGTGTACAGGCTGGAATCTTTTCCTAGCTTCTTCAAGTGGAATGGAAAGGAGATGCACCTGCATACAATTGTTTAAGACCCACAAAGTTCTAAGGTATCTTTTCAATAACTTGATATGTAAGTACTTGTAGCAGAGCACATAGCTTCAAAATATATAAAGTAGAAGTAGTAGTGATGGGTCACTGAAGCTATAAAAAGATAGAAGAAAAATGGTAAATTTCCATGAAAAAGTTTAATGGTCTGGAAAGCCATTCTAAAATGGAATCAGTAAAAGGTCTGTAAAGAAAAATCACCAAGCCTTCTGTTGGGATTTCATCCAGCATTTACTTGAAATAGGCATCATTTAAAATTCTGTAGAGCTTTGTTCCTAATAAACACACTGACAGACAATTCACTGAGCGTAATTGCTTTCATTCAAAATGTACTTTTTGAATTGTAATATATAGTATTCCTACTTTTGAATTATTGTTTTGTATTTCAATAATAAAAGGCTTAAAGTTATTTATATGAAAATGGGACAATTTGTAACATAACTAATAAAAAATAAAAAGGGATTTGATAGAAACATACAATGAAGGGGGAAAATTAGGTAAATTAAGAATATATATATTGCCA
>NW_017729031.1:66609934-66611531 GCF_001723915.1 Gavialis gangeticus
TAGTGGAAATTGTGTAATTATGGGTGACTTCAATTTCCCTAATATAAATTGGATAACAAATGCTTTCAATAAAAGTAGGGATTTGATAGAAACATACAATGAAGGGGGAAAATTAGGTAAATTAAGAATATATATATTGCCATTTTTCTTTTATTTTAGAAAATCCTTTTAAATGTAGAAACTGAAAAATAAAAGAAAAAACAAAGGGAAACTATTTTTTCCTTTCCCCATCACCAATTTTAGGAAAAAGAGAAAATATAGAAAACTGAGATTGGGTATATGACTCAAATGCTAAATAGTCGGCATAGGCTGGTATGCGACTGATTAACATGAAGTAATTTGGCACTCATTATCAACTCTGATCCTGCAAGTACATGTATGCTAAAGTTTATGCATGTGTAGTCTCATGTGCCAATCTTAGGTACATATGTAAGTGTTTCCAAGATTGCGCCATATTTGCTGATTCCTGTCCATCCTTTTTTTTACCTGTTCTCTTCTATGTGTCTTACTTTTTGCCTTATTCTTATTGAGATTTCAATCCATGACTAATCAAAATGGATTTTATGTACTTTTTTAGTAAAATCATATCCCCTTCTAAGATGTTGTACTCAGGAATGATATTCAAGCTCATCTTCAGTCAGGCCACTTTCAGGCCTTTCAAATCTAGAACTAGATTTTCAAAGGTGTTGGAGGTGCCTATTGAGATTTTCAAGGGAGACTAACCATATTAGGTGTCTAAGTCTCATTGAAATATCAATAGATACCTGCAAAGAACTTAAGTCACTTACAAACCTTTTAAAAATCTGAGCCTACATTTTATCTACATCTGACTGAAAAAAATGTTGGATGACTTAGGAAACCTTTTCCTTCTGGGTCTATGCAGAATGTCTTATGATTAAAGAAACTCCAAAATGGGGTTTTCTCCAAGCATCAAACCAGAAACCTCATTAGATTAAGGAAAAAAATGTTTTGTCTCCTAAAGTCAAATCTCTCCCTTTATGTTTTCTGTTCAGCTCCTGCCTAGAACCTTGTACAAACCTGTCTTGCATAGTCGTTTATAGACCTTACCTTTCTTCTATGTTTAGTCTGTATTACAGCCATCACTATATACATGTGGATGTTTGTAGTCTTAATTAAAATTGGCTCCAGTCTGAATTAACTAATCCTCATTGAATAAGGCTTAAAGTTAACTCAGACTAGGACAATCAAATTAGTCAATTCAAACTGTATTAATTAACAAATGCATACAATGTTGCTTTTAGGAAAAACAGTCCTTAGTACCTCAAATAAGCATTCCTTAGGAATGCAGATGATCATTGCAAATATCAGTCCCCTTGAGGCAGACAAGGTTCTTTGGTCTAATAAAAGATATCAGATTCACCCAATTTAAATAGTTGGAAAAAAAAATTAAGCAAGCTTTCGGGTTTAAAAACACTTCGTCAGGCTGAGGAAGTTTCTGCAATTGGTATGTGCTCTTCCTTGAGGAAATGAAAAGTAAAGAAGCCAAAGGCTGATCTGGTATGCATACGAGATAGGCAGTCAGTGAAGATACATATTTGAGGAGTCCATGGGTGAGAGACAGGCTGGATGTGGGGGA
>NW_017729031.1:66616531-66617921 GCF_001723915.1 Gavialis gangeticus
CATGTCATAAATACAATGTCTATATTTAGTCCATGATTTTTAGTGTCCAGGAGGTTGATGAAGTGGAGTTCGTAGGCTCGTCTCTGAGAAGTGTTTTGTAATTTTCCTTTGATGGTTAGAACTGAGGGATTGGAGAGAGAGTGGTTTTCTTGTGAGAAATGTGCCTCCACTGGTAATTAGGTATTCTTGTCCTTGATTGATTTCTGGTGTGCGTTCCTTCTGGTGCGCAGTTGTTGTTTGGTAGGAGAGACCACACACCAACTGCAGAAACTTCCTCAGCCTGATAAAGAGTTTTTAAACCCAAAAGCTTGCTTAAATTTTTGTTCCTAACTACTTAAGTTGGTCTAATAAAAGTTATCAGATTCACCCAAAGAACCTTGTCTGCCTATGTCCTTAGACAAACACGACTACAACCTACACCCCAGTCCCCTCAAGGGAAACTCAGTTGGGTTTTTGCAAGACAATAGAGACCATCAGGCACAAAGTAACACCTTTACAAAGTCAAATGTGCTGAAAAAACCTTACTGGGTGTATCTATCCCTGCCCCTACCTGAGCAGCACCCCCCATCACACAGGTTGGTTTTGACAGACAAATCTGGTAATAAATAGCGGTCTCACCACATGTTTGCCAGAACTTTAATTCCACTTTAATATTACAGACCAAGTTCTGCATGGACATACATGCCATTGGACCTAATTCTGGCCTCATTTATTCACTCCATTGACTTCAGGAAGATTATATAGAGTACAGACTGTGACACTCCCTTCTCTGGAATTTGGCATTTCCAAATGACAGAGTGATCCCAGTTCATGTATGGGGCTATTTAGGAATAGTTTTGACACATCTAATTCAGTTTCACACATATACATATTTTTCCCTACCTCCAGATGAAACCTGCAGTATAAAAGGTTTATTAGAGGCTGAAGATTGCATTTCTAATATATTATCGTTGGATGAAAAGATGAAAAGAAGCTGTCACTATGAGTTGTGACTTCTCAACTGCTCTCAGCATTTGGCAATGTGTTTTTTCATTATACTAGTATATTTAAAGTAGTTCTGTAATAATACAGAAAACTTTGGGGTTTGGAGGATTTTAGAAGTAAATGGGTAAATGCAGTTGTTATACTTAGATCAACCAAACCAGGGTTAGGTTGATGTAAGTGCCAACCTGTGCATATGTTCAGAAGGTTTAGATCAGGTGAAAGATGGTTGGCCTAATCTAACTTATTTCACCTTAGGAGGTACACTATGTAGATCAGGCTAACCCAGGGGTGGGCAAAGTTTGGCCCATGGGCCAGATCCAGCAGGCAGTGACTCCATTTCCCAGCAGTCCCTGCCTGCATGGCTGGGGCCAGTCTCCATGGAGACCCCAGCTGCATCTGCAATGCA
>NW_017729031.1:66618091-66640732 GCF_001723915.1 Gavialis gangeticus
AGCTGCATCTGCAATGCAAGGCTGGGGTTGCCATGGAGACCAGCCCCAGCCACACAGGCAGGGCATGTAGCAGGGCAGGGGGTTGCTCTGGAGCTGCTGGGATCATGCAGCATGAACATCGTGGTTCAGGGCTAGGGCAGAGTTGCTATTTGCAGCCTGCATGCTCCTGACAAGGGTGTGCAGGCAGCAGGTTGCGACTGTGCTCAAGCTCTGGACCAGGCTATCACCCCTGCAAGAAGCCAGGGCAGAGTTGCAATCCACTGCCTGTGCACCTCTTCCTGGAGCATACACACTGCAGATTATGGCTCTGCCCTGGCCCCAGACCAAGCTGCCCCTGCTGCTGTCCCAACAGCTCCCAAGCAGCCCCCTGCCTTGCCCTACCACATGCCCTGCCAGCGTGCCTGGGGCCGGTCTCCATGGCAACCCCAGCCTTGCCCTGTCGCAGCACAGCTGTGGCTCAGGTCTCCATGGAGATCAGCCCCAGCCATGCGGGCAGGGGCTGCTGGGAAATGGAGTCTGACTGCCAGCCAGATCTGCCATTTTGCCCACCCTTGGGCTAATCTATGCCTTATCTAACTAAATGTGTTTGGGCTGCAGCCCTAGAACTGCACTTTTCCTAACTCCCAACACCTTACCAGGCTATTTTTAACTCCTAGAAAACATGCCCCTCCCATGAACCTGCCAACCCCTCTCACCCTGGGCCAACTAGTCCCCCATGTTTCTACTGGCTATTCCACCATCCAACAATACTTAGAACACATTCCCAGTGCTGCTCCCAGCACCAGTGAATGTGTGCACAAGCGAGGACGCTATCTACAGTCATACGACTTGATCCTTGATTGCATCCTGCAAATGCGTGCACGCGTCCATTGTATTTTGTAGCGGGCTAAATGTCTGCATGACCTAAAGAAGATACACTCAAATTATTTCAGTATTGCCTAGCTCAGACTTGGGTAGGTGGCCTAATCAGATCAATGATGGCCTAGCTGGCTTGACTGGGAAGGCACTTCGTTAATGAAGACATGAGTTTGGAATGGCTCTCCTTTTTTGGATCAAAGCTCAAATACTTGTTACCTACTCCCAAACTGGATCTGAATGAGTGTCAGAGTGAGAAGTATTTTAGTAAATGTTTTTAATTGTAAAATACTTCGCATTGCGCTGAGCACCTTTGGTGTGGGGGGGAGCTTTATTATTAATTAACTAAAAGTAATATAGGTTGCATTAATTTTGTTTTTCCCTTTTTCTCGATTCCTTCAAATCCATTATGTACGTAACATATTGTTTGCTTACAAAGAAAAAAGAAAAGAGCACATATGCATACATTTACAAGGAAAAAAGTTTCAATTTACTTAGTTATACCAGAACAGAGAGAAGGAAGAACACTTCTAAATTACGCATTTTTCCAGTGAAAGCTTTATAAAGTATCAGAATGAATATAAATGAAAGAAAGATTTTGTTAATTATGTCTGTAGATATTTCATTTAATTGAATATAGAGGCATCTAATCTCAAAATACTGCTATTTTCCTGCTCAATTTTCTTTTTCAGTAGTACATTTTAAGCAATATAATATTCTTTCACAGTAAAGTATATTTTCTAAATGTAATACAGCTGGCTGGAATACAATATTTCCATTTTGTGACCATTATCAACTTGCCTTTTACATTGACATAGAAACGAAACCTGTTGAACATCGTTGTACAGCATATTAAAATGTCTGTTTTTAGTTCTGAAATGCCAGTTTTTCTCTCTTTCCTTGTCACATAAGAAATGACCAAGGATTCCATCCAGGAATTCAGAAATCTACCTTTTAAAATCTTTGCCAAAATTGGCTTGTCTCCACAAAATGTTTGAATGTTGACAGAACAGCATATTTTGATGAAACATGCACTTAGTATTAACCATATTTAGTTATTTAAGCACCCCTACCCTGGGGCTCATTCTGTGAAGTTCTGAAAAACCTTTAAGAGTAGAGTAATTACAAAGTGAAAAAAGTGGACATCTTGCAAAAATGCTTAGTACTTTGCAGGACCATATATCAAGCAGACTGAGTGCTGCTGAGCAGAAGGATCATAACAAGCACTGGGGTCCTCTTAATGAGAAGTTTTAAGACAATCTTACCTTACCTTTTGACAGTCTTTGGGATGAGAAAGCAGGAAGGGAGGAGAAGTATCCTGAAAGTCTGTTATTTCTATAAGCTGAGAAATTCTTGGAGCAGTATTTTTACTCTGTTTATGATTGGGGGATAGTGGAAAACAAGATTTAAAGAAATGGAGCTCAGTGATGTAATCACAATACATATCTCTGATTGCAGGGGATGTAGGTTGTAGCTGTGTTGGTCTAAGGACATAGGCAGACAAGGTTCTTTGGGTGAATCTGCTGTCTTGTATTAGACCAACTTAAATTATTGGAAAAAAAAATTAAGCAAGCTTTTGGGTTTAAAAACCCTTTGTCAGGCTGAGGAAGTTTCTGCAGTTGGTGTGTGCTCTTCCTGGAAGAGGGATTATCCTGGAAGAGCACACGCCAGCTGCAGAAACTTCCTCAGTCTAATGAAGGGTTTTAAAACCCAAAAGCTTTCTTTTTTTTTTCCCCCAACAATTTAAGTTGCTCTAATAAAAGATAGCAGATTCACCCAAAGAACCTTGTCTGTCTATCTCTGATAGTGAATTACAGCTGTAAAACTTTTTAGGAAAAAAAATCATGAAACCAAGTAATCTAGTTTTGAGTTTCATTAATAAACTGAAACATAATTCAAAATTTCAGTAAGGGTTTGAAAATATTTTGATGAAATTGGGACAGGGTTTGTTCAGATTGTATACAAATTTTAGGAGGGAATAGTTCTAGCTTTTGGATATTAGGGATGTGTGAAACAGGCAGTATTCTATTCAGATTTTGCCTGATTCTGGGGACAGTGATTAGATTTGCTGATTTGGATCACTGTCCCAATTCTATTTGACTAAATCTGAATCTGAAGATTCGATTCTGATTTGGAGAACCAGTGATTTGGCCATAGACACAGCTCTATATGTTTTATCTATGTACGTCAAGGTACCAGGCATGGCTTGTGAATGCTGAGATGGTGGGCAGATGGAGAGTCCCAGGGGAGCGTGGGGGGGGGAGGGTCCACCACCGAGCATGCAGGGTAACCCCTGTGCCCCCCCCAGCTTGGCAATTGGCTGCAGATGGGACCCCAGTTTCCCCCCCCAGACCCAGGAGGCACCAGTCGCCAAGTTGTGGAGTGGGGGGGCTCCCCCGCACTCTCCGTGGCAGACCTGGAAGTGGACCAGAAATACTTTGGGTCCACTTTCGGGTCCACCACCAAGTGCACAGGGGAGCCTCCTCCCCCATGTTCCCATGGGATGCTCCATCTGCCCCACCATTTTTTTTTCCTGATGTTGTTTCATTTATCTTTAATCTCTATTATTAAGCTTATATTGCTATTTGTGCAATCCCAATGGATATGCTGTGAAAGTACAGCAGTTCTTATGGTCTGGTATTTTTATCATCACTATTAATAGTTTGTTCTCTGTCCCTCTCTAAGGAGATAGTTCAAGAACTTTGTTGCAACTGCCCTGTCCTAGACCCACCATGTCTTTTAGTTGAAAATGGATTGAAGCTGGAAGAGTACTTGCATGGGAAATTGTTTGCACCATCAGGTTACATACGTAATGCAGTAGGTTCCAGTCTTTCCTGATTCAGTGCTTGGCTAATGTCTATCTATCTATCTACAGAGAGAAAGAAAGAGAGACTTAGTCTTTCTGTCTGTGTGTCTTTGTCTGTAACACTGTTTAAGGGCACTAGGAGCCCGGTGTGGTGGGGAGGACAGAGGGATGGGCTAGCTGAGGAAAAGCAGGAGCCAGATTCCTAGCTACTGTAAGGCTACTGTGAGAAGACAGTTGGCTGGTTACTGTGAGGCTGCTGTGAACATTGGTGTTATTTGAAATTCATCCATCATTCTTGATGGGCAATTCGCTAGTCCAATATATTGAAGGACACTGTGCTGTTTTGTATTGGAATAAGGTTTTGATCACTTCTGGTCTTCCCTAGAATTTACTGCACTTTCTTTTAAAATTATTGTATTTTATCCTAGTACTTGGCCAAACTCCCATTTTTAGTTATTTGATTCCACCCACTTTTTTGTTTCTTCAGTTCTAATTGTTGAAGTGGTGTCTTTTATTTTCCCCTTTTTTTCCCAGTGTAACATGTTAATTTAAAATAAAGAGATTTCTGTAGTGGATTTCTATATAATTACTTAGCACTAAGATGACTAAGACCACTGGCATGATGAAATCTGCTGGCGTTATGAGGACAATCAATTCAAGCATCTCTATCATGGCTTATTGGTAGGTCTTGAGGTAACCAAAAAATCCAAACCTTGAACAACAGATCCATCTGCAGAAGTTGCAAAACTTCCCACAAAGGAAAATAGGCCAGAGGCTGGCATTTCTCTCCTTTTCTTTCCTCTGCTGTCTCTTCTCTACTTCGAGGGCAAGGTGCTTTACCTTAAAGTAGCCTGCTGCTTGGCTGAGGTTGTGGCTTTCCTGAAGTTAGTTACCAGCCAGTTCCTCCTGGCTCTTGATGTAGGCATTTGTTTTCCTGAGGTATGCCTTCAATGTGCACTTTAACATTTCGTCTGTCCACCGTGAGATCTCAGATCACAAATAAACCAGGAATAGCGCACCTGTTTTGGGTGCCGAGGGTCAGCCATCCACATATAATGTTCAGTCCAGTGATGCTGTTACTCCTGCAGTGCTAGTAACATTGGCTTCAGCAAAGATGCAGTTGTTTATGTGGTGTTCTTCCCATTCGATGCAGAGGATTTTCCAGTGGCATCATTAGAGATGCCTCTTCAGGCTCCTTTCTTGAAAATAGTCACAATGTAGGTGTTCCTCAGGTCCCCAGGGATCTCCTCATTGTTGGGATCTGCTGGCACGTGCATGGAAGGAAGCATAATTTTGCAATTTGGGGATCAGATACCAATCATGTCATTATGACTTGCCAGCGGAATCATAATCCTGGGCTCCCTTTGCACTGGCAAGTTGTCTGCAGTCACCACCTAGCTGAATGTTGACTCAGGCTCTGGGTTTCAAACTAGTCCTGGTCCAGTCCCAGGGGCAAGAATCAGCTGAATTTTATCCCTGGCCCCAGAACCACATGGGGGATTCAGTCCAGCCCTGGTGATTGAAAGACCCAGACTAGGACCTATTTGAGAACCCAGTGCAGTCCTGGGCTGGAGCTGACAATCCAGTTGATTATTGGCCTTGGCCTAACCAATCCTGGATCTGGCTCAACTGTGGCTGTCTTGGAAGGAAATTGGAGCTGGACAGCACTAGGTCTTGAGCTGTCTGGGCAAGGGCTGACAATGAGCTGATTGTCAAAACTCTGTGCTTAGAAACTCGGATTTTCCTGCCAGGCAGGGGGGATCAGGGGCTCCTACAGTGTAGCTGAAGAGCTCTCCCCATGGAGACTTCAAAACTTGCACCCAGCAGCCTGGACAGAGCTGACCAGCATAGGGTTTAATGTCCCTAATGGGATCAAGCCCTCAGAAGAGCTTCTGATCCCCTATGGCTGGCAGTCCAGTGTCTGAAGTCCCTAGCAGGGAAAACCTATGGCATCCCCTATCCCAGGATGGGGGCAATAATCATCGAATTGTCTTTCCTGGGACTTTTGGAGAATCTGGCAATCTTGGCCTGGGAGAGTTAATCAGCTGATTGTCAACCAGGACCACATGTTAAATATAAGGTACCATACAAACTATACATGCCATAAAAAAAAAAGTTCTACATGATATGTAGAACATTTTTATGGATCATTTGCCATTTTGTGGCATCTTAAATTGGGTGTATTTGAGAACCCTGCCAATTTATGCTGAGATTAACATGTTAATTGTACCATAAATATAATTTGCAGAGGAATTCTAAGAGGTGCTGTGGCATGGTTGTTGTGGTTCAATGAAAGACTATCTCTGTTATGATGCATTCAATCTTGTATATATAATTTCAAAGTCTAATGCCATTTAGTCAGTATTGGGTCAGATTCTGCCACCACTATGATAATAGTACTTTATTTGAGAAGCAGTGGGCACATCTACATGTGACTAAATTTAATATGCATTAAGCTCATGCACATTAAGCAATTTTGGGGAGGTGTCTACGTGCAGGTACTTGGGTGCCAAGTACCTGCAACCCTGCCCTGTGTTCCTAGTGGCTGGGAAGACCCAGCACTAAAGTTAGTACTGGATCACATCTACATGTACATGGGTTATTTTACTTCCAGAGTAGCCATTTAAGGAATTCTTCATATTCCTTAAATCTCTTCACCCTTATTTTTCCAAACAAGCAATATGGCATGGAAATCCCTTTGCTGACCATCAGCAGCATTTTAGACTATTGTGAAATGGGAGGCAGTCTATCCCCCACAAGGGCTGAACATACTATCTTCACTGCTTTCCAAAATGCAGCCAACCTAAGCAATACTTGGCACCAAATGGTTTCCCACATATTACTACACAGAACACACTGCAGTACTTCTAGGCTAAATTCCTTAAAATGCTTTTCTGTGCCATAAATGTTTTTGTAATGTGAAATCAGCACTTATTATTTTGAGAAACAGAAATATTATATGTTAGCAAACCTGTTAGTATTTAGACAGCAAGCACTCAACCTAAATTTATTGTAACAAATGAAGGTGGATTATAAACTAGTTATGATTACACTACTTAGGATTGAATGAAATGTTTGTCCCAACCTGAAAGTTTTTTAGGAAACAGGAAAACATAGATAAATTTTTATTTTTCAGAAGAACGATCAATATCAAGACACTTGATTCTAAAATCATTTTCCATATTTATTCCTTATTTTACCACTGGAACACAGGCAGAAAGAAAAACACAGGGGGACTAAAGTCAGTTTTTTCTTATCAGCATCATTCATTGCACATGTCCTGAAACTAGATTAAATGCGTGATTTTTGTCTTCATGGTTGTTCTGTTTAGATGCATTAAATACTGAATCTTTTGAGAATTTATGTTTGACAGAAATTAGCATTACCATGGCCTTAGATGTAGTAAATATTTGTAATTTTTAGACAGAACTCAATTGAAAAACTTTCTCTAAGTTTGCATCTATCAGAGACAGCGGGGTAGCCATCAATTGTACAGCAAACTGGAGTGCACATAATTTGATGCCTCTTATCTAATACAGTAAATATGTGCAGAGTGACACAGTAAATATGCACAGTCTTTAGTTATTGCAGTGCAAATGTTGACAAATAAGCATAAACAGCAGAGCAGAGAACTTGTTTCTAGCATCAGAAAGACAGCTAATGCTTCTGGGTTTTTTTTGTTTTTTTCTTCCCAGGATTATGCTGAAAAAGAGAACACTATAGCAAAAGCTTTGGAAGATCTTAAGGCCAACTTTTACTGTGAACTCTGTGACAAACAGTATTATAAACACCAGGAGTTTGACAATCACATTAACTCATATGACCACGCCCACAAACAGGTAAGAGAAACTTGCTAAAAACTTATGCACTTCAGACAGGCTATTCAATGCTATTGACACCTAGGATGACTTCCTGCTGAAGCCAGTGGAAGTTTTGTTGTTAACATCAACAACCAGGATTTCACACTAAATTCTTACTAAAATGATTGGGAATTAGTAACAGCATGGAAAATCACAGTTGTCAAGAATGTTGATAGTTACTAATCACTAGAACTGGGAATTGAAATATGCAGTTTGCTTAGGACTAGTCTTAAAATATGCTTTGATAGGCAAACCTTCAAAACGGCCTGCTTTTGAGAAACAAAATGCCAATATGGGAGCTGTGGACACCAGCAGTGAATGAAAATAGGGAGTAATAAAACCCATTCAGGAAAACATAATTGTAAAAATCATGTTTTCTCATTTTAGTTTTGCACTATACTTACAATAAACTGCAATGGGAAAACATTATCTCCACTGTTCTGGATAAGTAGTTAAGATACTTTTTGCTAGACTTTTTCTTTACATTTCTCAGATGAATTATATTTGAAAAAACATATTGATGATAAAAAAATAGAAAAATGGTTTGCCCCAAAACAAGCGATGAACTAAGCATTCTGAAATTCTGATATTTTTCTTTATACCAATCACCTTCCTTCTGTCTCAGTCCTGAACATTACTATGATGATTTGTGCCACTACAGGAAATACTTTTTCATTGAGAGAGACTAGATACTAGTGTTATTGGAATTGCCTTATGACATAAAATCATATGGTCTCTGACCTTTATCAAAAATGTACAGGTATTTCTTAATAGTCCTTATTAATTTACCCATAAGGGAAGTTTCCTTTTGATTTAAGTTAATTGGCAGTTGGTTTATGGCTGAAGCAAGAGACTGATATTGCTTACGTTTTTAGCCAACATTGTAATGAAGAGCTTGACACAATAAAACTGAGCGGCAGTTAGTTCCATGGGTTAGCTGCATGCTGTGTACAAACAAATATACTTTTTTATGAGTTTTAAATTGCCTTTCATTTTAATTGAATGTCTCTAACTTGTGTTATGGCACCATTACAATTATTGTCATTCTTAAATTTTCCATTCTAGATATTATTTCTCTCTGTGTTTTCAGTTAGATCATCTTATTTGGTGACTGGTCTACAAGGATAGAAATATATAAAGAGTTAATCTTGTATTATTATGAAAATAATATTACTAAATATCCTATATTATTTTCATGTTTATAGAGTACTTAGTTCTGCTGTTATCACATTGGCCTCTCTCTTTCCAGTTGTACCTGCATTGAGGAATTCCATGTTCTACAAATTAACATTTGCCCTGTCTTTTTCATTCAATCCTTCCTGGGATGCATTCTCTCTCTCTCTCTCTCTCTCTCTCATTTTTAATTTGAATGTACACAAATTACTCTATCACTCTGGAATGAATTGGAGTTCACTCCAAATCTCTCCTTATAATTGGAGTTTCTGGAGAAGCCCACAGACATACTGCATCTTATCAACAATAGCATCCTATTAGGGGCAGGAGAAAAATATATTCCAAATGAGACGCTACTTGTTTTCTTTGCTCTATTCTGAAGTTATTTGTTGTATTACTGCAAAATGGTATTAGAACTAACAGTTCTATACTTTTATGGTAACTTATATTAGGTATGTAGCATACATTGCAACTCATAAGGATAATGGTAGACAAATGAAAATAGTTCTTTAGAAACTGGCTAACAAATGAATTTCCCTGTTGGAGTTTAGTTTTATTCTATTTAAGCCAAATGTATTGTTTCATTATAAGCAAAGTCAAATCATTCCATTAGAAATATAAGCTGCTTACAGACATAAAAAAACAAAAGTAATTGGCGCTTTACTGTAAACTTCACAAGCTCCAGGACTGAGCCTAGCGCATGCCAGAAAGAGGCATTGTGTTAGTTTGACCCAGATTGCCCAACTTCTGTATAGATCGGGCACTTCAGTGGAGCTTTTTTGGTATTTTAATCCAATAGCTGATTGAATCAGCTATTGGATGAAAACACCAAAAAGCCCCGCTGAAGCATGTGATCTATACAGACACTGTGAAGTCAAGTCGAACTAACATGCTGCTGCTTCTGGTAAGGTGTGTTTTTCCTCCGCCCCCCCACAACTTTCCTCACATCTGTCAGCAGGCTATATATTATTTAAGGTAGTCTCAAGTTGTCATTTAGGAAAACATTTTTTTTAAAGAGGGTTACATGCCCCTTGGAATTTTAGATAGGATATAAGTATGAGTAATATAGATAATTTGTTTTGCTTATGGTGTAAGGTAACATCTAACTGATGGAGGTTAGGAAGGATGTTACACACTTGCTTTTCATAGGAATTTTTTTGTTTAAAATTATTTTGGCTATTTTCAGAGACAGGAGCCTTAGGTAGGTGGAACATTAGCTTGAAACTTTGTGAATGTTTCTTTATGTCTTATGAATTTAAATTCTCAAGGTTTTTTATTTGTTTTCTTGAAATCGTCTCATAAAATGAGATGAACTTAATGAGAACAGGAAAAGCAAGACAGAGAAGCAATAGAAACCATCACTGACCCTATAAAGAGTGTTTCATCTCCACAAGGAGAGAACAAGCTGACTCATCAGCACTTAGTTTCTGCCAGACTTTTATATGACTTCTAAAAAAATAAGAACATAGTAAAGATTGCAATATTTGAACCTCCCTGTATTAGGTATAGGTGGGGTGCAGAAAAAGAATCCTAGAGGTCAGATATGAAGCTGAATAAGAATTATGTTCAGTGGTTCATATTGCTTTTATTTGAGTGGGTTTTTTTAACTGAGTGGGTACATGCTAGCACTACAGATGTATTAAGAGCGTCTCAGAATGCACCTAAGCTTAGATGAAAACTGCTCTAGAAGAGACATTCAATATGATCCATAGAATTAATGGAGAAAATTCAGAGACACTTGCTTATTCTGTGTAGGTACTTTAAAAAGAGAATAGGATGCAGTGTACACCTATGCACCAAAGGGCAATTCAGAAAGTCTGGAGATACTGGGGGCCAACCAGTGAGTAATGCTGAAGTATAGGCCTCTGTCTCAACTCCTGCTTCTCAAACTATCCATTATACTTCTCTCTTTACTTTTGATTCACAACACCCAGTTGTACATTTATACTGAATTTCTAAACATAGGTGATTCACAACAATGGCAGAAATGTCTCTTCTCTTTTTCCCAGTATCTTAGGGCTCCTATACATGTGTAGAGAACCTGCTCCAAACCACTGTAATTCCAGTCTACTGGAGCATGGAAATTTATCACGCTCCAGCAGCCTCTAGGGTTGACAAGCTTTAGTTCAAAGCACCCTGCTGCCATTTTTCAGTGCAGGGATGCTGATGCACATGATGATCCAGGTGCTTTTAATTATCACACCTCTTGGAGCTGCACTAATTAAAGCAGCCCCCCTTCCCCCATCCCTCCTCCCCAATGCATCCTGGAGCACATTTATAAACACCCTTAGTCATTAGAGGAATTTTTATGTGTGTGTGTACTGGAGACCTCCAGTGCATCTCTGGAAAAAAAAAGTATGTGTATAAATGCCCTAGAGCATTTGCCCATGATCTGGAAGATTTGGGGAGCGGGGAAGGGGGCAGCTAGAACCCAGGTCTCTATTGTCTTGGGTAAGTGCTGTGATCACTGTGATGGGGGCAAAACATAGGCACCATCATCATCACTGTTTTGAGCTGAATTCAGTGCTAGCGATCTGGGTTAGCCTTGGGTTTTGCCTATCTAATGATTCTACTCCAGGACGATAGGTGGAATCAATATGTTTTTAGTGAACAGTTTCAATCATGAGGGACCTTAGTCAGCAGTGGAGTGTGCAATTGCTGATGAACCTGAGTAGAGATGCTGAATTCCAAAATCAGAGGTGCATGGTGAATTTAGGCCCACAGTAGCTGGTTAGGGTCACAGTGGCCAATTTGAATTACTTTTTAGGATGCTAAGTGCATCCAAAGCTTCCTAAACTCCAGTAATGTGCCTGAAAAGGCTATTTGAATCTGGCCCTGTATCCATATTTGGGAACTTACAGTCTTTAAGAAATTTCAGTCTATGGACAGAGAGAATTTATAAAACAAACAGATTAGCTGAGCTTTTTTCCTGCATCTAAAAATCCATAAGCTAGGCCACTTAATATTTTGTGAACCAGTCCCTATGTATGGGAGTTCTGGTACAAATTCTAATTTGAGCCCATCTCAAGAACAAGTTATATCCAAACAAAGCAATAATTTTCTGTAATAAGACAAGTTAAGTAGGCTATCTCCCCATTGAAATAACAATAATAAAGCATATTTACCAATTTATAAGAGTTTTCATGTGTAGATTTAAAATGGTTTTGCATAGAGAAATAAACAATACTGCACTGTTAGCAGTAGAAGTTGTAGATCCAGTGGAAGTTGTGGATTCTCAGTACTCCTGAAATTGAGTTCACTTATGTAGCTGCCTAAATGTAGCTTCCCTATCATAGGAATTTGCTGATGCATCAGGTTCATATTTAAGTTTTTTCAAGTTCAGATAGAGAGAACATTCCTTGAGTCCACTAAAAGAAAGCAAGCCACTACACATAGTCTGCCTATCAGTGCCCTCTTCAGACAGAGCTGTTGAACTGCACAAAGTTTCATTCCTAATATTCTATCTGTTAAGAGACAAAAGTGTCGCCTTTAGCTGTCTCTGAGAGCCTGTTCAGACAAGCATGCATGTACATTTCCCAGGGGACAAATATGTTACACTGCTCCTTGTCCCCAGGGAACACCTATGCACACGTGACATGGCATAAGTTGTCCTGGGTGGAGTAGGGGATGCTGGGGCCAGCATGTGACCTAGCCCTAGCAACCTTACCTGGGGTCTTGGGGGCTCCTGAGGCTCTAGCTGTAGTAATCTGGCAGCAGGGAGCCTGGCTGGCAGCCAGAGTAGCTCCAGCCAGCCAGGCTCCAGTTTTGGGGGGGAGGGAGAGGACGCACTGCTGCATAGTCATCTCCCGGCTTTTTTCTACTGTGATTCTTTTTTTGACACCAGGATCTCCTGGTATAAAATAAACCAAACAAAAACAAATCCTATGCTGCAAGATAGCAGTGCAGAGAATGCCTGCATGCACAGCGTGTGGGTCTGCAGCGCTGCATACTGCATGTGCATGCTTGTCTGGATACGCCGAGAGTTTTTTCTCTCTGGAATTTTTCCATCCCCTTCTTTCCCTTCCTTTCATCTGCAAAGTAGAAACATAGTTCAGGGGAGAACTATGATGGACGCAATTCTTTTAACCTGAGATTGTATCCCAGTGACTTCAGAGACTTAGCAGATGAGTCTCGGCCATTTAGGAATTCAAATACTTCCACATCTGTGTTCACTCTAATCTTCCAGGTCTTCCATCTTCTCTTTCTATTCCACTCCAGTAGTAGTTACCCATTTATTTCCTCATTTTCCCTCCCAGACAAAATTTCTGGAAAACTGTACAAGTATCCACGTGCCCAATGCAAATAAACTCTAATACTACCTAATTAATCTACTAATACTACAAAGTAATAGCTCACTAACTCACCAACACATCAGATTTCTGGGGCATTGTGACTTCATCCCAAATCTTCAGAAGATTTTCCTTATCTCAACTTTACTTCTATATTATTGTCAGAGGATGGTCTAACCTGCAACTTAAGAAGAACAAAACCTGACTGAAGAATACCAGGAAAGGAATTTCCTTTTGTTGTTGTTGTTGCTTTCTTTGAATGTGGACCTTACTATTTTCTCAAGTGCTGCTTTTGCTCTGCTTTAACGTGTTTGACAATGTCTGAATCCTTTGCTAGCTGAAAATAGTAAGCGATGAATCTCCATAGCTAAGAGAGAGAGGAGATGGCAAATCTGATTTCATTTTAGAGATTTTTTTTCTCTCTGGAAAATGTTCAGACCAATTCCTTGCTTCTTTTAGAGTTTGTTGCTATTACTTCTCTTCTCAGCTTTGAGGAACTCTTAGAGACATTTTCAGAACAATATCAGCGCCCCTGGCACATACCAGCACTTAACATGGTGATTAAACTTACTGTTTCTCTTGAGAGAAAAAAAATGTCAGCAGTTCCAAACTCAAGGCAGTGGTAGGTTCTTATTTGGAGGGGACAGAATCACAGCTAAGCAAAATAAAGTTTCTTAAAAACAGGACTTGGTATTTGACAGTGTTGGCCTAAATAGCTTGCTCAGCTCAATGACAGATGTAGTGAATAAATCAAGCCTACATAATCATTGGATTTTATTGTTCCCCTTCTTTTGATAAGGGAGTACAAAAGCAATGATGTCCTTGAATCTTCTTTCTTGTGTTCTATCATTAAAACTGCAGCAAAGGTCTCACAAAGAAATAACATCTCTGAAAATATGTTGTTGTCTGCCTTATCACTTCTAAAATAGAAAATAGTGATCACATACATTTAGAAAATTTTAGAGAATCTTGAGCCATTTCCATTTGAGGAACTACTAACAATGTTACTTCTTAGCATGTAGGAAAAATGGGAATTCCTGTGAGTATTGTTCAAAATGCATAAGTTTTGTTTAATATCTGAACGTTCAGAATGTGTTGTATATGACCTTCATCTCACAGCCTGTGAGAACCAGAGTAATATCCTACTTTGTTATGTCAGTGAGGAAGTCCAGATTATACAACCAGAGCTTCTGAATCGGTTATTCCTCAAAGGATTTTTGCTGTAACAAAAGCAAAATGCTTTTGGTCTTGAATTTGAAAGCCTGTTTGTAGGCTTGTGTCCTAGATCACCATTGACACCTGACACCATACAAGTATATGCAATCTTAGTTTTAGTTCCTCTTTCTGCAAAAAATCTTGTTCAAATAAATCAGAACAAACAGAAAATGTGATTAAATCAATATAACAAGCCTGATATCACAGAAAATTTTACCATACATGTTAAAATACAGTTGTCACAAATTCTCTCTGTTCTGGGGGTTTTGTGTGGTCATGAATGTTTCTTAAGTTTGTTTTATGAATATGACGTGTAGTCTCTCTATATAAGTAGTGCCAAGCTGTATTTGGCCTTATATTTGCTATGTCTTCATGAATTACAATATTCAATATACATGTAATTTTGAGGTATCTTTATATTTTACCCAAGACTTTATTGGGTAGTGATTGACTTAAGTCTTTCTAACCTATTCATACCTGAGAGAAGTAATCCCTGAGAATTACCATCTGATATGAGTTGTTTACTCATTAGACAGGCCTTTCCAGACCATGATGAATTGACATTTTAAAAGAAGGGTTCTATAAGAGTAACACCTGGCTATTCAGGATAGTCAGAGAAGGACATTACCAACAGTGAGGAAACTAAGAGACAGCATCTTTGGGGGTTGTATTTAGTAATTTTCATGTCTAAAAGGATGCAAATATTCTCCTGGTCTTAAGTAGATCAGGAAATACTTTAGTCTGATAAACATATATGGTGGGTGGTGGTGGGGTGTGGAGAGAAGAGGCATGCGGGGGAGGCAGGAAATTATATGTGTAGTGTGGGTTCCCTAAGAATCCAATAGATGATGTATGTAAATAGCCAGATCAGAAAAAAATACTTAAGCTTTGCCTTGAGCATGGTTTTGTGTGTCATCTTTCTGAGTATAGGGAAAGTTGTAGGTCATCAGACAGCTGTCTGATGACCTACAGCTGAGTGTCTTACCAGGCAGAAGTGGCAGGGAGCTTTGACAGAGAAAGGGTCTGTTGTCTCACCAGTTGAGCTAAGTTAGAATTTTATTCTTGGGTTTAAGATTAAGTTTAACTTAGAATGGTTATTGTTCTGATATTTTCTGATAACTATTTCAACAAATGGTCATTGATTTCTTAGGCTTACTCTTGTTTTTTATAATACATCTTTTTGCTATCTTTTTATAACCTTATTCTCATGGTAATTGTGATTTCAAAGTATTTGACCATGCAGACAGGCCTTTTCCAAGGAAGGAGGGTGGAGTGGCAGCATGGAGGAGTATCTATGCTTTCTAAGCACATGACTGGACAAGGATGTGATTTTTCTAGGTGGCAAAATCTCCTCTGCTAAGAGATGGCCAGGACTGGGAGAGACAGGTAAAGCTGAGGTGCCATAGGTCATGGAGGAGACATTTGAGTATGTCTCCTCCTTTAAAACATTTGAGTATGTTCTCAGTAGTCAAGCAGAAGATGGCAAGGAGGAGTTGGGAGCAGGAGGGCAATCCTGAATATATCCCAGGAATGTATTTCAAAGGCATCCTGGCTATGTTTGGGGTCAGAAAGTGTCAAAAAATCATGTGAGCAAATTGTATTTTTAAAATTAGAGGCTGGTTCATAAAAAAGGTCCAGTAGATGAAAATAATCTCTCTTTACATAGCCTGTAATTAAACTAGTTGAGTACAAGGACTGAAGCAGGAGTTGTAGGTGACAAAATGCGTGTTTCAAGGGTGTGTGTTGTTACTTCTCTTTCTCCATATATGTGTGATATTTTATTGCTGTTCTTTCTGCATAATTGTGGTTCCTCTGGCTTCTGTTTTCTCTCTATCCCATCATCTCCCCTGGCTCTTTCAGATATTGCAGCCTGATTACTTACAGAATACTTGTCCTGTGGCCAATTGGAAAGCAGCTCTCTGCTCATATTCAGTGAAAAGAAAAATGAAAACGATGAATAAGGAAATCAGTTTGTTTTTTACAAAATTCTAGTTTTGCTGAGATTTCAGATATCTCCCAAGACATTTGTAAATTTAAGATTAAACCTTGATATAGGTAATGTGTGCAGCACAGAAGACACAACAAGAATGAGTATGATATTTTCACCACCCTAACGGTCAATTGTCTGTCACAGTAAGCAATTTAAAAACAAAAACAACAAAAAAGTGGTGATTTGTACGGCTCTTCTTTAAATACACAAAGTGGAGGGTTTTTTTCTTTTTAAGACTAAATAAATATCTTTATCCCTTATTGGAAATGCTCATTCTTCCACTGGCAGCTTCTATCTATAAAACTCAAACATCCTTTTTTCCAAGTAAACTTTGTTATCCAAAAGTGATAATAAAGCCCACCTTTACTCTCCTCTTAAAACCAAATAATCTGCCTGCTTTTCTATAACCAATAGTTTGTCTTCTGTGTGGCATAACTTTACTGCTACCCACATCAAGCTCAATCACTGAGCTCCAGTATGCTGATGATGCTGTAGTGTATGCTCACTTGGAAACAGACCTTCAGGCAATCATCAACATCTTTATTGCGGCATACAGGAAAATGGGACTGAAGCTTAATATTCAGAAAACTAAGGTCTTCCACCAACCAGCTCCTAACGAACAGTCCCCAAGCTCATCGTTCATTAAGCAGTTGTATTCTTCATCTTGCTATATGGACATAAGACATGGACAACATACAGGAAACATCTAAAATTGTTGAAGTACCACCAATGCTGCCAGCATAAGATCCTTCAGATCAAGTGGGAAGACAGATACACCAATGGTAGCATCTTCCTGCAAGCAGACACCATGAGTATTGAGGAGATGATCATCCAGCATCAACTTTGGGCCATATCATCCAGATGTCTGACTCCAGACTCCTGAAGCAAGTTTTATTCTCCCAGCCAAGGCATATGGCCAAGAAGAGGTCAGAGAGAGCTCTTCAGGGACGTCCTCAAAGCCAACTTAAAAAAATGCAACATCAACGTCAATGTGTGGGAGACCATCACCCAGGACCACTCCATATGTAGGAAAAGTCTTCTTCAGGGATCTCTACTTTGAAACCACACAAAAACAACAGGGAATGGAAAGGCAGGAACAGCACAAACAGCATGTCATGGACCAAATCAAGAATCCAGCACCACCCACCCCACACGGAAATCATGGCCAAGCTGCAGTAGAGTCTGTCAGTCCTGGATAGGCCTCATCAGCCATCTTCAGGCACACAGATTAGACAAACATGGAAGATAATCATCCTTGACTGTAAGGGATTGCTGAAGGAGTTTGTCTTGATTTCGTTTTAAAAGATGTAGCAAAGATTGTGATGCATAAAGAATCATGTAGTAGTATCTGGTGTATTAAGAATGCCTATAAAATTACTATAATATTAAATGTCAGAATGTTTTAGTCTTAAAGGTGCTACCCTGCCTTGTGGCAAAGAACCTCTCTATGATATTAAAGATATTGCCTAGTCAAATTAATTAAATTACAACTCTGGTGACCTTGTGCTGCTGTTAGATGGGAAATCCCCATGAAGACTTATCCAATGACTTAAGCTCAATGGAGGCAACATTTTGGGAAAGAAAAATGTCATCTATGGCTGTTGAAACATGACCTTTCTAATGTAATATTTTAATGCTTTTTAATCTCTGTAGCCTCAGAATGATAGAAAGGACAGAACAGAAATAGGAATTTTGCCCCTGACATGACAACATCTTATCTGGTACCTTCATTGCACAAAACATTTTTTTAAAGCTAACTTCATAACATTCTTTAGGGGTATGTGATTTTGCTGATAAAAACCAGGCTGCAGAAGGTAAATCTACTGTGAGCAGCAATAGGTGAGGTGAGGTGAGTTGAAGTTATTTGGGTAAAAGTGCTGATAGTGAATCTGATGCTGGTCTTGTTTCTAAATGGAGGGTGCCGGGTTAACTATGGGAGAAGATTCCATGACTGTGGGGAGGAAAAGTAACGAACTGGAGGGACAATGACAAAAGTAGCTATTGAATTGTTGTTTCTTCTGGTGACTGCTGTGATTTCTGGGGTTGTGGGGGACTAATAGAGGAAAAAAACAAAGCAGGATACATAACAACACGAATATAAGATTAGCCAGGATATTGCATCAGACCTTTCTCTGGAACATCTTCTCTCCAAAACCAGAAAGTGACTTACTCTGAAGGGTGTAAGATAACCATTCTTTGGGCATGGACCAACAGTATTTTTCAGGTCTGTCTAAAGTTGTTGTCACAGGCCAGCTGGGCACTGTGAGTATAGCAATTTAGTTGCAGACTCACTGAGCACTGCAAATTTATTAGCCAGTGGGCTATTTTGGTTCGGGATCGAGGAGGTGATGTTGGGAAGGAAAGCAATGACAATTTTTACTTATAAAAAGAATAAATTTTACTTATGACAACAAAAGATATAGTTTGCACATATGACAGTTAGTAAAAAGGTTAAGCTAATAAACAGACAACATAAAAATACAGATTAAAATTGACAACGATAATAAAACAGATAAAGAAATTAACCAAGAGTTTCTACTTGGTTAGTAACTTATCGATAGTCACTCGGTTAGAAGATGCATGTCAAGCTGATTCACCGAAGTTAGACGTCTCTGAACTGGGCTGTCGGAGGGGGGAACCAGGGGAAGCACCTCAGTCAGCATCTGGTTTCTGCTCTGTTAGGAAGTAAGAGAGATCCGTGACGGTATGGAACAGCAATGACCCTTCTCTTCCGTCCTTCCCAAGGGTTATTTTGACGTGCATGTTCTTTTATATCCTATTTATGCTAATTTTTTAGTTATATAGCCATTCATAGTGTTACTTTATAACTGTTATCCTATGGGGTTAAAAGGTGTTAGAAATCATTATAAGTCGCTGCCCAAGCTTGGGTTTATCCAATAAGCAAATTACACCACATCACTTTAGGGTCTGAGATTAACATGTCTTCACCTAAGTTCAGCCCACTATGTTAATTATATCTTGTGATTACATTTGTTAGTTTTTTACTGTTTCTAAACAAAATTTGTAAATCAGCTATGTCTGCGATTATAATTTTCAGTTCTGCTTTTTAAAGTTCATGCTGTCTGCAAATCAATACAAAAAGCTATATATAAATCTTTTTTCAGAGAGACAGGGAGCTGCTTCATCAGCCACTTTGCAGATATCTCAGAAAGCAAATCTTTCTGGTTAAAGCTGCCCATTTGACCTTTTTGGTTCTGGCCATCACAAGCTGTGTAACTGGCATAGAATCAGACTAAGGCAAACACAGCAGTCTATCTGCAAGTGGTATCATTGCCACAAAATATTCACCAACTGCCTTCTTTTCATCACGCTATCCTAGAACTTTTGGCTTTTGAAATATTATTCAATCATAGAGAAGTACATTGGAATTGTGCAAGTTCCAGTATAAAATGAGCCCTAAACCTTGCAAACATTCCAACAATTTGTTCATAGGTAAGAATAAATCCAAGATTGTGGGCACAATGTGGCAGAGTGCTGTGACCCTCCCAATAAGCATAAGGTTTTATTTGAACACCTTTTATATACTATGAGGGCATTAAATTTGTACTCTTGATTTTTATATCTGCTTCCCCTGTGTCTACCTGGATGTAATTAAGCCATAGAGAGAAAACAAAGGGGAGGCCAAAGGAAGTTGATTAGGCCTGCATGGCCTACAGAAAAGGAAAGCGCTGGCTCTACACCAGCTCCTTCTTTACTACATCCATTGTGTGCTTTTCAGAGACACTCTTATGAAGGAGCAAGCTAGAAGCCAGGCAAGAGAATGGTCTTTCTCATCAGCATTTTCTGCTTAAGCCTGCCAGCCACCCCAATGCAACTGAATACTAATTTGATTCAGCATTCATCTTTTCTGATCCCACTGTACACTGAAACCTTCCTGAAGGGAGGGATTGGGTTCAGGAAACTGTGGCAGGAGCTGTACTGTTATCAAGATCCCTGGGGGTCTATGCAGCAGTTCAGTTGGACTGAACTGCTATGACTAGCAGATCCTCCAAAATTTGAGAAGTTCAGTGCCAAAGCCCCTCCCACCAAACCCCAGTTTCAAGTGGAATAACCAGCCAGGAACCATAATGCATAGAGTAATACTGTTGGGTTTTTCCATGGGAAAAATATGTTTCCTGTGCAAGGAGAACTTGGTTTATAGAAATCATAGATGGAAAATAACCTGTCCATTTCCAACTTGTTAAAATAATTCTCTGCAATATATTGTGGAATGTTTTGTCTTCTCAGGCTCTAAATATTTAAACAGATGGGACTTTCGCTATAAACTTTGCAAGATAGTTCATGCTTCTTGCAACTGAACTGGGTAAAACTAGTTTTCAGCAGGCAGCAAGGAAAAAAATCATATTTCTTCTTTAGGTTTACAATTCACATGAGAAAAAATGGTATTTCTCATTTTGCTTTCTCCTGATACACAAAAAATCTTGATTTTCTTGATTGTTAATAAAACACAGACTGGGATTTAAACGTTTCTATTTAAATTGAACCAATATCCCTCTTTTCTGTTAAACGCTTTTGCTAAATGTAATTTTGAATGTTTTCCCTATACTTTTGTTTTTCTGAGGTAGAGTTCCTTTTCTTGTAAAGCTTACATAGTAATAACAGTTAAAATTATAAGGAGAACTATCAAATCTGGGCCTGTTAATTACATTCTTCTACCATATGGCTTCTGATTTTGTAATGCTGGATGGGGATAGAAATGTTGCAGTAGAACTGTGTTAAATCTTCCTTCCACTTCATGTAAAAAATGCTGACAATACTGGTCCCTGGAGAAGGACTAGATTGCCAAAACAACAGCACAGCACTGGACCATGAAGAAGGTGAGGCATAGAAATCAAGATCACTACTCTGTTAAAAATGTGAACAGAATACAAAGTCACAAAGAGAATTCCAAATAAGAGACAATAGGTTAATAAAAATGGCATTTTTGAAATTGGCTTTGACTGCCTAATGACTGATGATTGCATTGTAAATAAAATTAAAAACCTAATTATGGCTCTTGAAACCCAGGTGAGTGCAGCAAGTGGAAAGTCCTTTTGATGGGAATGGAAGGCATAATGCCTCCTTGGTGCTAACAGAAATATATTTGCTACATGTTTAAAAATGATATAGGTGGTGTTTTTACAGCCTTATCGCTCTGCTGTCACCAGCCAATGTAACAAGTAGAGACATAGTAATGCAGGTACCATGATACATCCCCTCTGAAAGTTTCCTGAAGTGCAAAGATCCATAAGTAAAAATCAGAGTGCTGTAGGGAAAGAAAAATGATGTAGTGGATTTAACCTATAACTTGAATATGGTCCATTTTATTTCAAGGTTTTTCTTCCAAATTTCATGAAAAATTAAAAGCCAAAAAATACATGTTATTTCAGTTTGTGACTGAACTTTCTGCTTTACAGTCAATGTTCTAAATTTCAGTAGCACTAATACTATAAAAAGTGATGGAAATATTTCCCTGTTTAACCATTAGAATAAAATTCACCTATCAATTTACTTTCTTTTCTGTGTGTTGTGGGTGAGGATTTTTGCAGTGTTTTTTGAGTCAGATTTAGTTTTCTTGTAGTATTCATAACATGCATAACCAAAAACGGTTTTTCATTTGGTATAAGCTGTCTTGGGAGTTTTAGATCCTTTAAACTTGGGATTTCTGATTGACAGTTTAGAACAGGATATTGTTGAGTAAATTATAATGATGAAAATGCAAAACTGGCCATTTTATCTTTTCATTACCAAACAAACCATAACAGTATTTTTGTAATGATAACTAATTAGAAATATACATTATTCTTATTGAATTTTATTTTTCCCACATCTGAGGAAGTTTACTCCTGTCTATACTGATTTCCTAATTAGCTGATTGGTTGTAAAGAAATAGGTGTAAATATGATCTTAGTGGAAAAGTACATGCAGTATTATTTTGAAATCCAAATATATGCAAGTAAAATATTGAATATGATGCCAATGTTTCCAGATTCATTTAGCGTCCTTTAGTTTTATGAAAAATTAGGAAGTCAAGTAAATTATGAATCTTCTTGAATATGAAAGTTTAAGCTTAATAACATTCAGACTCCTAATGTTTCCTGTGATGAATATTGCATCCCTTTCCTTGCTGCCCATTCTGACATCCTTATTACTCTCAGGTCTGTTCAGATCACTGCTACTATCCCCTGTTATTAGATTAATAACCTTCATCTGTTTCTTTAAAATCCCTTCTCCACAATATCAAGTACAAGTTCTTATTCCTAACCTTTCACTTTTTACTCATTTTTTTCCTCTCATTCCTGTCTGGCACTAATGCAATATTAGTTGGGTGGGTAAACTAACAAATGCTAATAGCTAGGTCTGGATCATTAGGTTAGGGAAAGACATTACATGTAAACTGATTTAAGTGATCTGAAATAATTCTGGCACACATCCAGGAGGGGCCAGCAGGGG
>NW_017729031.1:66640835-66644138 GCF_001723915.1 Gavialis gangeticus
ATCCCAGACCCCTTCCTGGTTTAAGATAAACCAGATACCCCCAGAATCCCGGCATGCTCTCTGGGCTGGGTGAGTGCTTCACAGCAGGGCTGGCCCCTCCCCTCTGCTCCCTGGGCAGAGGCTTGCAGATACAGCAAGGTCTGCTGGCTTCCCCATGCCTCCCCTGACCCCCCTTTCCCCTCTTACCACTTGTTGCTTAAGCAGAGATCCCTTCCTCCCCTCTCCCACAGCATGGACCTTAGCCAGCATGTGGTATGCCAGCTAGTGCTGTATAAGGCTCTGGCAGAGACTACAGGCACAACAAGTTCTGCTGGCTTCCCCCTGCCCTACCCATCCTTGCTGCTCAAGCAGGAAATCCTCTTCTCCCTAGCATGGACCCTAGGCATGTGGTATGCTAACAAAAGCTGAGAGGTGTCTGTGTGTGTCTCTCAAATATCACTGGGACTGGCAGACAGACAAAACAGGGCTTTTGGAGCTAATCAACCGATCACCCTGGTAAGCTGTTTAAGAAGTGTTTGAAGTAATGGGAGAAAAGCTATTGTTTTGCTAATCGAATGATAAAGACTCCTATCAGCACCCCCACCCCTCCCCAGCTGGCTTGCTCACCTGTCAGTTTTCTGTAGGCGGTCTGACAAACGAAGAGGAAGATTGAAAAGCTCTGTATCATCAATGTATCCATGCACTGCACCCCCCCAGCTCCTTGCCTCAAAGTGCTAGCAAGGGTCTGGGACTGACAGTTCTCCCACTCCTTGAGCAGTCAGCAGAGAAAAACCTGGGATGGTTCAACCAGACATTCCTAATGAGAGAGTCCTGCTGGGGCCTGGCCACACCCGCCTCAGCTCAACTCTGTGCAAGGGAAGGGATGGATCCTCTAGCATCCCCTCCCCCCCCAGCTTCTAGCCTGAGCCAGTGTAGGCATATGCCTGAATTTGCTCAGTCCAGAGGGATCGTCTGTATAGTTGGAAACCAGTTCAGCCTAGCCAGGTTAAACTAACCTGAAATGGTTGAATCAATTCAGGCTCAGGCTTTTTGAAAGTCTGTCCCTAGCCTTAATGTGTACCATTTATTTAAACCATTCCTGTGTCTGAATTTGTGAACTGCAATATAAATATAAGCATCTCTGTAAACATGTCTTATTCTAATGTTATCCTTCTCTTTCCTCAGGCTGTGTGTTACACCACTCAGTTGTGTTTTATCTTTAAATTAGATCTGACTGTTGCCTCTGGTCATTACTGCAATGAGAATAATAAATAATAAATTATATTAATTCAAGTTCATTTATGATTAATGCTGCTCTATTTAAACATTTAGCTTCTTTAGTTTGGTTTAATTCTGTCATCTTGATACATTAATGGAAACAAACATTAACACAAAAAGTTGACTTTACATATATAAGCCACCTTCCTCTTCGTACACCTGAAAATCTTTTGACCATTCTCCACTATGAAAGGAAGGAAAGTGTCTGTTCTTATATACAGATTTTTTTCCACTTTAGTTCATTTATTATTTATAGTTTTAATTGTATTTAGGCATTATGGCGCAGCCTTTAATCTCATAGGGCCCCTACCTCAGTTAGTGACAGGGCAATATTCACATAATGACCTGGTAGCTCTCTTCCTGGTTGATCAACACATGGCCTGAAGCCTTATTCAATGCACACTTATTAATCATGCCCTCGCATTATTCATTCAGCTTGTGCGGTATAACCCCTGCTCTGCCCTGTGTCGTCTGGCTTAACTATTTGAATATAAGCTCTGTGTGGCAGAGACATTCTACTCCCCTGTACTTACCTAGCACAATAGATCTTGATTCTTAGTTGTCCTTTTTTGCTTTAGTAATAAATCTGGTTAATGATCAGTGTGCAGTAAATAAGGCACAGGGCCACACAACCAGAGTGAGCTATCTGATAACAGCAAATGGCATGTTAGTGCCATTGTGTTTATCTATTTGCTGATGAGCTTACTCAGGAGGAAATAAATCAATGAGAGAGAAAAGGTAAGGAGTGGGAGGGCAGACCATGGTAAAAGGGACAGTTGAGAAATGAAGTTCAGATAAGCTTTGCTCTGAACAATTCTGAAGTGCTTACAGATTCTTTTCGGGGTACTCACCTGCATTGAATCTGAGCACTTTGAAGACATTTATTTTCACAAGGTCCCTGTGAAACGAAGGAGTTATGCTATCCCCATTTTACTGACGAGGCACTGGTAACTACGAAATATTTAAATTAAGAAGAGTCTGTTGGTAGTCTCAGATACTTGGGATGTGATTTTCCAGTGTATTCTGTACTTTTTATGTCCAAAGCACTGTTCCCATTGACTTCAGGTACAGCTATGAGTGCTCAGTACTGCAAAGTAGATCCAAGGATTTACAGGCCTCAAGTCAAACTTTTAGAAGATAGGAAGCACAGATCTAGTTACCTAGGTAAAATTTGGTTTGAATAACTTCATTCAAATTCCTTATTCAAATTTATTTTTTACCCCAGCCTCTTCCCACCATTTCCTTTAGATGTTCATTTCTTACATTTCAGTTGGGTACCATCCTCCTCCAACTGACCTGGAGCTAGCAGTTGGGAGTTGGAGGTGATTTATAGTAGAAGAAAGACAGGCTTCCAGTTTTCATTTATGGAGATCAGACAGCATAGCTCATAATACAGCTGCAGTATCAAAGGAAGTTTTTATCTGATGAGGCAGGAAGATGCCCAATGCAGACTGAATTTTTAGGGAACTTAGAAGCTTAAATATAAGCTAACTCACTGGAAGTTGTGGAAACTGCTATTTTTTAGCTTGGACAGATTTTACACAATGTGTAACTCCTTTTTTCAAAACTTAGAAGCCCTAGATGTTTTTAAAGAGATCACCAAAATGGTTAACCATGGGCAAATGCCATATCATATTTCTTCACATATAACACACAATGTCCCCCAATTCAGCCCCCCAAAATTGGGTGGTTGTTTTACTTGGGGATGCTCACTTTATTCCTGAAATAGTAGCACCCTTCTTTGATTTCTGCTCCACAGTGCAGTAACTCTGATGTTAGTATTCAGGCAGCTGAAGGGGTCAGTTGACTTAATAGCTCATTTTTCTTCACTCCACAGTTGTTAATGTTTATCTCTCTTTCGTAATAATCTTGATATTTTACTAATCAGGTTAACCTTTCTTAAGGCATTTGTGCTGACTGTAACCTGTTCCTGGTCTCTCTCCACCTATTTTATGGCCCAAGTAGGAAAAGGAAGCTGAATCAGCTGAAGATTAGGCTCTGTCTCTATTTTATGCATCCATAACTCTGTGGGGGGGGGGGGGGGCC
>NW_017729031.1:66644260-66662147 GCF_001723915.1 Gavialis gangeticus
GGGGGGGGGGGGGGGAGCCCTTCATCTGACTTTCCAAAATAAGGTGTGTATTATGTTTTGGGACCTGCTGTATGTGAAAAAATACAGTATACTCCCTAGCCTCATTGCCAAGGATAGACAATTTTATTTTATTGGAATTTTAGAAAAAAACACCTTGAGGCAGGCACCTGGTATGTTATAGTCTGGTAAAGTTGATCTAAATGTCCAATCTTTCAGGCATTTTAGAGGGCTTATGTAGCCCCCAAAATCCCATGCCCAATCTGAGTTAGTTCACCCAAGAAAGGGTTAACCTGATCTGTCAAATCCTTGCCTGCTTTTGCACTACAGCCCCAAGGCTGGGAAAGCCCAGACTCTTGTCCCAGACCCGGAGCTGTGCTATCCCTACCCCCCAACCCTGACCAGGTTATTTTTAGCCCCCTTTATTCTCCTGACTGGGCAACACGTTCTCCCCATCACGGACCCACTAAACCCCTGCTGCAGACACACCAACCCTCCCTAATCCCACCAACCTCATCCTGGCCCTGCCACCACCCCTCCCCCCACAGACCCACAAGCCCCTGTAACCCTGGCTACTCTGAGTTAATTATGTCAGGTTCCCTGCACACCTCCTAGGAGCAGCAAATGACTGTACTCACTACTCGTGGTCTACATTTAACCAGCCAAAATTAGACTCATAACCATAGACCAGATGCAGCAAATTGCTCTATATACCATGAAGTTTTTAAGTGTGGCAAAGTCTAAAACAAGAAAATGGAAAGTATCGGCAACCTTAATGACAGGCGGTATGATCAGTCCCACCCCTAAAAACACAGCAGTTCTGAATGTTTTGATTCAGTGTGATTTTTTAGAAAAAGATTGCTATTCATTTTTTTTATATTTACAGATTATACTCTCAAAATTTCAAAACATCTGCAGTGAGTGTGTGTGTATGTGTATATATATATTTCTCTCCTATTATGGAATTTTCTTTTTAAATAATCACCTGCTATAAAGTGCACCATTTACTTTGGGTCTGTATAGCCAGACAACTACCAGCAGAGGGAACACAAAGCAGCTAACAAAACTCTGTTCTTTTTGACCTGATTAAGAATATGAAAAAGGCAAAATTCTGATGATGTTTTTCTTTTCTTTTCTAAAATCAGCACAAAAGATCAGAAGTGTGTGTGTGTGTTGTAACAACTAAATATAGTTGAACTATGAACTAAGTACATATCTGTCACAATAACAAATAAAGGCAGGGAGAGTAAAAGAGGGAGAGTGAGAAGAATAAAACAGAAGATTCCAAATACTAATATTTTAATCACCAAAATAATAGAAGCATTTTTCCTAAATTACACTAAACTTTTCAAAACAGTTAAACCTGCTAAGCCCTGTCTCTCTCCATATATGCAAACTGTGCCAACTCATCAGATTTCAACCTCAGGTGATGCCTGACTCCTTCAATACAGTAACAATGTAACTTCATGTCACTAAGGCCCACTGTAAAAGTGGAGTCTGGGGTGATTCCATATACTCCTTAGAGAAGTACCGAAGAATACACATATTTGCCAAAGGTGCCAGTGCTGTGTTCAAAATCATGTTAATTCTAATTATAACTTCATTCCAAAAAATAATTGACAATAAGATATAACTAAAATGTGACCAAGCATTGCTTGCAGTTTATCACATCTCCCACATGCATCTACCATTTGATTTTTTTAAGTTTAGAGGGAGCCTAGTACAGATGACCAAGTCAAGGGACATGGTCATCAGGGGTGACCTAAACTATCCGGACATCTGCTGGGAAGAACAGTCAGCCAGGTCTGACCACTCATGTAAGTTCCTAGGCAAGTTACAGGATCTCCATCTAACCCAGGAGGTGCACAGTCCCACTGGGGAAATGCTTTGTTGAACCTGGTCCTGGCCGTGGGTGACAACCTGGTGAGTGGACTGTGGGTTCTTGACCACCTGGGCGATAGCAATCATTGCCTACTGGAATTGACCATCCAGCGCAGGGTGTCAAAGGCCTGCAGCAAGGCAACAGCCCTAGACTTCAAGAGGGCAGATTTCAATGAGGTAAGGAGACTAGTCAGGGAGGCACTGAGGTCCTGGAGGGGAGGGGAGTTGGGAGTCCTGGAAGAGTGTTCGTTCCTCAAGGAGACAATCTTCCAGGCCCAACGGGTGACAATCCCCATGTGTATCAAAGGGGGCAGGAGTGCTCAAAAGCCCCCATGTTTCACCAAAAACATCCGTGAACATCTCAAAGCTAAAAAGAAGGTATATACCCAATGGAAGGGAGGGGCCATCACCAAGGAGGATTATATCTCCATTGCCCGAGATTGTAGCGGGGCTGTTAGGAAGGCTAAGGAGGAGATGGAACTGGGACTAGTGACCCAGATCAAGGATAATAAGAAGTCCTTTTTTAAATACATAAGGGATAAAAAGAAGGTACCGAGTAATGTAAAGCCTCTGCAGGATACAGTAGGAAATCTGGTGGTCATACCAGACAACAAAGCTAACATCTTTAACAATTTTTTTGCCTCCATTTTTTTGAGCAGGGACCAGGGCATCCCCCACACTGGGATCCCTGAAGGACCCAGGGGAGGCGCTGCCAGGCCCAGGGTCAGTGAGGACCTAGTCAGGGAATTTCTGGTGGGTCTAGAAATGTTCAAGTCAGCAGGTCCTGACAATCTCCACCCCAGAGTGCTGAGGGAATTAGCAGAGGTCATTGTGGGATCCCTGGCACAGCTTTATGAGCACTCATGGTACTCTGGTGAGGTGCCAGAGGACTGGAAAAGGGCCAATGTGGTCCCCATTTTCAAAAAAGGGAGAAAGGAGGACCCAGGAAACTACAGGCCTGTTAGTCTTATCTCAGTCCTAGGGAAGCTCTTTGAGAAAATTATCCAGGAGCACATCTGCGAGGGACCAGCAGGGGAGATTGTGCTTAGGGGCAATCAACATGGGTTCATTAGAGGCAGGTCCTGTCAGACCAATGTGGTAGCCTTCTATGACCAGGTCACAAAATCCTTGGATGCAGGTGTCGCAGTGGACCTAGTCTTCCTGGACTTTAGGAAGGCCTTCAACACTGTCTCTCACCCCATTCTCATTAAGAAATTAGGTGACTGTGGCGTCGATGCCTACACAGTTAGATGGGTCATAAATTGGCTGGAGGGCTGCACCTGAAGAGTGGTGGTGGATGGGTCTTTTTTGACTTGGAGGGATGTGGGCAGTAGGGTCCCCCAGGGCTTGGTCCTTGGGCTTGCACTGTTCAACATCTTTATCAGTGTCTTGGACAAGGGGGTGAAAAGCACCTTGTTCAAATTCATGAATGACACTAAAATGTGGGGAGAAGTGGGCACCCTGGAGGAGAGGGACAGGCTGCAACTAGATCTAGACAGGTTACAGGGGTGGGTGGATGAGAACAGGATGGGATTCAATACTGACAAGTGCAAGGTACTGCACCTGGGGAGGAAGAACCAGCAGCATACCTACAGGCTAGGGAACTCCCTTCTCATCAGCACAGAGGCAGAAAAGGATCTTGGTGTCATTATTGATTCCAAAATGAACATGGGCCACCAATGTGGGGACGCGGTCAGGAAAGCTAACTGCACCTTGTCATGCATCCACAGATGCATCACAAGCAGGTCCAAGTAGGTGTTACTCCCCCTCTATGCGACACTGGTCAGGCTGCAGTTGGAGTACTGCATCCCATTCTGGGTGCTGCACTTCAGGAGGGATGTGGACAGCATTGAGAGGGTCCAGAGCAGGGCCACTCGCATGATCAAGGGGCAGCAAGGCCGGCCCTATAAGTAGAGGCTATGGGACCTGAACCTGTTCGGCCTCCACAAGAGAAGGCTGAGAGGGGATCTGTTGGCCGTCTATGAACTGGCCAAGGGGGACCAGCAGACTATGGGAGAGTCCCTGTTCCCCCAGGCACTGCCGGGAGTAATGAGGAACAACGGCCATAAGTTGACCAAGAGTAGATTCAGGCTAGATATCAGGAGACACTACTTCACAGTCAGGGTGGCTAGGAACTGGAACCCACTTCCAAGGAAAGTCATGCTCGCTCCTACCCTGGGGGTCTTCAAAACGAGGCTAGATAATCACTTAGCAGGGGTCATTTGACCCCAGCATTGGCAGGGGGTCAGACTTGATGATCTGCTCAGGTCCCTTCTGACCCTATCTACTATGAAACTATGAGATGAAAAAAGATCTTCTGTTGTATACGATGAAATCTAAGATAAATTGTCAGTGTTTGAAAATTGTGAATTGCTGATTCCACTGGGACACTGTTATATGGATACCTAGGTCTTCATTCTACTTCAGTCATAAATACTCTGTATCAGGTTTGTTATGTGAGATTTATGTATTCATGGAGTGATGACACAGAATCATGGAACAAAAGCCGATATCAAGGCAAAACATAATATATCTGGGGTATTTGCTACACCTAGGGCATGTATACACTTCTCTCTTTTAAGTGGGCTTAACCTAAAATCACCATTTTAAGGTGCATTAAGGGCTCATGTCGCCATGTGTGCATCCTTAATGTGCCTTAAAACTGGTGATTTGAGGCTATGTGAACCTAATAGCTAATTTGCATTAGTGCACCTATAAATGCGCTAATGCGCATTAATGCAGTGTGCATCAATGGCTACGTACTGCATTAATGCACATTAGTGCAGCTGCACATGTGCTAATGAGACATAGCTATTTGTGCCTAAATTTAATGTACCTCAATGCACATTAACATGTCCACATGTAGATATGTGCCTGAATCACCTTAATGCACCTTAAATAAAGGCGCATTATGTTTAGATGCATGTAAATACATATGTAAACACACCCCTAAAGTCTCAGCATAACTTTCTAATACCTGATTGAACCGCACATGTTGTCATTTAATTGGTTCTGGAACATGAAATTCATCACATAACTCAGAAAAGGAATTAAGATCATATCCTGCTAGAAGCTGTTCCACATGTACAACACCCTTACCCATCCAGCTTTTCCACATCGGTTTTTGGAACCCATGCTTTAAACAGGGATTACCTCAAACAGAGTCCTTACAGTTTAACAAAGGATGACATTTCAGCAAGTTTCCCACATTTTTTAAACTTGTTTGGATGCAAAAATTATAAGGAATTAGAGAGCTTGAAAGATGTTGGTAAGTAGAGCTTATGATGTGCCTGTTAAATTTTCACCCATACAGGAGAGCTATCACTTGTATCAGTCATCCACTATATAGGTGGACTTACTAAGAAGGCATTGTGACATTGTGAAAGGTTTGGAAGATGAAAACCGCACATTTCAGTTGGTAGTTGTGTCTCTTTTGATGAAAGTTAAGCCCTTTTATCCTCTTCCCACAGAAACCTGAGTATTCAATTGATTTTAACAAAATAAGATTGGAGAATTACAACCGGTAATTATGGAATAGGTAAATTAGTCAAGATACAACATTCACTTAAAACATATTATCACATCAAAGATATTGCCAAACTGCTCCATTTGTTTAGATTATGTAATATAACAATGAGAATCTTCTGAAAGTTTTGGCAGACAATAACATAATATTATTGGATTTTTAATACCCAAGTAAGTTATGTATTCTGATTACCATTGAAACTAGCATTTACTAAACATCCTTTGTGGTATGTTTATTTATTTCAATGTACTCAGATTTTGTCCAGTTCATGTTCTAACCAGATTAATTGCTACAACTCTTGCGAGTAGAAACTTCTCTCTCAGGCTGTGACAGAAGTATCCATGCATTGTCTGCATAGAATAGGATATTGTGTTCACTATCTTCCACCTTAATGCCTTTTATAGCACTTTAATTCCTTACAGCTGTAGTGAATAGGTACCTGTAGATGTGTGGGACACCTGCTCCAACCTGCTGTATTTAATTGAGTCTGCTCGAGTGTGCTAATTAGCATGTTCCAGCAGCCTCAGCGTCTCATGTATTCAGAGTTCCCATGCTTCAAAATGGTGGCGGGGGCACTTTAAAGCTTATTGAATGAGTTTTATTTAAAGCACCCCTGCTACCATGGTGTCTACATTCATTAAAAAAATTAGTCTATAGCTAAAACAAATCCTAGGACACTTACCTGATATAAGCATTACAAAAATAATTGCTTCATATAAAATGATTGGTAGTGTACTTTGGTTTTTATTATCATTATAAGCATTCAGTAATTGAGGAAATATATCATATATATATATAACTGCACAGGAAATCCATCAATGCCTGGAGATTTATTAATGTTCATGTACTTTAAGGACAAAAAGTTATATCAACTAATGATACAGGAGCCTCTAAAATTGCCATGTTCATCTCTGGAATTTCTTGTATGGGTATAAAGCTCAGGAATGTATCTATTTCCTCACTAGTAACATTCAGATTCTCATTGTAGAAATTAGAATAAAATTGACTGAACAGTTGGTCTCTGTGCATATACATATTCCCCGGAGAGTTTCCTATAACTTATATTTTATCATGGTTTGATCTATTCTTTACTCTATATGCTAGCAGCCTTCCTGCACATTCCCATGATTCCTCATAATATTGGCATAATCTATATAAAGCATACTTCGCCTTCTGGGACAGTAATTTATTCAATTCATATCTCATATTGGTAAGAATGTGTAGTTTATCAGGCAAAGGATTTGTGATATAATCCTCATCTAAAGACTTAATTTTTCTTATTAAAGTGTCTATTTCTGTATCCCTTTTTAATTTTTTTTTCCCCAGAAGCATGATATTACATGCCCTCATAAGAAGACTAGTAGTTTCTCATAATATTGGAGTGGAGGAAGCAGTAGGTTGATTAATTCCCTTTTTTTTCAACTGTTTGAGAATAAATTATTCAAATTTATAACCATTCAACAGGGAGGTGGTGAGTCTCCAGTAATAGTTATAGCTGGTATATCCAGTTACAGCTGATATATCCATCAGGAAGAGCTGTAGCTCCACCTCAGCATAGTCCAAAACAACTATAGAGCAACTAGAAGCATTGACTACAGAGTCAGTTATGCTTTGAGAACCTAAAAAGTAGTCAATTCCAGAATATACAGAGACGTTGAAAAAACCTATAACTGTTCTTTATTGGATTCACTATTCTACAAATATCTTCTAAACCCAGGTCTGACATGAAATGTTTAATAACTTCCCTAGAAGTAAAACTTGTGAACAAAGGAGCACAAGACCTACCAGTGACAAAATGTAAAATTTAATTCAAGTCTTCCTCAAAAAAATAAGGGTTTTTCCCAAAATCATAGAGCTCTACAAAAAACAAATGAAAATGTTGGATTATCTGCATTGGGACTATAGATACATCCCAAAGTAAAAATGGAGTCCGTAATTTTAACACTTTAACCAGAAATATATCTACCTTTTGGATCATCAGCTATGTCAATTAAATGGGAGTACAATTTGTAATGCACTAATTTATGAAATTCCTCTACTGACATGTAGTTTCTTACAGCATAGCTATATCAACCCTGCTTTTAAAGAAAAGATCCATTTTGTTCTTTTTAACAGTGGTTTTAAGGCCTCTCACAGTCTAAGATACATGCTTAATAGTGTTGGTCATTCTGAGTGACTTTATCTTTTGTGTTAAACTTTGTAATATAGCTGCCAATTTGCCAGTTTCCTTAAATCAAATGTACACTGTTTCTCTGTATACCACCTTACCAGTAAACAGCAAAAAGCAACAGATCAACATCAGACTAGCAGAACTAATATACAGACTACAGAGCTATGATGCAGTCTGTAAGGTTATTGTTGCACTATGATGCAACAATAACCCTATGATCCATAATAATGTCAGCAACCTGCTCAACCATACTCTCAACCTGGCTGAGGTGCTTTTACTATCTTGGGGTCTTTCTTTCTACCCTAATATGCAACCCCAAAATGTTCTGCTGTATGGTGGCCTTCAGGATTTTTTCCATAGTCTAACATCTAGGGAATATTTCCATGATGACAAGCTTGCAATGATCAACCTACCACAGATTAGATCCATATACAGCACAATAAAAAGGACAGCACCGAGATTCTACTTGAGGGTGGCAGCCCCAATCTAGACCTAGATATAAACTATTTCTGCTTCTGTGCCCACTCTGAGATTGCCAGCATTTATACTGCAACCTCAGTCTTGCAGAATAGAGTGCCATGGTCAGTGTAAAAACAACCGGTCACTTGGTACACATGGACTTTCCCCAGGAATCAGATGAGAAGGGAGGGGGAAAAGTGATGAAGTGCCATTTGCAAGCCTCTCCAGGTACACAACTCGCGAGTCACTATTGCAGTGGGATCAAATCAGCTAAGGTTCCCACATGGGACTCCTGGCATCACATCTGTGCCTGCCTTGGCCTGGGATGGAGGGAGGCAGAGGGGTTGTTTGTCAAGGGGGAAATTTTTTCTACCCTGATGTACTGCAACTTCAGCGGTTCTCATAGATAGCTGTGTGTTATTTCATGTCCCTGACCTCAGTGTCCTCTCTGTCACCCAGCCCTGTGGCACTGCCAACTGGGGCAGAGCACCAAGCACCAGCAAGTGTACTTGATTTTTACACATTGTCTGCAGAGCTTAATAAACTTTTTAGTGCCTTTCTGTGAGTGCAAGGGTGAGGGGGAGCTGTTTCAGCACCAATGCTCTGGCCAGCCCAGAGGAGGCTCCTTTTCTCCCAAGAACTGAGCCTCGCCCTGAGAGATGAGGCAGAGAGGTGTTAATGAGGCAGATTTATGTTCCCATAGACATAGATTATGAGACGGGCTACTAACTGCCTAAGGCCAGGGGGGCTGGGGCCTGGTGCCTTGGCTGCAGTCCGGGACAGGCAGGAGTGAATGGAGAGGGTAAGTAGTCTTCCCAGTGCTGAAAGATAGAGACCTCATGAGCATTTAATTGCTTGAAGCCTTGCACTTTGAGCATTCAGGATGGAGTGATTCACCCTCTCCCTATGCCCCTCCATCCCAGCAACCTCTCCACCCAACCCCCTTCTCGGCTTCTTGGCCACAATAGCCTGAGAGGGAGACAACATATACTCCCAGGTACACTCTTGAAAAGATCATGAGGGGAAGAGGAAATGAAAGGGGGAAAAAGCCAAAATAAATATGAAATACAAGAAATACTAATGGCAGATTTACTATATGACATATACTATATCTGTCAGAAAGGTTTAGGATGAAGTAGCCCAAAGTTATCTAACACTTTGCAACAACAAAGACAAAAGTCATTAACAAATATCATATAAAATCCACTTGTTGATATGTAGTATATTTTTAGAAAGGAAGTCATAATGTGGAAAGAGGATTCAGTGTTTGTCAGGGATGAAAGGAGCCAGTACTGAAAAAAAACTAAAAGGACTAGGTGTTTAGAAGAATAAAAAAGACACTGTAAGATACTTGTACCAATGCTGGTGTAAAACCCTTTTGTGTACAAATATATAAACCCTGCCTGCTATATTAATGCCTGGGGATATTTCTACAAAGTGTATTCAATAATTTTAATATACTCATAATAGGAAACAATTCCCTTGCAATACTGGATTTGTGATTAGGCCTCTTCATAATAAAAACTATCCAGTAAATACATAAGAGTAAGATTTACTGGACTAGAGGGGTGAAATTTATCAAATTAAATTTCAAGTTTATGAAATTGAAATTTCCCAGTTGCAGAAGCTCTACTGGAATTTAATGAGTGCCTATCCCTTGTATTGGTCTACAGATTAGGGATGAATATTATTCTTGATTAACAAATAGCTCTTTTTATATATAGTTTTATACATGTATTTTCTGAGAAAAAATATTCACTTTGCACATAACACAGATATAAAATGAAGGTCACTCAGCAGAGCAAACTGTCTAGTATAGCACTAAGGAAAACATTTTCTTATACATTTGTAACTGCTATCATTGACAATAAAATCACTTGAAATACAAATTAATGGTAGTGTGTTTTCTAACATGACAGAGACTGTAAAAGGTTTTGGCCTTTAATACAGTTTAATGTGTGCTTTAGAAATAAGTATAGAGGAACTGACGCTTCCACTTATTAAATTGTAATTGTCCAAAACCAAATTCTGCATTTTTACCCTCCCAGTAGGTTGAACTATGCTTTATGTTAATTATGCTGGCTTTTATTTTTCTTGTCCTGACACCTTGACAGCTCTTGTCAGCTTTTAAAAAGTTGTTCACTTGAGAAAATGGTACCTATACTGCTTGTTCTTGCATAATGCTTTTGTTGGTTCTCTCTCTCTTTCCATATTTCTTATATCAAAGTCAGGACTTGATGTCCTTACTTTTCCTGTATTGGGTCAGTGTTTTCCAGTAAATAATGCTAGCTTAGTACTTGCTATTCAGAAAGATCCCAGAAAATTAAGTATTTCCATTTGCAAGTGTAGGTATGCAGCTCTTGATTGTTAAGATCCATGTATCTGCTTTCCATTTAATGAAGTAGGATTGCATAGTAAATCAATTTATTAACCCTACTCTCAACTCATTGGCTCTCACTAGCCAATCAAAGTTGGGACACCTCCGAACTTCGATAAAAGACTTTCTGTTAACATTGTGTGCTATGAAAGTGGCAATACTTTAATATATAGCACTTCTTATTGTGAGTTGGCTTTGAAGCAATACTTATTTGGGATGCTGGAGTTACTATCTTTGACACACAAAATCAAGACCTTGACCACTGTGATAATTAAAGTTCCATGACACCTTTTTAAGAGCAACTCTGATGCACTGGCCAAATTCCAAGTCAGGTAATTAGGTTCTGTTACATTAATGCCCCCTGCAGCTTCAAGTGATTACGGTGTCTTCTCACTTCCTGTTCTAAACAGTTGTTTATAATTGGTATGTGTTGTCAAAAAGCTGCCATGTTCTGCTCCAGTAGTGGTTACATATCACTGATAAATGGTGTGTTGCTGATATATTTATTTCCAGTGCCTCAGGTGGAATGTTTTAGTTCATACAAAGTCTGTAAGGTTTTTTGATGTCATGGAATACAAGGCATTGTGTAACTGAAAGTATTATTTTCTATAAAAATAGAAGAGAGGAGGGGTGGGCAATTATTTTGGCTGGAGGGCCACTTAATAAGTTTTGGTGAGCTATCAAAGGCTGCAAGAGTAGACCTGCCCCTTGACAGGTGCTCCACCCCCTGCTTGCCATCTTGGGACTGTAAATCCCACCCCTAAGCCCTGACCTTTGCCACTAGAAGATCCTCCCTTGCCCTGGAAATACTCCTTTTGTGAGGAGGGATTTGCCATCTTTGAACCAGAAAAAATAAAGCATATGCTAACAGTCAAATACCTACTATAATATATTTTACTTTTATTACAAAAAATATTTTTGTCATGATTTGTGTTTGCATACTGGATATAGAGATGATTGCATAATAACTAAAAATAAAGTCTTACTCATGTATATTGTGTGTGGGGGGTGTGCGGTGTGGTTACAGGTGGGTGTGAGTATATGGTAGGGTGTGGGGGTTGTGAGAGAGTGTGGCTCTGTATGTGAGGGGGCATAAAGTATGCTGCAGAGGTGTGTGTATATGTCAGGGTGTTGTGGGGGAAGCATGTTGGGTTTGTGAAGGGTGAGGGAGGGGGGAAGGTATGGAGACCACCTACACACTCCCCGCCATGGCACACAGCCCCCACTGCCAGCAGCAGGAAGTGGGTGCTCGGGGTTCTTGTGGCCCATGCAGGCACTGCTGCCCAGTGCCACATGGCTCTGGCCAGTAGTGCACATGGCAGCAAGGAGTGCAGCCAAGCTGATCCCTGCTCTATAGCATGGGGCTCCCCATGGTGCATGTGTAGCTCCTGGCACTCACACACTACTGGGGAAAGCCCCACACGATGAAAATGGCTACCTTTTTGCTCCTTGCCACCATGGAAGCAGGGAACATGGCTCCCCACCACTTCCAGCAGAGTCCTGGTAGCTGCATGTGAGGAAGGCACCTGGCTCCATGGTATGGGGCTTCTCTTGGTGGTGTGTGAGTGCTGGGAGCTGTACGTGTACTGCAAGAATCCCCTCATGATAAAGCTGGGCTGGCATGACTGTGCTCCTTGCTGCCAGGTTCAGTGCTGGCCAGAACCATGCACCGCTGAGCAGCAGCACCTGCATAAGCGACGAGAATCCCAAGTTCTCACTGCCTCCTGCTGCTGCACCACTGGTGTGCACCATATAGGGGAGTGTGGGGAGGGTGCCCACACCCCCCACCCTCCCTCACACCCATACCCTGCCCACCTGAACTCTGTGCTCCTGCCAGCCCCACACTCCCTGCCCTTACCCAGCTGCAGCTCACCCCAATCCCTGTTGCAGCTACCCCCCACCCCCACCATTTCCCTACTTGCTGCCTGGAGTGAGCGCTGTAGCAGGAAGACAGGGAGGAGCCACTGGACACCAGGGAAGTTAAATAGGTCTCCCAGCAGCTGCAATAGTGGCAGCACCAGCCTTGTCTGGAGGCTGAATGCTGGCTGGGCTGGGCCTTTCTATGCATGACTGTGGGAGCAAGGTGTGCAGGCTACGTGGGATGCAATTAACTGGTGGGCACCCATGGGCTGGATGAAATTTCCTGGCAGGCCAGATCTGGCTCACAAGCTTTATTTTGCCCACATCTGTTCTAGAGCCACCAACAACACTAGTCACCAATTTTTAAGTGGGGGTACAGTGGTACTTTTTTGGAGGCTGCTATCTTATGCTGTAGAATCTAAATTTTTACAGAACAAAGTCTCAAGCCTTTATGGTGACATTGGTACTGTTAAATACTAGACCCAGTTGTGTTGCAGTGATCTCTTGTATCTGCATCTGTAGATAGGTTTAATCAGTATAATTGAAAGTAAAGTGAACTGCCCAACTTCATTTCAAGAGGTTTCGGCTCTACAAGCTTACAACCAAAATTGAAATGTCACCAACTTTAACTATTTCACTGCAAGAAAGGAGAAGGGAAACATTAAAATCTGCTATGACTAGAATCCCATTTTGGCATTTAAAGTGGGTGAAATTTGTTTGTGGTTATAGGTGAGGCAAATAACAGTTTCCCCCACCCCATATGATCCCTGACATTTAGTATGGGAATTAAGTGTTTGCTCCCCAGAATGTGCATCCTTTTCACCTAAATAGTTGTTTTAACTGTAGTATTTGAAGAGTTGGAAGCATTTGTATTGATGGAGAGGAAGTGACACTATGGCTAAGGAAACCAAAGAAATACAAGTAGGATGTGTAAGTGTTTGGCAGGAGATTCCTGGCCATAGAGTACACTTCTCTGCAAGGTTTGAAAGCATGACTTGAAAGGTGGTCACATTTACTCAGATGTCCAGAAGAGGGCCTTCACTCCATATGTCCTGAGTATTCCCCCAAGTGTAGTCAGTAAAAGTTGGGGAACAGAAGTAGGCTGATTCTGCTGTTGTGTGCCTTGGGAGTTCTGCAGCTGTAACAGCTCCAGGGTATTCCTAAATGATCCTGAAACTCATGATTTCTAGAGTTCAGTGTCTACCACTATTTCCCCTACCCATTTAGAACTGCAGCATCTCCCTGGCCACAATCCCTTTCTTTAGTAATCAAACCACTCACCAGATCTAAATCTCAGGAAATGTTGTTTTATTTCTCTACCACCAGATGCAATAAATTTCCTGAGACTGGGAAAGGATATAAAACCAGCTTGCAACATCTGTCTAAAGGATAACTCCTAACAGTAAACTAAGCTATTGTAGGTTATCTATAAAAAGGAGCAAGGCAGGCTGCTGATAGAGTGGAAATGATCCTGATGTTGGGGCTGGCCCTGTAATACTGGTGGCCTTATTGTATAATGTCACTGAAATGTACTGCACAGTTGCTGCATTCTACTTGTACTGTTTCAAACATCTTCTGGAAATCAAAATTTTGCTATCACTAAAGGCACTTAATACAATTGGCCTTGATGTTGTGACTGAGAAAGTGGAAGTCATTTCCATTCCAGTCTGATTCAGAAAAACTTTATTAAAGAGGGAAAAACAAACAAACTACACAAGTGTGATATCAAATAATTTAAGTGACCTACTGTCACATAGACTTATTATATGTTATTTATATCTGTCTTTCCCAACTTATGGTTTTTGACTGCCTATGATGAGTAGGAAGGAGGTTAAACCTAAGAAATATAAATAGGAGTGGCTAAGAGATTATTTTACCTAGCTTTCATAGGATGGAACCAGCCTAGGTCCCAACAACTACTGAAGGCCTCACTTGGCACAGCTAAGGTATAATATATCTATATCATAAATATATTGGCTTGTTTAGGAACATGCATGCTTGTATGTTGTATGAGAATCTGTCATCCAGTTTGGGCTCTGAAATCACCAGTATACATAGCTAAGGGTCAGACAACATGGCAGAAGGAATCTAATTCCATGCTCATCATCACATCTTCCTTCTGTGATCTTTAGTCCTGCAGTTTACAGAATTATTTCTTCCTGCAAATTGATTGGCAGCGTTACCGGTGATGTAATGCCATGGTATCCCACAGAATAGATCACGTTTAAACGTGAAGGGTTATCTAAAAAGAATAAATGACATTTCAACAGTTATTTAATGGGTACAAAACAACTATGTTGTGACCCCATCTGAACTATTGCACTTCTGAAAAACATGGGAGAAAATCACAACTATGCCACTTCTATTTTCAGTAATGAAAAATGCTGAGGACTTGCAATCCTTAACAGAATAGAGGTATGATAAGTAGATCTAACTGTTGTCTGTGTTATATATGCTCATATATACATAATGCATCAGAGAAAGCTTTGAATTTAAGTCAGGGAGTTATACAATGCAGCAGGAGAATTACTGTATATCTAAACAGATTTTTTAATAGCATTTACAATTTCTACCTATTAACTAACAAAGTTCAATTTTTACGAGAAGTCAACACAATAAACAAATTGGTAGCTTAGTCAAAAAGCAGGTAAAATCAGGAAATTAATTTAAGATACTATTTATGTTTTGAAAACAGTTAAGGATGATGTTTCTGTATGTGTCTGTTTATTCAGTGTTTAGTATATTTGATTTTTGAAATGTGAAGAATAGAATTATAGAAAGTGATTTTTAACCTCTTTAACAACATTTTTAATTATTCACAAAAAGCTGTGAACTCCCACCTTTTAAGGGAAAAATAAGTTCCAATAAAATTCTACTTAAAACACTTTTAGAGCACCTACTGAGGGGCAAAGGACTATAATTTAGTATAGTGTAGAAATAACATAGGTAATATACATATCTTGCTACTTTTGTAGAGTAATGACAGTTTTACTTTATCTCATCTCCTGCTTGCACATCATCAAAGATGTCTCCTAGTTCATCAACTTTAATAAGGTCAATAATATCAACAAAGTATCTCAATTGTTAACTGAATAAAATATTCAGTTATGGCCCACATCTTCCAGCACATTATTCATGAAAATAGTACAGCTATATAAAGCTTCATTAAGTTAATTAAGAATTAATCCTATTTTACAAGTAGACAATTTGTAATGTACAGAATCTGTTTTGTTTTCAGGTCAGTGAATAAGTCTGTGGCAGACCTAGGAATGAAATACAGATCTCGTTGCATTACATTTAGTACGATGTTGACTGGACTACAGTTTCACTTTATTACAAAAGACCCTGACCACCTACTACAGACAGGATGCCAGGCATTCATTTTTCCACACAGCCTGTCTTTGTAGTGGACAGAGGTGTAACACAGTAGCTCAACACCCTGGACAATAGTGGTGCACAGGGCAATATCAGTTGCTATTTTGCCAGTGGCGGTGACAGGTCAAGTGCTTAGCTGCAGCATTGGCTATTTTGGGGCATTCCCAAAGGTGGTGCCTTTGTACAGGTACTAAATATCTATGGATATCTTTGCATGTTTCCTACAGAAGGAATAAATATGACCCTTCCTACTATATGCCTTTTCTACCTTAAGTGGAAAATTCCTTCTGGGTTTGTGTACGAGGGAGGGGAGTTGTCTGTGGAATGATAATGCTTCCCAAGATGAATGTTATAATCTACATTTCTTATCATTGTTTAGAAGATTATAAACTTTCTTTCCTAAGCAAATGTGGCATTGGAGCTTGTCTTTCTGTACCAAGAAAACAGTTAAATGACTAGGAGATGAAGTGAAAATGAAGTTAAAGTGAAGAGACATCAGCAAAGGACTAAGCATATTTTACTGGTCTCCCAAAAACCAGTAGGGATCTCAAGCCCAAGAACCCGCTCAGAATGCAGGAGAGAATGTTACTTTCACCTCCCCATGTAGAGCATCTGTGGTGTTAAAGGCCATGATAGGGTAATAGCAACCAGATATCTAACAGATTATCTTCCCAGAGCATCATCTGGTGTACACAACAATAATAAGCATACAGTGGTTCTGGGGAAGTGGTTGTGGGATCTTTCAGCAGCACAGCAATTTTTCAAGAATTGTAGTTGAGGAGGTACAGTGCAGGTGGCTAAGTGAAGACAAGAAGGAGATCTTTGAAATGCAAATGTGAACTCTTTCATGAAATGAGATGTGCAGAAGAAGCTATCTGCACCCAGAATGGAAGAAGTGTAAGCAGAATTTCTGATTTGGCTGGTGTGGGGTTTATATTTCCAGACACAGGAATATACCATGAGGTTTTCAGAGGAACTGGGGTAACACGATTAAATGTTGATCCAGGGAACTCTAAATTACCTGTCAACACAATGTTTGATAGTGCAAACTGTGTTTTGGAAATGCTTGAGTTGTGTTAACACAGGCACCCTGCCAGGATGTGGCTTATCTTCTTGGCATACAGGAATATTGAAGATATTCAATTGAAGATGCTCTGGTCTAGAAATATATTATTTGTTTTCAGTAATGGGAGGTGGTAGGGAAATGTTAAAATTGTTTTACCAAAGAAATAATAAATCTTCATCTTGAAACAGTTCCTTTTTGTTTCCTTGCATAGTATTTTAGGCAGAAATAACTTCAAACTACTGTGTAGACATTAAACCGTTCTTTTGTTGAGTTACAAAGGAAGTCCACTTGGTTAATTGCAGTCCTTATTTATGTGACGTGTGTAACAGGGTTCCAGACTGAAGCCCTGTTACTTGAGAAATTTTGCAGCTCATAGTGATTATGGCCCGGCGAGGAGATGCCCCCACACCTGCAGAGAGCCAACGGGGCTCAGTGCCCGGGGATATGAAGAGGACGCTTCCTAGGGAAAGTTGCGTTCGGGCACCACAGGACAGCCCAAAGAGACCCGGCACAGCATCCAGACCCCGAGGGGAGAGGGACTCTGCGGGCCGAGATCTCAAGACCTGGCTGTGGGCGAACTCCTGAACCCACACGCTGGCACCACACAGCAAAGGAGGCTGGGCGGTGCCCATAACAAGCCACTAATGAGGTAATTAGCAGTGGGAAGCCCAGACTTGAGAGAACAAAGAAAACTCTTCTCCCTTCTACTTTCTTTTGATTATGGGGAGCGGGCAAGGACTTGAATAAGATGGAGAAGCCTGGAGACTCCCTTTGCAGGGCAGAGGATGCGGAGGGGACCCTGTGTGGACTGATCATTTGATGTAGCCACAAGCAGGCAAAACGCGCCTCCTCAATTACCATCCCAACTGAGGTGCCGGGGATCCTCTTCAGAGCACAGGGGTGATCCCAGGAACAACTCCAATGAGCTGCTGCCTCCCACCTGGTTCCCTGTAAAAGAAAAAGCACCTAGATTATGAAATAGACCAAGCATGGTCCTTCTGCAGGTACTAATTATCACAACATCGCTTTCCTCCCCATTTCTTTAACAAGATCTAAGTCATGGCAGGCAAGAACCAGGGGATTCAGTGGTACCCTGCACGGACACGCTAACAACGTGGTTAGATTTTATATGTTTCTGTGCCCCCCCCCACCCCCCCCCCCCCAACAGGCATCCTC
>NW_017729031.1:66667147-66678874 GCF_001723915.1 Gavialis gangeticus
GTCTATAAAGTGACTTATCTTCAATACTTTAGAACCATGTTTTATAGTTTATTTCAAATATGAACTTCACTTTTTAATTGGAGACCCTATATAGTTAAAGCAGGGCAGTTGATTACACAATACAACTGTGTCTGTCATTTGTTATATATCTGTAAAATGAGTTATGAATCCAGGCTAATTTGAGTTCATCAAATTCTTCTTCCAAGATGTAAGTATAACTTTCAATTCTTCTCTTTTCTGTTTTGTTAGAAGATTTTTTAATTCTCTAGCAAAAGGATGTTTAGAAGTCCTTTAGATAACAGCTCTGAATCAGATGATTTTTGTCTGACTACTTACAGTAATATAGTAAAATAAAGCAAGCATCTAATGTGCTATGTCATTAGAAGATTGTACAGTGGGATATAATGAAACAGTTCTAAATGAAGAATGTCAAGACATCTGTATTCATTTCATAATTATACTGCATAATTTATGTGTTTTTTAATGCTGATTTGTTGCTGGCTAATGGATAACTAAGCCAGTTTTATCTCTGCTACCCACTTTAGCCTAGCCCAGATGTGACAGTCTACAGAACAAAGACCTATCTGCATTAATATGCCCTCACTTTTTCTATGTGGACATAGTACTATATCCATGGTTCTTTGTGCTAAAAAGATCAAGTAGATTTTAGGAGAATTTGCCTTTCCTTTAAATACAGATATGGGGAAAGCTTTGAAAAATTCAGTGATTATTTTTTGCCTGCATTCTTATTGCAAAATGGGTTCCAGCCTGGTTTTTAATTCACACCTCTAATTAAGTTTCCTAATTAGAGACCATTTATCCTGAGTTTATAATACCTCAGACTTGGGTCAGACCTCTTCTGTATAAATGGCATGGAGTGGAGAGGGTTAACACTGATACCCCATGTAAAAATCTAAAATATGTAATATGGGCATACAAAAGAGTTAAATCAACCTTTTCTCATACAGATCTTGTAGAACAAGAATCAGTGTTGTAGACAGTCCCTGTGCCCAATATTTGAACAGCAAATGAAAAATGTTAATTCCTTTGAAGTTTACTTCTATCTTAGCATGTCTACATGAGCTGTTCCTGTGGAGCTGCCTAATTAACTCTGCAGTAATGTCTCTGTGTCTACAGCCCTATTAAGCCACAGTAAATTAATTAACTCCATAGTATATTGGTAGTTGTAAATACAAGTATTATTCTGCAGTGGAGTTCCTTACTGTACAGCAACACACATGTAGACTCTGTCAGGGCTGGCTGGGGCACAAGGGTACTTCAGTGCGGGGGCTGCCTGCTGGCTAGCCCTGCATTAAAGCACCCTTGAGCCCCAGCCAGCCTCTCCACAGCACACTGAGCCAGGTTAGAGCATCCCTGGTCTGGCAGGCTGACTGCCCTCCCTCCCCTCAGGTCCCCAGCCTGGGGCTGAACTAACGTGGCTCAACGTGCTGCAATCCCGGGTGCACATGTAAATGTGGTACCTGGGAGCAATAAACTCTGGTGAAGTATGCACTAGAGTTTATTGCTGTGCATTCATTTCATGTGTACACATGCCCTGTGTCATGAAATCAGACTGATCCTGAAGCAGGTTGGAGGGACGATCCTATTCTTTAATGGTAGAAAGTCCAGACAGAAAATCTAAAACAGCTTGAAAATAGATAAAAATGGAGCCTCAATGAAACAAGGAGACAGCTTCTGCAGAGCAGCAAGTTGTAAAATCACCTAGAAGAGGGTGCAGGGTTGCACTAATCTTAAATTTGACTTCACAAAGCTTGTGAAAATAATACAAAGTTAAAGCAAAAAAGTCTCTCCCTATCTTGTCTTACCTCCATAACTTGTCTTACTTAGTAAGACAAGATAGGGAGAGACTTTTTTGCTTTAACTTTGTGACCAAAGAGATGAAGTGAATGAGTTCTAGCCTGCAGTTCTGATGGGGAACACTTTGGTGGTCTCAATCTGAACAAGTATTGATATAAATAGTTTCTGTAAATAATTTCATAAGCAGGATACCTATATGCTCCTTTCACTCCAGGAACAGATGACATTTTAGGCCTGATGACAGGCTGCAGAGACTCCTCTCTGATTGGTTCCCCATGACTATTTCATTTTAGCAGATAAATGTTGTCTCAGATTTAATATTAGAGTTCTATAATATTTTTTTTATGGAATGTGCTTGACTGTGCCTGAGGAGAAAAAGGAGGCTCTGAGAGACCTGAAGAGAGAAAGGCTAGGGAGCACAGAGTGGAGTCCTAAAAAGGGCAGAGGGAATTGAAGTAGCACAATAAAGATGGGCCTGTTTGCGTAGCACTTGTAGACACATCAGTTGATACAAGTGCTTATTGAAAGAAAGGACCAAGATACGGCTTCCGTCTCATACTTTAGCATATGGTTTACTGCAGGGTTATTAAACCACATTGGTTGGAGAGCCACATTCTCTGCTTTTCTGATGCCCATAGGCAGGACTGAGGCTCAGACCAGTTGCAGGGTTTCTGCCTATGGTGGAGCTGAAGCTCTAGTACCCTGGCCCTGGCTACCACTGCAAGAGGAAGGACTGCCAGCTTTCCCAGATCTGGATCTTTCAATGTGATGGTGGCAATTCTTCCTGCAGTGTCCCTAGCGTACTGGCTGCCATTGAAGGAGGAAGCCTTTCTACTGCAGCCAAATGTGGGGCTTGGACCATGGCAGGACTTCTGTCCATGATACTGCTGGGGTCCCAGAGCCTCAGCTCTTTCTGGGCCTTGGTTGCTATATTGGAAGCCCTGCCACAGTGTCCAAAGCAGAATCTCTGATTACAATGATGGGACTTCTGCCTGTCATGCACCAGCTGCCACAGTGGGTGGAAGCCCCATCACCGAAGAAGTCCTGCCACCACAGCTAGGGTAAAAGTCTGAGGGCCAGATAACCCCCCTCCTTGGGCTGGATCCAGCTTATAGGTCATAAGTTTGACCCACTCTGGCTTATTGGCACACTCTGTGGCATAAAACATGTTTGAACTCACCAGTAATGAATGGAAAGAGATATGTAATGTCCAGTTCAAGATTTGTACCTCATTTTTAGTTCTCTGACTAATTTCAGTGACTGGAACATTTGCAAGGTAAATGTTTAGCTCATTGTCAGGCTCTATGGCAATGTAAACCATTCTTTGTGAGACTGTTGATGAACATAGAGAATTAAATTGGCAAAATGGTCTGAAAATTGATGTCTGTGACTTTCAAAGTGTTTTTATAACTGGGACAGTGTTCTTATAAGCAAAAGAATGATGACTAAAGATTACAAACTGAGATTTTTTCTGTAGTAACCAGAGGGTATTCAACAACAATTTTTTAAAGTGGTAATGCATGTGGGAAAATAGCAATATGAAATTCCTGTCTTCTCATCATTGGAGTTCTATTCTATGGGTAGAATAAAATGTGAAAGTCTGGCCAAATTTTCAACAGCCAGATGAGAGAGAGTTTTAAATATGAGACTGTGATTAAATGGGTATATCCGAAATTTGCTTTTAATATTTTCCATGAAAGAAATGTATCTATTAGGAAGACAGAGAAGTAGCACTAAGCATAAGTTAGCTACAAAGTTAGTATGATTCAATTTAGTAATGAACAAGGCCACACTCTTATTTTAAGTAAGGAGCAAATGTGAAGCACATGAGACTCTACCATGGGTATTAGGATAAACTCCTAGCACTGGAAGAGAAGGAGAATGAATCATTCCTTTGATGTCAGTTCCTACAAGATGAAGACTACTCAGGACAGCATTGTGATATTAAATGCTATACCATTTAAAACTGAGCTCCCTGGACAGGGGCCCTAAACTGGAGCGAAGCACCAGGCTCCATGCAGCTCCACAGCTCCACAAGAAGCCCTGCAAGCAGCCTGGCAGCAGCCCAGGAAAGCAGACTGCCCAAGAAAAGTGGTGAGCCTTATTATTCCCCCCCCCCCAGAGCCTGCCTTCCTGCCTGAGCTGTGCAGGGGCCCGGTACTTCCCTCTGTGGCTGTGATGCCCCCTGAGACTGTCCAAGCTGGGTGCCTGCAGGCAGGTGCTGCCTGGGAGGGGGTGGGGAGGTTGCTGCTGTCACGGAGGGAAGCACCAGCCTCCTCCCACACAAACAGCGCAGGTACCACTCCACCTGCTGGCAACTTGCCCTCCCCTCCCTGCCAGAGAGGCAAGTAAGACAGCAGGGTGTGTGTACAACCTGGGAGTTTAATCAGCCCTAAATTGAAGTGGTGTGTTTTAAAAAACACCACTTCAATTTAGGGCCCTTGTTTTGTCTACACAGGTCCTAAATCACTTATTTTTCAGTGTACATCAAATAAAGTCTATCATAGACCTGGTTCCACCATTTTTAGACTGCCATTTTTTTGCTGCACTCTATGTACACCAAACTTCTGCATAGTTATGTGTTTAGACCATCTCTGATGTCTTAGACTGGTCTGTATTTAATGTCTGGACCTGACCAGAGTCTGTATGGAGTACTATGAAGTCCCTGCTATATGTGACAATTGGAGCCAGAATAAAGTAGGTATCTTGAAAGCGTCTTTATTACTCAGTGATCACTGAGTAGTATCAGGAAAACTGAAGGCACAATGAAACTGTGGAGGAGACCAAAACCTGTAAAATAATACATATCTGTACAAAAGACAAGCCGATTACCTGAAGTTGAGTAGTTGAGAGACAATGATGTGAGCTAAAGGGTAAGTAGTGCACAACGGAAAGTGATTCCTAGGTGGTCCAAATTGTTATGCCTGAAATGATCTATAGGACTGGTGAATTGGATTTTCTATTAATAAGTAGTCCACAAAAGTAAGAAAACAATTCTGGGTCTTTATGACTGTGTAGCATCAATTCACCATCTAGTCTACCTCGACTTCAGGGACAATAACCCTGCATGTGTCATGGGGAACACTAGAGTCATTTTGAAAATAGACTGTATGTCTTCAAGATAAATCTTACAATCCACTCCATCTCTTTGAAAATACCATGTATGCATTCATCATTGTGGCTAGAATGGGACTGTCTATATATACCGAAGTTTTTTAAACAAGCCCACAAGGATGAAGAAATAGAAAGAAAGGTGAAATGATCTCTACAAGGTACAGATGGCGGTATACTCAAATTATCTTTAACCTTCCTGATTGAAAAAAACTTTTTAAATGTTACTTAAAATTTGCGCTTTATAATTAAAAGTATGGTCTTAAGACAGAATAAGGCCCAGAACCATTAAAATAAATACATTTAAAACGAAAGGATCTAGCATATGTAACCACTCTCCATATATACAAATGAATGCAAGCTTTATGATCTTTCCATTAACTAGTCAAATTAATTTGATAATCAAAATGCTAATTCTGTTTTTATACTGCTTTCATTGGTTCTAGCCTTAATATTTATGAGGTACTCTGAATATTTTTGCTGAAGCTAACAAAAAATATCCTAAAGCTTGCAATTTGACCAGACTGCTTTTATGCACATGGTTACTTACCAGCTATCACAGTGAAATATTCAATGTGCAATCCTCAGCAATTTTGTGCATTTAAAAAGCTGAATGCTCTGGCCATTTAGTCAACTTTAGATAAGATTAGTTATAAAAATACCTGCATTTCTGCTTCAGAAACTATTATTAGTACTGGACCCCTATTATGCTGCAGGATATAATGGTGCTTCTCTACTATGACCGAAAGGATAGCGAGGGACAGAAAGAGAATTGGGTGCCAGAGTGATGTGAAGGCTCACATAAGCATCATGCTGCTGGAAAATGCCTTACTCTTTAAATATTTAAAGTTTGTTTTTTTCCTCTCAAAAACATGTTTTCAGTGAAAAGCATTAAAAAGAAAGAGCATAGAGGAAGAAATTATCATATTTCCCTTTCTTTTGTTAAATGATGTGTTCATTATTTCACAATGACCTAATTAGCAATATTAGGTATGACTTATTCAACAATAAATAACTCTATTAATTAAATACTTATTCTGACATGTGATAGTGATGCCTGATTTAGTTCATAGGTTTTTTAAACAGTTTTTTTCATTTCAAGCTCAAATTATTTATTCAATTATTTATTTTCTATGAATTATACAAGAGCATCTGATTGAAACTGTAGGCACTTTAACAAGAGAGGCACTTCAGAGAAAAATACATAAGAACATATAAGCAGACACAGACATTAAATATAAGTCTTCACACAAGATGCTTGAGATTGGAGTTCTGTTGTTTATTCCTGCCCAATGACTTGAAAATCAACAATGGAAGAAAACTGAGTAAAAAAAATATTCCCACCAGATCAGGAGAAAACCCCACTAATGGGAAATATAAGGCTTCCAAACAGAAGCTAGAAAAATACATCCCATTAACAGATGGGGGGAGTCATTGTAAAAGGTACTGTAGGAATCAACTTTGTACTGAATGGCAGCAAACAAAAAGTAGTGACATATACATTTTACATAATACCATTTCTTATTTTTGTGACTATAGTTTTCTTCTTTCACTGGGAGATATTAGTGTTTTCAACCCAGAACAATCAAAAACAATTTTTAGTTTAATATTTTCAACAAATGGTTTTCCCCAATAATAATCTAGATGACTTATGCCAAAGATTTGTTTTTGTTGTTTTTGTAGTCATTATATTGTTTACAAAAAGATCTTCATTAGTTTTTATAATACAAAAGTGTATTTAACAAAAAATTGAAACTTGAAATAATATTACAACATGCTGTATAAAGCTCAATAGAGGGAGGTCCCTGGATGAATGACAATCTGAAACATACACATGCAAATAATCAAGAACAAAGTAAAGGGAGCGTGTACTTTACATTTTAGCAAACAATGGTTTCTATTTTAAAAGGCACATTTTCTATGTTCAAGTGCCTACAGGAGCCATGGAAAACCTAAGCTATTCAACTATTATTTGTAAGTAATTAAACTGGACCCTTTTTGAGAAAAGATATTAATCATTTTTGTTTCACACACTTTGATGATATAAGAGTCCTGTTACCCACTGTTAATATACTTCATAAAAAATACAATAGTGCAGCCTGATTAACAGGAAATTTAAATAGATCATATAGAGCTCAATCCACTGAAGAAGTGAATATAATCAATTTCCAATAATATTACTGGGAGCTGAGAGAACTGAATAATTCAGATTCTGATCCTGTTAATGATTAACAGTGGACATATCTACACATGTGCCCCTAGAGTACCATTGTTACTGCACTGTCATTTAGTACTTCCTTCACGTACAGTCATTTAGTACAGTACGTACTGCACTGTGTGTACAGCATCATGGCTTTTGCCCACAGATGCTACAGAAATGTACAGTTATGTATACATGTGCCCTGAGAAACATATTTTAAAAGTCTGATTCAAACCAAAGAAAAGTACTTAATACTTTCAGTAAAAATGTTGTGAGAAAGTTTTAAATAAAATTGACAAGATTCAAAATAAATTATATTTAATTTCTAGTTGAAAACTGTTTTGTGTCTCTATCACTCTTCTACAGTGGTAATTCAGTAAGCGTGCTTTCAGGAAAAAGCTCTGAAAGGAATAGCAGGGTCTTTTCTTGTACATCATGTTCAGGTTTAAATCATCAAGATTATAATTTTTTAACAAGAAACTTTCCTGACTTATTAATCCTTTGTTGTTTTTCAAAAGCAATTTGTAATATCCTTGCTTCTCCAGGAGTTTAGCATACAAGCATAATCATTGTCAAACATAAAATTAATGAAGCAAATTAATTTTTGTGTTGTTTTCAATTTTTGTTCTGTTCAGGTTCTTATATCATGATGATCACTATGACATGTGGTTACCTTCCAGCTATACATTAAGCAACATCACAATATGGGTTGATTAGTGCAAAATTTCTAGAGCAGCAGGTCTAAATAAATAAACTCCTTCAAGGACTTTTAGTTTGCTGCCCCTACAGCCACAGAGTGAAGCACCAGGCTCTGTGCAACTCCACGGCTCTGCAGAAAGCTCTGCAGGCATCCTGGCAGCAGCCGGGGAAAGCAGGCTCCACCCAAGAAAAGTAGTGAGCCTGATCTTTCCCACTCCCCAGCCCTCTTGGAGCCTGCCTGCCTGAGTGAGCTGCACAGGGGTCTGGTGCCACCTGAGCCAGGTGCCTGTGGGTGTGTGCCACCTGGGGGGGGCTGCCACTGCCATGGAGGGTAGCACCAGCCCCCCACCCCCGTGCAGCCCAGGAACTCCTCCACCCACTGGCAGTTTGTCCTCCCCTCTCCGCCAGAGAGGCAGGTAAGGTGTGTGCATGACACAGGTTTAATCAGCCCTAAATTGAAGTGGTGTTTTTTAAAACCCACCTCTTCAATTTAGGGCCCCAGTTTCATCTACGCACACCCCATAATACTATTACTAAGAAATATACACAATCCACCAAGAAATTATCCATAGGAATATTGATACCCACTATGGAAAGCATTGCAGAACCTATATTGAACAATAAAATTGTTTAACACTCAGAAAACCACAGACTACACTGAAATATCTAGAAGTAAGGTAGCAAATAGATAGTCAGATTAGCTGCAATTCTTTTAATGCATTTTTTCTGTGACATACTTGTATTGTCAGGAATATGAACAAAATGTATCACAAAAATATTCAATCTACAAGATGCTTCTAAATCTTATAATAGACTGATTCAAGTTTTTTCAAAATAGAATAAATACGTTCAGAAAATGGGTTGTTTTAAAAGTAAGATTAATATAGCCTAATTCTAAAATTCTTTGTAGCTCCTGAAGCTGTATTTAAAATTGAGGAAAGTGCAAGGATTTCAGGATTAGGTCCCAGCTAGAGTTGAGAATAGTAAGATTTAAGCATTTCTATATATGTTTATATGAAAACAGACTGACTGTTTCTGGCTCCTGACTAGTACAGGTCAAGGTGGGGAGGGAGCAACAGTAGCTGTACATTTTATTCTCCCCTGAATCTGGGCTGTTTACATTGAACCGTATCTCAGCCACAACTTAGAGCTTTTTACTGGTAGCAGAAATGATACAAATGGGCTCAAGTAAATTTTCCAAAAAGAGCAAAGAGTAAGAGTTAGATGTTCTTGGCTCTTGTCATTATGTCCAAACCACTCATCAAACCTGTATCTGCATCATCTTTTTCTCACAAAGATATCTGGTTAAGGCACTAGAGACACTCAAATGCTCTAGATTCATATTCTATCACAGTCTTCTTCTGTAAAATACTGAGATGATAATAGTAATGCCAGTTGAGTTGCACTGGAAGGTTTTAGCTGGAAATCTTATGAGTTTCCCTGAATTTCCAGAACTTCAGCATTCTGGTTAAAACAGGATTAAAGAAAAGCTTAATTCCTGTCACATCTAGGTCCCTTTCTGGTTACTATAGCAACTTTTAATAGAGAAAAAATTATCTGTATTCCATTGCTAATTTTCTGATTCATCCATCAAGGGCCCCACCAGACAGATTTCTTGCAATTGTTCTGTAACATTCACTGACTTCAATGCTATATTTTCAACACTATTCTTATGCTGGAATAATCACTAAAAAACAGAAATGAAATTCGGTTTAAGTGAATGGGTCTAAAGAATTCAAATGCATGCAGGTCAGAAACTCTCATTATCCACATGGTTCTACAGAAAGTAGTCCAACTAGTTCTAGTAACACTCCAAAATGAGTTTATTAAAAAAAAAGTGTAATTATTTTAAGCAGCAGTATAAACCAGTTTGATGTGTAGTAATACCAGATGTTACTCTAGTGTATGTAGCAGATGACTAAATTAAGATGAAAGACAGAGAATCAGTAGCCCAGCATTCCCCTCTTATTCTGACAAGAAAGGAATCCCAATAGTGCTGGTTTATGAAGCATTGAAGATACTTCATGTTCTGGCTAAAAAGGAAGGGCGGGGAAGACCCCACAAGTCCTGAGAGTGCTTACACCTGTCCTCCCTTGCTCCCCCTCCCCAATCCCTGAAGCTTGTTTATATGATAGAAGAGTGTACTTCAAGCACCCTCAAAATCTCACCCACCACATCTTGATCTTAAATATTAAAGGGAGTCTGCCCTTCATCCTCTTGGACACGGTTTTCTCCTGCTGACACTTGTCTTGTTCTCACAATGGGGTTTCCGTGCACCCTGGCCTTATAGGCAATGCGTGGCTCCAACCACCCCTGTACCACGCCCCAAGCCTCACTGATGTACTGGACATTGTTCGGTCTGTCTCACTGTCTGCACCCTCTCTCTGGCGCTCGGGACCCTCTCAGCCCTCAGCCCTCGTCTCTCACAACTGTGCCCCACAGGCGCTCTGACTTTCCGCCCCCTTGGCTCTGGGGCTCATCTTGCTGACCCCTTGGCTCTGGGGCTTCCACAGCCTTGGGGCTTAGGTGGCCATAGCCGTGCCTGGCCCCCACATCTCCTACTCAGGGTCTTGAACCTCCTGGAGGGCTCAGGTGGCCTCAGCCTTACCTGGCCTCCAATTCTCCACTCCCCTTCTTGGGGCTCAGGTCAGTGCACTAAAAATGCTGCGCCCTCTCTGGTGCCAGGGTCAGTGCACCCCAAATGCTGCGCCCTCTCTGGCACCAGGATCCCCGCACTACTGTGGGTCCCCAGTGAGGCCTTCTCCAACCCCTAATAGCCTCACCCAAACCACTGGGCATAAACAGCAAACAGAAACTCAAGCCTCTTGGCTACAACATAAATTCGAGCTGCTTGGCTATAACATTAGTCCCGCCACATCAGGGGTGCTCTGTCCTTCCCCCAGTCTCACAACTATACCTGTAATCTAGCCTCTCCTCTTTGATCAGTCAGGCAGAGCTCCTTCCTCTATGGCTGCTAGCAGGGAACTCCCTGCCTGGCCTCAGCCTGGGAAGTATATAGGGGCCAGGCCCTGCCCCTTCCTGTCATAAAATCATAGAATCATAGAAGTAGGGTTGGTAAGGACCTTGTAGATCTTGAAATCCAACCCCCTGCCTGGTTAGGAGAAAAAAAAAACTGGGCTCAAATGATTTCAGCCAGGTAGACATCAAGCCTCTTCTTAAAGACCCCCAGGGTAGGAGCCAGCACCACTTCCCTTGGAAGTTGCTTCCAGATCCTAGCTGCCCTGACCATGAAGTAGTTCTTATGGATGTCTAATCTAAACCTACTCTCGAACAACTTGTGGCCGTTATTCCTTGTTATGCCAGGGGGCACTAGGGGAAATAAGGTATCTCCCAAACCCTTCTGGTCCACCTCAGTGAGTTTATAGACGGTCACCAGGTCCCCCCTCAGCCTTTGCTTGTGAAGACTGAATAGGTTCAGGTCCTGCAGTCTGTTATTGTAGGGTCTGCCCTGTTGTCCCCAGATCATGTGGGTGGCCTTCCTCTGAACCCTTTCAATGTTGTCCACATCTCGCCTGAAGTGGGGCGCACAGAACTTGACACAGTACTCCAGCTGTGGCCTGACCAGTGCTGCATAGAGGGGGAGAATCACCTCCTTGGCTGTACTTGAGATGCACCTGTGGATGCACGACAAGGTCCGGTTAGCCCTGCCAACCGTGACCTTACATTGTTGGCCCATGTTCATCTTGGAGTCAATAATGACTCCAAGATCCCTTTCTGCCTCCGTGCTCTCAAGAAGGGAGTTTCCCATCTTATAAGTGTGCTGCTGGTTACTACTCCCCAAGTGCAGCACCCTGCACTTGTCAGTATTGAAACACATCCTGTTTTTGCTAGCCCACCCCTGTAACCGATCCAGGTCTTGCTGCAGTCTTTCCCTCCCT
>NW_017729031.1:66678910-66680358 GCF_001723915.1 Gavialis gangeticus
CACCTGACTGTGTAGGCATCAATGCCACAGTCACCCAATTTTTTAATGAGGATGGGGTGGGAGACGGTGTCAAAGGCCTTGCTGAAGTCCAGAAAGACTACATCCATGGCAACACCTGCATCCAGTGCTTTTGTGACCTGATCATAATAGGCAATCAGGTTGGTCTGACATGACCTGCCCCTAATGAAACCATGCTGGTTGCCCTTGAGCATCATCTCTGAGGCTCGCCCATCGCACATGTGCTCCATGATGATCTTCTCAAAGAGTTTCCCTAGAATTGAGGTAAGACTGACGGACCTATAGTTTCCTGGGTCCTCCCTCCTCCCTTTTTTAAAGATGGGGACCACGTTGACTATCTTCCAATCATCCGGCACCTGGCCCGAGCACCACGAGTACTTGTAAAGCCATGCCAAGGGCCCTGCAATAACACCTTCTAGTTCCCTCAACACCCTGGGGTGGAGAGCATCTGACTTCTACTGGTTGCCCTGGCAATCCACAGCTGGGGTCCTTACTTACTGCTTCCTAAGTAGCAGGCATCTCAGTACCCTCCTACACACCTCACCTCTTTATAGGAGCAGAGCACCAAAATGCTCTGCGACAGTCCCAAACAATGAGATAACCTGATTGACCTGGGGAGATAATGAGGGAGGAGGAAGGCATGTTGGCTTTTGCTTCCCATTGTTACTAGAAATTTCCTTTTTGAACTTTGTTTTTAATATTTAGACTTTTCTGGGGTCTGGATACATTTTTACGTATGGCAAATTGACAAACAAACAAGTCCAGATAGGCATCTCCCACATTCCAGTCTTCAGATTTATAGGTCCGTTATACTGTATTAGAGGAACCTTGCTTGGTAGTTGGGTCTCTATGGGTTAATGGTTTTATTAAAGACATGGGCATCCACATTTAAGTGTCCTTTTGGTATGCTCCATCAAACCCTTATTTAAGAATGTGCTCTATGTTATTCTTTCTTCTGGGTTTCCTTGTGCATCTTTGGTTACTGGCACTGTAAACTTTGTGACTGGGAGTGTCTTCACTTTGCATCTTACCAAGGGCTGCTGTTGTTGAAGCCCATCAGAAAATTAATGATAGTGATGCTGATAAGTGGACATTCCCTTCATAGTCTTCCTTAATGAAGAGGGTTTAATGCTAAGAAAGAATTGGGGAATTTGGTCCCCCTAAACTAGAGTGAGTAATAAAGTCAACTGAGCTCTGAGAAAATGGGTTTGCCATCTCTTCTCAAATCCTCACTAGTTTAAGATGTGGGTGCTGTTGTAACTAAGGCCCCTGGCATACATTTATTTAATGATGTGATGGGATCTGATCCCGGATCCCAATAGTCATACCTCTTCAATGCCACACATATATGGCAGGATGCATGATTTTGGAATTGAGGAACAGATACCAATCATTCCATTCCTGCTTGTCATGATCCCATGCCGGACCCC
>NW_017729031.1:66680576-66688674 GCF_001723915.1 Gavialis gangeticus
CCCCCCCCCCCCCAGGTGCTGAACAAGTGCTATACCAGGGCTGGGACTGACAATAAGTTAATTGTTGTATTTCATCAGAGCTGGTTGGAGACTCTGCCCTGGGGCTGGCCCTAAATCCACTAGGGTGAGAATGCCAGAAAACCTCATGTACGGCCTAGCTGAACACACAATTTTTATGTTCTCAGGATGTCCTGTTCTGGAATCCAGTAGAGATTCCTCAATCCGAGAGTCCCCATGTGCTGGGAATACCATAAAACTTCATGTGCAGTTTTTTAAAGTTCCAGTGTAGGGAAAACCTGGTATCTTTTCTCAATCCCAGAATCCTTTTGGCCAGGATGTGTCAACTGCCTCATACCACAACTCCTTAGGAGCTGCAGGGCAAGGAAGTCAACCCTCTGGATTGTTGAGTGTCCCCTGGCTCCCTGCAAACTGGCACCCCAGCACAGCTGGTGAACTCCTTTTGACAACAGCAGAGTACAGATGCATGTAGAACTGCACCACATAACTCTAAGCTTGCCAACACGGAGGAGTCATCAACCAAGGCCCGCTATGTAGCTGGAATCAGGCTGCAATGCAGGGACCCTGACAAACATTTAAATTAAGGTGCAATTAGAACCAGCCACAAAAATATTACACATATTTTGTGGAACTATTTTGTGCCTGGTTTCCTGTTTTCAGAAATAGGAGTCTGCAGATATGAGTTCAGTTCCTATGTCTTTTAGACTTCCCATGTGATCTGGGCCATTGCAGAAAATCTGGCTGGATTTCAGATTCCCATTTGTTGTGCTAAGAAATTAATGGTTGCAAGGTGCTCAGACACTATAATGATGATAACCATCTTGGTATTAAATAGGCACAGAGAAATGCAGCAGTGAGCAGTGTAATAGGAATGTATATACATATCACCTTTTTCTTGAGAGTTCTCTCATTATTTATAGATAGAAAATACTTGAGGCATTGAACATTAAATTTAGATTAGTCCAACATAACTTCAATTTTATCACTGTCCATTCAGGAATGAACTGTTACAAGTTCATTCCCTTTAGAGGCCTTATGGCTCACATCAATTTAATCAGTTTTGTGATGCCTGTTCTGTTTTCATTTCTCTTCTAAAACTATTTCCCCTGTAGTACTTTCTACACTCTTGTTAGTTACTCCGCTTGGTTTTCTACCATCTTTTAAGTCAGAATATTTTAATGCTAACCAATGTCCAATTTTTTTACTTTTTTAGCTGTCAGGAAAGGAAACATGTTCAGAAATGGTATCAAGAGTTTTACGGTGATTCCAAGTGAGCATTAACAAAATCTTCATGCCACCTCATCTTTATGGAAAAAGCTTTTACTAATCTGAAAAAGCTGAATCTTGTCTATCTACAATCCTTAGCATATGGATCTGATGCAGTAATTTTCACTTCTAGAAGAAGAAGGAAATACTTTTCTAGGGATATGACTTTAAAATAAACTTGCAACTGGTTGAAACTACTTAATAGCATAAATCCCAGGGAGACAGATCTGTGAGCAGAAGGTGATATTGTTTTGTTAAAACAGCATGGAAGAAGTGACATGTGGTGTCTCAGATGGTATTCTCTTTGACTCAGGTGGTCTTCTCAATCCTTCCAGTCAAGGGGAAGGGCCCTGGCAGGAGTGGATTCATCTTACAAAGCAATGCATGGCTGCAGTATGGTGTTGCCAGAAGGACTTTGGATTCTTTAATCATAGGATGTTGTTCCAAGAAGAAAGATAGATAGGAAGAGATGGGATCCACCTGAAGAAGAGAAGGAAAAGCATTTTCACAAATGGGCTTGCTAGCCTAGTGAGGAGTGCTTTAAACTAAGTTCTCAGGGTTGGGGAGCAGGGTGGATGGAGACTGTTGGCTTAGAAATGGTATTTAAAAGTTTGCTTTAAACCCCTGGGGGTGGAATTTGAGGGGGGGCATGCCCCCCTGACTCATGAGGCATCAGTCACCCATGCAGTTTCACACAGCCTTCAAATTATACAGGCTGTCTAACACAAGACCAATGGCTACAAACACAGGCTGGGAAAGAGGAGGCATGTACCACACTGTTCCATAACATGAGCTAAAGGTGTCACTGGTTAAGCCCCAGAGTGGGGGGAGTGAGGGGAGCAGACTGAGTCCCAGTTTTGGGAGAAGAGATGAAATTAGGAGAAGGCCTAGAAAGACCAAATTTGTATGTGTGCATGTGATGAGCTATATGTACATGTGACGAACACAGAGAGACCAACAATGGCAGCCACAGACCAAGAGTCATCAGGAGACATCAACAGAGACCAAAGCCCCAGAGTAAGTGGGGAAGTGGGTGACCTGAAGGAATCACAAGTAGAAGGGGGCAACAAGGGAGGCCTTCTCATTCTTCCTGAGAAAGAAGGTCAATCAGCTAGTTACCACATAAATATACAGATCCCGGGAAACAAGCAGGAAGAACTGGATATCCTCAAACAGTCACAAATCTACTATGTAATTGTAATAGCAGAGACTTGGTGGGATAGCTTGCATGACTTGAGTACTGTCATGGATGAATAAAAACTGTTTATGAAGGAGAAGCAGGGGAGAAGAGAAGAGAAGAGGAGAAGGAGGAGTGGCAATTTGTGAAAAAGAGCTGTAGGATAGCTCAGAGTTCCAGTATGAAACTGGAGATAGGCTTGGTGAAAGTCTTTGGGTTAGGGTAAGAGGGGAGAGCAACAAATATGATGTCATGGTGAATGTGTGCTATAGATCACCAAATGAGGTGGATGGCACTTTTTTCAAACAGATAGTAGAAATTTCCTGATCACAGGCCCTGGTTCTCAAAGGGTACTTCAGTCACCCTGACATCTGCTGGGAGGTCAATGGACAGTCAACCCAAGAAACTTTTGGAGAGTGTTGGGGACAACTTGTTGGTATATGTGTTGGAGAGGCCAACTAGGGACCATGCTCTTATTGACCTGCTGCTCACAAACAGGGAAGAATTGGTGGGAAATGTAGAAGTGGATGACAGCTTGGGCAGCAGTTACCAAGCAATGATTGAGTTCAGGATCCTAAAGAAAGGAAGAAATGGGAGCACCAAAATAATGACTCTGGGCTTCAGAAAATTGGACTTTGACTTATTCAGGGAAGTGATGGCAGGATCCCCTGGGAGGCCAGTCTGCTGGTTGTACTTTAAAGAAACCTTACTGAGGGCACAGAAAGCATCCAAATGCAAAGGAAGACTCACAATTATGGCAGAATACCACCCTGGCTTAGGATGGAACTCCTCAGTGCACTAAAACACAAACAAGAAGCTTACAAGAAGTGGAAACTTGGACAAATGACTAGGGGGGAGTATACAAATATTGCTCGAGCACACATGGATGAAATCAGGAAGGCCAAAGCACAACTGGAATTGCAGCTAGCAAGGGAGACAAAGAGTAACAAGAAGGGTTTCTATGAATATGTCACTAGCAAGAGGAGGATCAGGGAAGTTTTGGTCCATTACTAAATGGGGGAGGCAACCTAGTGACAGATGATGCAGAAAAAACTGAAATACTCCATGTCTTTTTCACCTCAGTCTTCATAGGCAAGGTCAGCTCCTAAACTACTGCATATGGCAACACAGTTTGGAGAGGAGGTGAGCAGCCAACAGTGGTGAAAGAACAGGTCCAGAACTATTTAGAAAAGTTGGATGTGTATAAGTCCATGGGGCCAGACACAATGTATTTGAAGGTGCTGAAGAATTTGGCCAATGTGATTGCAGAGCCACTGGCCATTATCTTTGACAATGCCTTGTGGTTGGAGAGGTCCCAAGTGATTGGAAAAGGGTGAATGTAGTGCCCATCTTTAAGAACAGAAAGAAGGAAGGTCCAGGGAACTACATACTGGTCAGCCTCACCTCAGTCCCTGGAACAATCATGGAGCAGATCCTCAAGGAATCCATTTCTAAGCACTTGAAGGAGAAGAAGGTTATTAGGAACAGTCAGCATGGATTCATGAAGGACAAGTCATGCCTGACCAATCTGTTTGCCTTCTATGATGAGATGACTGGTTCTGTGGATGTGGGGAGAGCAGTGGACATGATATACCTTGACTTTAGCAAGGCTTTTGATACAGTCTCTAACAACATTCTAGCAAGCAAGCTAAGGATGTATAGGTTGGATGAATGAACTATGCGGCAGATAGAAAACTGACTAGTTCATCAGGCTCAAAAGGTAGTAATCAATGGCTCAATATCTAGTTGGCAGCTGGTCTCAAGTGGAATGCCCCAGGGGTTTGCCCTAGGGTTGGTTTTGTTCAATATCTTTAACAACATAGAAGAGGGTGTGGAGTGCACCCTCAGTACATTTGCAGATGATACCAAGCTGGGTAGAATAGTAGATACACTAGAGAGTATAGCTAGGATTTATAGAGACCTAGACAAATTGGAGGATTGGACCAAAAGAAATCTCATGAGGTTCAATAAAGAGAAGTGAAAAGTCCTGCACTTAGGACAAAACAACCCTGCACAGGCTGGGGACAGACTGGCTAAGTAGCAGCTCTTCAGAAAAGTGGACAGCAAGCTGAATATGAGCCAACAGTGTGTCTTACTTCCAAAGAAAACTAACAACATACTGGGCTGTATTAGTAGAAGCATTACCAGAAGATTGAGGGAAGTTATTATTCCCTTCTTTGGCACTGGTGAGGCCATGTTTGGAGTAATGTGTCCAGTTTTGGGCCCCCCACTACAGAAAGGTTATAGACAAATTTGAAAGAGTCTAACAGGGCAATGAAAATGCTTGGGGGCTGGGGCACATGAGTTATGAAGAGAGGCTGAGGGAACTGGGCTTATTTAATCTAGAAAAGAGAAGACTGAGAGGGGATTTAATAACAGCCTTCAACTACCTGAAGGGTGGTTTGAAAGGGAATGGAGCTAGACTGTTCTCAGTGGTGGCAGAACAAGGAGCAATGGTCTCAAGTTGCAGGAAGGGAAGTTTAGGTAAGAAATTAGGAAAAACTTTCTCATGAGGAAGGTAGTAAAGCATTGGTACAGGTTACCCACAGAAGTTGTGGAATATCCATTCTTGGAGGTCTTTAAGACCCAAGAAGAGAAAGCCTGGGCTGGGATGATCTAGTTGGGGATAGTCCTGATTTTAGCTGCGGGTGGGACTAGATGACCCCCTAAAATCCCTTCCAACCCTAGTTTTCTATGATTCTATGAATAGGTCAGTGCTTTAACTTTTTACCTTTCTTAAAAATGAATACAAGGACCTGGATATCTTCAGCATTGTAAGTTCTCTGCATAATTTGCTACAACTGCTAATCCATTTTCAAGAAGCAACAAGGATTATAGTAGCAGAAGTGCTGTATCCCCAGCCTCTTCTGGATCCTTGGGCATCTTTTTCTTTCCACCTCTTTTAAGGAGAATATGTCCCTAGTGCTGCTGGTTGTGCCCCAGCCAGTAAAGTGAACCCTAGTTGCTTTCACTTCTTATGACCTCTGCTGTAGAAGCAACTCTTTAGTGGTTATTTTAAGGTGGGCATGGTGGAGAGTGGGGAATGAATACAATTGGCACAACTAAGTAAACAGATCCACACCACACCTGCTCTAGGCAGTAACATTTTTTTCCATACTTTTATAAGCTCCATGAAAGTTTCACTATTTTCCAATGACATTATCTGACTTTCTTTGTATTACACAGGGTCAGCTCTGTTAATATTGAATTTATTAGCGTTTTTATTAGCGTATTAACTGTTTTAAAGTTCTTAGGATACTAGTTTCATAACTTAATGCCTTTGCTTCTTTTTTTCCTTCTGTCAATTTTGTTATGAAAATATTCAAGTTCTTTGTGCTTCATTTTCAACCACTAAAATTGTGTTGGCTAGCTCAAGCATATTTATTAATTTATGGTTTGTCCATGTTTTAAGTCTATTAGTTTAAAGTGCTCTGGTTACAAATACTTAAATCTTCAGTTAAAGAAAGTTCAACCTTTGTCAGTTGGTAAAAAATTTGTAAAGGAGATGTAAGAAATGTGCTCAATGCCTGTGATTATGAACCTAGGCCCATACCTACAAAGGAACTTAGGTTCCTCGGTCCTATAGTAAAATCCACGCTCCTGAGTGAAGTATCTAGCCCCCCCCAATAAGATACTTCAGAATGAGACCCCCCAAAATTGGCAAACCAAGGGGAAAACTCCTAAAGGTCAGAACACCGAGCAGGGAGCTGCATAAGGGTGAAGTTACATGTTACAATTAGGATGTGCACAAGTTAGTTGGCATAAAAGTATGATTGATGTCTGAGCAGTCTCACATGAAGTGTTAATACCCTCTCTGACCTTCACTGATCAGACTTACTGCTGTCAGTCATGTAGCAGTTTTGACCACTTAACAGCTTGATGTCCAGAAACCCCACAACTATGTATTCATTGTGCTACTAAACTGACACTGGAAGTGGCAGGGAGTTGACACAGATCATTAATACTTTGTCCTTATGAGGCTTCAAATGGGAGTTGAAGACTGATCTTCCATGATATAGATACCTGGGGCTTGTATATTAGTAAAAAAATGGCCTTACTTCCTTTGGTTAAATTAAAATTTCCAGAGATAGAAAAGCAATACTTGTGTTTCTTTGTAAACGGAGGTATTGGCAGTGTTAGACAAGTCTCAGCTTCTGAGTGGAGTATGGACAAATGGTAATTATAGTACAAAATGCATAGTGAATATTAAGAACCCTACTTCCCAGGATTTACAGGGGACAGTTTATAGTTCTGCTGAACCAGGAGTAAGACAGGAATCACATTCAGCCTCTCATACTCCCAGGTTAGTTCAACCTGATTCGGCCTTTTTCCTGGCCAAGAACACTTCCTTCCCCTGCAGCAGCTCAGGTGTACAGATGTAACTGGTGGTCCTCATGAACAGAGGGAAGAATAGTAACGATAAACACCAGCTCTTCCCTAGTGTATAGACTCAAGTAATATATGCAGTCCATGAATGGCTCATGACTTGTGCATTTCAGTGCACAGGAAGACAACCAGTTAACCTCTACAGAGGGTAAAATGTTGATATTGTAGATCTGATCCAAAAGTCAAATTAAAGTTAATGGAGTTCTGCATGAGTGTATGTATCCATCCATATTGTAGGAATGGAGCCTTAGGGTCAGGTTTCCCTTAGCTTGATGTCTTGTACAGCCATTTACAAATGAGTTAAAAGTGGTCATAAAATGCTATCTAATAAGAACAGTTACATTTTATACCCATCTTGCTTCCATGTGAATAGCTTCCACAGGTGCAGGCCAGTAGAAAATCTGGCCTTCAGAGAAATCTCTTGCCTAAATTATTAATGACAAACTATTTGATGAGTTCTCTACTTGTTTGAACTTTTATACTTGCAGTTAGATTTTCACTCATAATTTGCATAGAAAGAATTAATGGATATAAATGCATATATATTATAAATTAACAATGGAGGGTTATAATTTATAATTCCAGTACACAAAATCATATTAAGGAAAAGAGAATCTCAACATCTCTTTCAAAACTTCCCATAGAACACTCTACAATATGACTCATGAGATCTGCTTTGATATCAAATAATATATAGACTACTGGTGTTTTTTCCACTTATCCTTTTTACCTTCTTAGGTGTATTTATTTGTGGTCCATTCCTATAAGCACTTACTGTTTTTCTATTGTTAGCAGCCTGAATAAGAATTTATAAGGATGGGAGCTTTCAGTTATAGTTTATCAGATGAATAGATTTATAAGAGAGAATAACAACAGTATTCAGAAAGAATTAGTATTAAGGCAGTTCTTCCCGACCTATGAATAGGGAAGACATGTCTTCATATAAGTAACTCATAGGGATGTGCGAAACTTAGGGGGCTGATTCCACTGGGAGGAGATTTGGCCCGATTTAGTGGCTGAATCTCCAAATCTGAATTGAATCAGGAGACCAATGAAAAGGTCCAAATCACTTAGAAGCTCTCCGAATCAATTCAGAAAAGACTCAGAGAGCTTTGATGACTCAGGCAGTCCCCACCCATTGCAGCAGGGAGCTGGAGCCAGACTCCATGCTGGTAAGTAGGGGGTGGAGGAGGGGGGTTGGAGAGGACCATGGCAGGACCCCCACCAGGCCCCATCCCCTGCCTGCTCCCC
>NW_017729031.1:66688806-66689164 GCF_001723915.1 Gavialis gangeticus
CCCCCCATGCCTTCCCTGCCCACCCCAACTCCTGGTGCTTTAAAAAAAGCCCTCACATACTGGATGCTGCCCAGTGGGAGGGCAATCCCTGCTGCCACCCACTGTCCCAAGCCATGTGAGAGTCTCTGCCATGAGTCCCGCAACCCCCCAACTCTACCAGCTCCCCTATGACTGCCCCTCTTGCCCCAGCTCCAGCCCTTTAAGAAAAAAACCCAACCCCCCCAGACTCACCAGCTCCTTGGGGCTTCTGGGGGCTTGTGCAGAGCTCCCCACCCAGCACAGGGTAGTGGGGCAGCCGTGCCAGCCTTTTATTCTTAAAGAGCTGGAGCTGGAGCTGGAGCTGGAGCTGGAGCTGGAG
>NW_017729031.1:66694164-66716314 GCF_001723915.1 Gavialis gangeticus
GAGGTTGGGGGGTTTGTGGCAGAGCCCCCCATGCAGCATGGGGCAGTGGAGAGCAGCACCCAATGAGCTGGGGATTTTTTTTCAAAATGCCAAGAGCTGGGGCAGGTGGGGTAGCCATTGCCAGGGCTGGGAGAGTGGGCGGGGGATGGGACAGTGATTTGAATCACCAGATCGAATCACTGTCCCCTAAATTGGCTGTGTCTGAATCCAAAGCAAATGCTAGCCACTTTGCACAGGCCTAGTAACTCAGGTCCCAGACTTACCAACACATACTGCAAGAATATGCCACTGACTATGCATAGTAGCATGTTTTATTAAAAGCTATCTAAATAATTTAAATAGAGAAGCTTCTATACCAAAATGTTTTTTTATTAAAGCATTTGCATATTCTGGAGAGGAGATTAGAAAAAAGGAAAGAAAAAAATTCACATAGTATAACTTCTTATGTAACACACACAGCAATTAAATTCATAAATATTTACTCTTACTACAGTAAAAGCTTTGTTATCTGCCACCCATGGGCAATGGGGGGTGCCAGAAAAAGAAATATGCTGGTTAATTGAGAGGCCCAAACAAGTGTCTTTGCCTGTTTGGGCCACCACTTCTCCCGCCACATCTGGGGTGTCGCCAACCCTCCCACCACATTGCCGACCCTCCTGTGGGCCCTGAGGGATGGGGAGGAGGGCCCCATGCAGCCTGCTATGCCCCGGGCCATGGGGGCTCAGCAATGCAAGCTGCTTTGCCCCAGGCCATGGGGGCTCAGCAAAACCAAAGTGCCACAGTGGGCACTTCTGGTTTCACTTTACCTTAGAAGCTGGCATGCCTGTTGATAAGACATGCCAGCTTGTAAGGTGCCAGTTAACAGAGCTTTTACTGAATATGAAAGACCATCCAGAGCTAGTTGAGAGAAGAGTGAATCTGGAATGAACAGGTATATGAAGAGAAAACAAATTTTCTCTGAATGTTTAGCTGTGCAAATTAAAACTGACATCAGGCACCTTTATGTTATACATCTAACACCTACTCACAACAGTTAAGCAAAACAATTTCCTTACCGAACAATATTCAATATTTCTTCTTTGCTTACATGTGCTGAACAAATAGCAGCTGGTTAATTTGACATGAAACTCAGATTGACACTATGATATTATTTTGCAATATCATTTTGCTTGAAAATAGTTTTGAGCAGCATGGACTGTTTTTGTGTACACAACACAAATGCACACGTCTTTCCATAAGCCAGCAATGGATACATCCATACTGGGAAACAAGATTTTCTGGTCCTGTTCAATGCAAGTCTCAAGGAATTTAGTTATAGAGTTCTGCTGTAGAAGCTCTCCAATTGTGTAGTAAATACAAATATACAATATTTAGTGCCAGATTCATAACCCCTGCTGCCACTTACATAAATAGAATATTCACTTCAACCTACCTATGGAAGGAAAGTATGCAAAAGTGACCCTTACTGGGAACTCAAGGTACTAATTATCACAATAATTATAATTAAGTACTCATAAAGGTTATTTTTGCTCAGATTGGCTCAGTTTCTTCTTGCAAGTCTTTAAGATGAAAACTGAAAACTTATTTCCCTTAAACAGTAATATGGCTGTCCTTATCTTTTTGCATATTTCTTTTCTTATTCATTGAATGAGTTGTTGAAAGAAAAAACACATATTTATGGTCAGAAAATGATAAAATGCCACAATAAGCAGTGACATTCATTCTTCTGTAGTATCCGTGTCCTTTTTTTCTGCACATTTTTAACATCAACTACTATACTCAATGCTCAAAATGCATTTACTAAATGAATGCAAAATTTCAAGCGTGAGTGCAAAGTGGAACCAGGGTCAGTATCATATTATCTATAGGAAAACAAGATTACACAGAGGTAAGGAATTTTATGAAAAAAACCTTCACACTTTTGGTCTACTGCTTTAAAATAAAGCAATCGTACATCCAAAAGTCTTGCTTGAGCTATTTAACTTTGCACTTCTTTTAGCATGGTAATAAAGTTGTTGATGATTCTGGCTAGAAAACATTCACAGTCGCTTATCTTTCCAATCATTTCTCTATACCCATCAAAATTTCCCTCAAAGGTATAGAAAACTGCCGGCAAAATAATGGGAAAGTTGTAGAAAAAAGGTAACATTCATCTATCTGAAAGTATTTCACTTGTCTATATGTCTGTGTGTTTTAGGTATCACCCAAAATAACAGACAGACAAGCACAGAGGATAAGCAGATTGTGTTGTATTATACTTTGTCTTTTTATTTGTAATTTCAGTGACAGGATCAAATTAGAAAAAAATAAAGACAGAAAAATAGCAAAGGAAATTAGAAATTAGTGTTTATTGGGCAGTTCTTCTGCTCCACTGCCTGCACTTCTGGAACGGACAACTCTGACAGGAAAGATTTGAGTGCACCTTTAATGACATAAATTCAGACAATTTCTGGTATTGTTGCTTCTCTGTGCCAAATGACTACTGATCTTTGTCGATCATAGTGTTTTCATATACCAAGATCTATGGCTATGGAAACAATGGTATCACAACAGGCTCCTAGCAGTTCCCTTGTGGTGTTTTATCCACTTAAAAAAAAATCCTGCCTATGCTATTATTCGTATTAGACCCCTACATTACATGTATGCCATCATTAATGGGGAATGAACTACAAAAATGTTCTATAAATAATGTAGAATAAGTTTACGACTCATTTTTATGGTGCCTTAAATTTAATGTGTGACTAGTGGTTGACAATTAGCTGACTGCTGCCATGGCCATGATTGCTGGATAGGGCGAAGGACATTTTTATGATTAATCACAAATTTCAACCTTGACAATTTTTGCTGGTAGAACTAGATAAAATCTATCTATCAAATTTCCACTTTCCAAAGCATATAACAAAGATTAACCAACTTGTCAAAATCAAAGATTTAACATTTGTGTAGAGAAAATAAGCTTTATTTTTTGAAAGTAACAAAGCAATGCACGTGGCATGCATTGCTTTATTTTTCACTATAAAAATCTATCAAATGTTGGACATGTTTAGCTGACTCAGTGATCCCATAACATAAAATTTTGGATTGTCTATTCAGAATGATAAAAACATTTTCCTTGTATATCTATTGTTTTTCCATTTATCCTAAAGTCTTAAATTCACCTAAGGTATAACCTCATTGTACAAGGTGAGATTATATCAGGAATAAATTTAAATAATTGGATACAAAAATGTAAGAAATTGAGAGAGAGAATCATGTAACTATCTAGTGTACTTTTTAATGTTGCTAAAAATTAGATTTTCTTTTCTTTTCTTTTTCTTATTTTACAGAAGACTATACCTGGTAAAACTGCTGCTAAATTTTGTAAACAGAACAAATATAACATTATAATGCTATGGTGTATTTAGCTAATCCTCTCTATTTGTGTAAATGAACAAATTCGCCATTTTTGCAAGAAGAGAAAACAATAGCCTTTATAGGTGTTTTCTGCTGGTTTTGTGCATCCTTTTTATATTAAATCTCTTTTTTTTCATTTTTAATTTTTTTAATAGAGACTCAAGGAACTGAAACACAGGGAGTTTGCTCGAAATGTAGCTTCTAAGTCAAGAAAAGATGAAAGGAAGCAGGAAAAGGCCCTTCAACGTTTGCACAAATTAGCTGAACTAAGGAAAGAGACATCTTGGTAAGTGGATATTTACTGAAATGTAAAACACACTAGTATTTAATTCTCAGACTCTTGGGGTTGTGGGACATGGCATTATTAAGACCCTCATCCAGAACAAGCTGCATGTTTTTATAGTATTCTTGAAGATGTATGCCTGCTGTAATTTGATTTGGCACTACATGGGGAAATAAATGTTTAACGTTACTTTTTCAGTGAAGCTAAAATGACATGTAGTTTTAGTTTTTAAAAAAATGTTCCATGCATATTTCATAGAACTAGGCACAGTTTTTGAAAGCATTAGTGAACTAGGTCATACATTTGAAGCCTGGCACTACTTCATTGATGAAGAGAGAAATACATTCTATTTTGCCTAGATGTAACAGATCTTTGTGATTTAGTGTTCAAACTGGTTACCTGGGAATGCATCCCAAAATCTAGTTTTACATTTAAATAACTTCAGAACCTGTATTAAAATATAAGGGCTTTTTTCCACTTTTCCCTAGCCTAGTAGAGTACATAAGAGTCACTTGGTACCTGATGTCCATTCTTATTGAATTTGGAAATACATTCTTAATTGATATTAACAGATCTTAGTTTGCTGGAATTGACAGCATGCATAATAAAAAAATGAAATACTTCTGATGCTGAGGGTCTAGTGAAAGTGATTTTGAACCAATTTCGGTTTATGTAATGTAGTCACGAGAAGAAAAAAGCTGGTGATTGCTGTGTAAACAGAATGTTTATACAGACTTTGTTTCCAGGCATCTCACTACATAAACTGCCAGATACTGCAGTTGACCATATATTCTGCAGTTTCCGTGGAGAGCTGGCAATCTTTGTAACTTGGATGTTGTGCAACATACTGAAACAAAGTTCTCCTCTAGAAGTGGGGATGACATGGATGTGGGTACTGTGCATATGGAATGAACAACACAGATTCTGATTTTGAATTTCTTTAATGACAATACCTTTTTTTCATCAGGTTCATTTGGAACCTTTAGGTAACACATAAATAATTTTATCTCACTGTTAGGGTTCATAGAATATATAACATTAAATACTTTAATGGTATACTATGGAGATAATGAAAGGCAGTAGCAAATTTGGAAGTGCTAGCTGGGCTCCAGGGGTGCTTTGTACATGTAAAGAAGGTGCAGTAGTGCTACTTGTTTCATCAGAGAAAAGACAGACATGTTCATTACAGTGAGGTTATACTCTAAAAAGTAACACTGTGGGGTTCTATATTCATTCTCTCTCGATGACTTGCATATTGATTAATTTACAGATAAAAATTCAAAATAACCGGACTGCAAAGTAAATGTGCAGTTTGAAAATCTATCAACAGTCTTCATTTCTCGCTCTACATTTTATAAACAATATTAATTCTGCAAGCAGAAATTAGCTGGCTATTTTTATTATTCCTGAATTCATCTTTCTTGCTCATTTTGAGTTGACTGTTCTGTAGCACATACCTGTTCTGTTCACTAAATTCATAAATTCATAAATGTGTGAGAGCTAAGACATGTGGGAGCAAATTTGCATTGAACCTCAATTATCCTCACAAAATATGGATTTGTATTTATTTTGTGACTCTAAACTGCTAGCAAACTTGACACTAGAATATTTAAAATTCATTTACTTGTTTGATGACAAAATTAGGGATTTTAAATGAAAATCTGCAAGAAAAGGAGCAAGTTATTGATATTTTGCAGACTTTAATAACTGAGTATTGTGGAACATTAGAAATAAATAGAGACAGAACTCAAATTAAAAATTAACTTTTATTAAAGCATGTTTTATTGTTCTGCATTTCTGTATAATGCTTTATTTAAATAGTATCATAAAAACACAAAAAACTGCATTTGCAAATAAATTAGAACTTTATTAAATTTAATTGATAGAATATAATGTATATTGTAGGACTATAGCACTATGAGAATAAACAATCAGATCTGGCTTAAGTGTTGTTCTTAGAGTGCAATAGAGATACAAAACATTTTAGTGGGACTTTCTAGGTTGGGCCCAGGCTTGCCAATCCAAGAAAAAAAGTTATATTAACAATCAACAAACTTTTTACTGTCAACCAATCTGTTTTACTAATATATGATTTTACTGGCATATGTTTTATATACTGTAAATATAACTTGTAGCTCTAGACAGCAGTAACAAAGGCTGGATTCAAATTTGATGCAGTCTTACTTGACTGCAGCAATGCTGTCCCCCACTCCTGGGATCTTCTATTCACTCCCATATCCTGATAGACCCCAACCACATAATGCAATATATATGTATCAGCACATAAGCAGAAAGGGATCTTGGAGTCATAGTGAACTCCAAGATGAACATGAGTCATCAGTGTGATGAAATCATCAGCAAAGCTAACCACATTTCATCATGCATCAGCAGATGCATGACAAATAGAAGCAGGGAGGAGATACTTCCCCTCTATGCGGCATTGGTCAGCCTACAGTTGGAGTACTGCATCCAGTTTTGCACGCTGTACTTCAAGAAGGATGTCGATAGACTCAAGAGGGTCCAGAGGAGGGCCACTCTTATGGTTAGGGGCTTACAGGACAAGCCTTATGAGGAGAGACTGAGGGACCTGGACCTCTTCAGCTTCCGCAAGAGATAGCTGAGACGTGATCTTGTGGCCGCCTACAAATTCATTAGGGGGATGCAGCAAGGGATCGGAGAGGCTCTGTTCACCAGGGTGCCTCTTGGGGTAACAAGGAAAAATGGTCACAAACTGACAGAGAACAGATTTAGGCTCGATGTCAGGGAGAACTTCTTCATAGTAAGGGTGGCCAAAATTTGGAATGGGCTTCCAAGGAAGGTAGCGCTCTCTGCTACCTTGGGGGTCTTTAAGAGAAGGCTAGATAGGCATTTGGCTGAGGTCATCTGACCCCAGCACTCTTTCCTGCCTAGGCAGGGGGTCAGATTTGATGATTTGTTGAGGTCCCTTCCGACCCTAGCATCTATGAATCTACAATTTTAAAACAATTTGGAAGCCTACCAGTGCCTCAATGATAATTATAAAATTAATTCTAAATTTCTATATATTTTGGCATTTGATTTTGTTCTTTTTAACATGGAAAATCTGAGCTTCCCTTGCCTGCTTTACTCACCAGGATATGGGTCCAATTTCAGCTGTCCCCATTCTACTTTGTGGTGCTAAGCATCCCTGATATACCAGTGCCTTCCCCCTGCTCATGCCATTGCCCCTCACTCCCGAGCCACAACCTGCCACCCCCGCCTAGCCAGTGTCCCTCACTCCAAACCCACAGTCTCCTGGCCCTGCCACTGTCTCCTGGCCCTGCCAATGCCCCTCACTCCCAACACACATCCTCCTCAGCCCTGCTGGTACCCCTCACTCTCAACCCACTGGTCACCAGCCCCAGACCCCAGCCTTCCACATTGGGAGCCTGAGGGCAGGGGGAAGTGGGTCCAGAGTCAGGGGCACCAACAGGGCCAGGGCCAGGGCCTGAGGGGCAATGACTGGAGATCCCTGCTCATGATGAACCCTTTTTTAGTGAGTTTTCTATATTGAGTTCTATCCCAAGTAGGCTAAACTTGGTAACACATCCACATAGTTACAGGGGTGTTGGTTGTAGCTGTGTTGGTCTAAGGACATAGGCAGACAACGTTCTTTGTGTAAATCTGGTGTCTTTTATTAGAGTAACTAAAATAGTTGTAAAAAATCCTCTTTGCAAACTTTCAGGTACAAACACCCTTCTTCAAGCAGAAGGAGTGTCACATAGTCACATGCACTAAACCTTATGAGTATTCAGATTTATCCATCATTGCTTTAAAAATGTAATTTTGATTTTCCAGTTAAAACAGAAGTGTTGTATTTCGTTGCGACTAAAAGTTGCTATTGGCTGAGTTTCAAAGATAAAATGACCTATTTTACTGCAAAAATGCTCAGACTGTTGTGTATAGAGTACTTGTGCTCTGTAGATCAGTTATTTGTGGTTTGTAGAAATTTTGTTTTCATGTGTTTTTATCTATTTTTGCTTTCTATTAAATGAAACATGAATGCTTGTAGGAGGACATGTAAAGATTGTTAAAAGAAGACAGTCATAGACTTAAAAAAAATCAAGGATGAATACTGAGAGCATAAATACTTTCAGCGACTATTTTTCCATGTAAGAATTCGCAGAGATTGCCATAACTGTATTTATAATCACAAACATGAAGGTCATCAATACAGTGATCATATGGAGAAGGGGAGCTAATATCTGAGGTTGTGAGTGAGGTGAAGGTCAGCTAAGAGACTATTTTAGTTTAAATATATTTTGCAATATGAAAAAGTTCATTCATGTTTTGAAGCTGTGACTTTTTGTAGCAAACAATTTGTCAGGTAACCTGTTTCTGTAGCGACCTTGATGGATACAAATATAAAAATCACATTCCTATGTAATTGTACAGTGGGAATGCAGTAACTGTCGACATTTAATTTCTCTGAAGTGTACTTACGGCAGGTTGTGTTTTGTTTTTTCAGTGCTCCTGGGAGTGGCCCCATGTTCAAGTCCACTACTGTTACTGTGAGAGATAATTGTAATGAAATCTCACAAAATGCTGTCGTAGACTCTTCTAACAAACAACAAGATTTCAATTCCACATTAATGCACAAGGCACAGAATACTAAAGATATTGCTTCTATTGCTTCTTCCACTTCTGAAAGTACAAGCAGTAATGCATCTGACACTAATAAACTTGGGAATCAAATACATGGAGCTCAAGGACACAAAGTTGGATTCTCTTTTGCTTTTCCAAAGAAAGCTTCTGTCAAACTGGAGTCCTCAGCAGCTGTTTTCTATGAATATAATGATGAAACATCTTTTGAACATGGAGTTAGCAGAAGAAGTAGATTTGTCCCAGGTTCCTGTAATCTTCAGTCTCCATCCACAACAGAAATGGTTCTGTGCTCTGAGGAGAAACATAATGATATTCACTCACTAATGGAAAAATGTATTGACACAGCAGAAGCTTCAGAATTTCAGGAACCAAAAGAACTAGCCAGTAATGAAAACACAACACTCGAGAATACAGAAATGCTGCCTGCTGTTTCTCATTTGGAACAACCTATGTATTCTGTTTTGAATGGCTACTGCACTGACATAAATTCAACAGCATTCCCAGATACAACTCCACCCACAGCTACCATCTGTAATCAAGAACTACGCATGGAATGTAACACTTCTGACCTACTGGGAAACAAATCCACAGCTTTTACTGTCACAGAGGATAATTTGTCTTTGCATGATATCACTAAGGAAAATAAGGAAGGCATTAATAGTAATTCCTCCAAGGCTGAAAATGAAATTAAAAAACTTGGGTCCAATGTATTAATTTCCTCAAATTATGACGGGAGCAGTGCAGCCTTGCAAAATAAATCAGATTCATATAAAAGATCTTGTGAACCATTTGTTCCTGTCCTTAGTAAACATGGATCTACTATTCTTCAGTGGCCATCTGAAATGTTAATTTACACCAATACAGAACCATCACTTTCCTACAGTTGCAATCCTTTATATTTTGACTTCAAGTCATCAAAATCAACTAACAGTCTAGAGAAGAGTAAGCATGAGTTAAATGTACCTCACTCTCACCACAAGACTGAGTCTGACCGGAGCCTAGTTTGGGATTATGCTGATAAATCTATTTCAGAGTTAGCTGACTGTGAAACAGAAATGTGTAAGAATGTGTGCAATCATGCATCCTCAATTAAAACTGATGGTGTTTTAACTAAAAGCTGTGATTCTGAAAAACAAGTTAAATTGTGCTTAGACAACTCTTTCAGAATTGGAGAAACAGAAAAGTACCACATTTCGAGAAGCAATTCACGACAGGATACTGCGATAGATGAGGGACAGAATAAAGGATGGATCAAAGAAACTTGTGAAAAATGGTTTCGCAAAAACAGAAAAAGAAAAGGGAGGAGAAAACTGTGTCATCATCATCATGGGAAAACTGGAAAGGCAGTAGATGAAATTTCTTTAACAGCTGGAGAGGAAATTAATTATCTTAATGAAAATAAACTTCAGCCGCTTCAGAATGCTCCAAACATGTGCAAGTCTGAAATTAGCAGCATGTGGTTAGCTTCAGAGGAAATGCAACAGTCATGTCAAAAACCTGGCATTGAAAACAGTGATCATAAAAGAGTTATGTTCACAGCAGCACACATACATAAGCATAGGGGCACATGTGCTATTTGGAACACAGCAAATAGCAATGACCACTGCACTAATTTTAAACATCTCCACAGAAAATACAAAGCAAGCTCTCACAAATGCTCAAAAAAATTAACTTTGAATTCCAGAAGACATAACTTAATGTACTCTAGAACATTTTGTGGTTGGAGAGTCAAAAGGTCTACCTGTAGTCCAGATCATAAATGTCTGGGCCAATATAATAAGGAAAAATGTACAAGTCAAAGCCAGTCTATAAAGAGAGCTTACAACTTTCTGACTGATGAACCTGAACGATCCCATAGAAAACGAAGACAACATACGTATTCTTGTTCATCAGATGAAAGTTCATATAAACAGACATTTTTATCACAAGAGTGTTTAAATCAAATGAGTAATCTAACTGTACCGTGTAAACCTAAAGGGAAACGGAGAAGGAAAAAAAATAGAATTCATCATGCATTTGTTGACAGGGAACTAAAAAGAAATGAAAATTATAGGCCTTTGAAAGACAGTTCTACAGTAAATATTTTGGGGGAATTGTTAATTCAAGATAATATAGAACAAACAAAATCTCAACCCATAATGGATTATGCAAAAGATAAGGACCAAATAATGCAGTTGGGAGAAAACAATTTGCCTCTACAAGCTGATAGTTTGCATTCAGTAGAAAAAGACAAATCAACAGAGTGTTTCAGGATGGAGAGCCCTCCAAATGCATTTTTGGAGGATGCCACACACTCTGCTTCTTCTGTTTCTGACCATTGTGTTCAAACAACAGCAACACAAGAAAACAAGCTGGAAGAAGAAAAGAAACATGAAAATATAACTGTTCATGAAACTCAAGCTCCATATAAAGTGCCCAATATTGACAGAAATGTGGAACAAACTCCTCCTAAATCTTATCTATGCCACTATGAAGTAGCTGAAACTGTACCACAAGAGAAAATAAATGAAGCAACCAGTGAATGGTTACGGTACAATTCAGGCATTTTTAACAGCCCACCACCTTTGCCATTCAAAGAAGCACACATAAACAGTCATACCTTTTTAGCCACTGAACAGATACTTACCCCATTCACATTACCTGATCAGACATTGATATTTCCCCAAGAAAACCATGAGAAATTTAAAGATCTGCAATGTGAGGCCTATCAGCAGATCATGCAGCAAAACATGCTGGCTAACAAGATGAAATTTACCTTTCCTTCCCCTGCAATTCAACCTTCTAACTCTCCTCTGCAGCCATTACCCTTGCAGCAGCCACTGTGTTCTACCTCTGTAACCACAATCCATCACACTGTTTTACAGCAGCATGCTGCTGCTGCTGCCGCAGCTGCAAGTACCTTTAAAGTTCTTCAACCTCACCAACAGTTCCTGTCACAAGTCCCAGCTCTTTCAAGAACACCTGTACCTCATCTATCAGTTGGACCTCGACTTTGTCCAGGAGGCCACACAACTTTTATTGCTCCCCCACATTTGCCACTAATTCCAACTTCAGTTCTTCATCCAAGTCACCTGGCTTTTCCTCCTTTGCCCCATGCACTTTTCCCCTCGTTGCTGTCCCCACATCCAGCTGTCATTCCATTACAGCCCCTCTTCTAGGCTTGACTTTCTAGAATACAAATAGGAAGAAGAACTCCAAGTAAACATATTGCTCTATCTAAAGCACTCCTAGGTTTTGACATTCTGCAAATGATTGAGTTTGGTTAAAATGCCTCATTAATTTGGAATCATTTACTATAAGTGTAATGATGCAAGTACTTTATGTAAATTTCTGATCTATAATATAATTAAAGCACTGAATAGTCTGACACTAATATGAACTATATATATATATAAGTGAAATTATGTCTTAGAATATAATGTACATAAAATATATTTATAGTACTGTAATTTATGTTGTAAAGTATGCTCCTTTTTTTTAATCTTTGTGTACTTGCACCTATTTACTGTTTAGACAAAGCTAATGCACTATGTTTTGTACTATGTTCCTTGAAACTGTAAATCTAGTGACAAACTATCTCTTGCAATAAATTTTTGTTAACTAAGTATATCAAAAATCATTCATTGTAAGCCTCACAGATGTTATTCTTCACCCTCTGAATAATGTTCCCAACTCTGCTATATTTGGATCAAGTTTTCTATCATTCAGTGATTTATCACCAAGGCTCAGAGGTTAATACCTTAAGGGCAAGTATCTTACTGAGCAAGGCAAAAAGGGTAATAGATCTGTTTGTGTTAGCAGTTCAATGTCACTGAGACAAATTTTGCTTACAAGCAGTATGTGACCAAACTACCATCTGTTTGAACCACTTTATTTTTATTATTTATTTAACCACAAAACATGTACCTAAAATACCAAAAAAAATGTAACTAAAGTAACATAAATGACAGCTAAAAACAATAAAAGCAGAATATTAAAGAACATCATCTAAGACTATCAGTGCTTGAATATTAAAGAATAGAGAGGCCCAGCGTACCATCAAGCACCCAGTTATTCTCTACTTCCAAGAGGCTATTTTGTACATACATCTATGTAGGAGATTACACCCACAAAAATATTTTAAACCTGTAAGGCTACAGGCATAGTGGCATACAAGCATAGTGAATAGTCATTGATGTAACTGAAATTCTAGGACTAGGGACAGAAATTAAATATAAACTGGTATAAGTGACCAGAAACTGTTTCAAGAATGTAATACAACAGAAGTTCAGTGTACATAAACTGCTTTCAAAATGGCCAAAACTGGTCTAAGATAAACATGGATGGATGTAAATCAGACTTAATTGATTTAGCTTAAATTCGTTCCTTGAACTTCTGTCCCAGATCCCTTCACTATTCAAATTAACTCACAGAACCTTGGCATCCTTGGATGTTTTGCACTTCTGCTGTGATCCCCTCCACTTCACACTCCCCTTGCAGGGTGGGCAGGCTAGCCTTGGCCCAAGCTGTATGATCTAGCACCACCCTCTGTTTCTGGCCTGGAACACTTCAGGCATATGGCTGCATTTCCAGAATCAAAAGTGAATGTCTGTTCACTTGCTTATCAGTTCAATCTATGCAATTTAATCAATTCAGCCTCTGGCTTTTTAACTGTCTGTATTTAGCTTAGATTTGCTAGTATGAGTGTTGATAATATAATTTTGATAATATAATTTATTGTATACCTGAGAATGGAGGCTGCTCATAAAAAGGGGTAAATATTTAAAGTGTTCTCTTGATGGATATATAACTCAAATTTATTTCAGTGGAAGACAGCTAAGCATATCAGAGGGGAGAAATTTTTGCCACTGGTATAAATTAAGGATGTATTTCAAAATGGCAGTGATCTGTAAGAATAATGGGAAGAGTTATCAATAGTGTCAAACCTGACTTGGAATTTCTAATCTTTTATGAGATTGACTCATATACTTAATATTGCATTAAACTTTATTCCTAAATTGTTTTGTGTTTTGGCGGGATGTCATCAAAATTATAATATATAATAATAAATAATGTATACCTTTTTAATGTTCATCATACAATTCCCCTCAACCTACAAATCCCACTTATTTAACTCTAAACTGATCTAACACTTATTAAAGTCAAAGGATTCTTTCCACTGAGTTTAATGAAGGCATATCAGGTCTTTCCTTCCAACACAGCCCAAATTAAAGATGGACCTGATTTTGGAATGTTGGTTTATTTTTCAATAGGGACAATGCAACTTAATTTAAATGAGACAAATTATGAGAGAGAGAACTAGAATTTGGAGGCTGATCTATAGTAGGTCACATATTCTCCAGTAATAAAATGCCATGTCTAGCTCTAAAGTTAATGGTGGCTTCCTGTCATCATTTAAAAAGTTATGATAAAATTAAGTATAAATAAAGTTCAAGAAAATATAATTTCTGAAGGTTATAAAAGAACATTGAGTATTTAATATCTATTTTACTCATAAAAACAAGCAAAATCACATCTTAATTGGTTCAGATACTATATAATGGAGGTATTTTATTTTCATCTATAATATTAGAATTTATTGATTAAAAGGCAAGTTTTATTATAATATTACATGAAAACATACAAGGAAATTGATTGTATTCCATTTCAATTTTAGAGCTTTGGTGCCTACACATTAATTTTGCTTTGTAAAAAGGATAAATGTATATCAATATGCCCAAAGGTGATAACAGAGAGAAAATGAATGATTTAGGTTTCAAAGGTGCTGAACATACACTGATGTATTTGTGGAATGGATGCTGCACAGACATACTCCTTTGAAAATGAGGTCAATGATATGGTAGTTTAGGGAGAAGGCTCCTTAGTTAATCATTTTTGGGAGGATGCGGTAGTGTAACTATGAGTGAGCAGGCAGGTCACTAGCCCCAGGTACCAACCTTAGAGAGGGTGTGAGAATGGAGCTGATACAATGCCTGGCCTGGCCAATTCTACTTCTGAGCTTGTTGCTACTGTAGTCCTTGCCTCTGCCACTCCAGCCCTTGCTGCAGCTGCTACCCAGGGCACAGGGTCTCTTCTGTGTAGATGACTACTTTTGCTTACTCTGGTATATTAAAAATTATACTTTTTCACATATTTTGTCAAATTTACTTTTTCTAAGTTGAGTTTAAGGTTTGTCTACAATGCATGGGTGTGAAGGACTCAATTAATTCTAAATGAGCCAGCTCAGGTGTCAGAAGTAGCTTAACTGAGGTAGCCAGGAGATCCATATGTGGTCATTTCCATGTTTCTTAGTTCCTTTTATAGCTAGTATAATATCAGCATTGTAGTGTGAAGTGTAAACATGCCTTTAGATTCAGGTACTTCATTCAAGCAACAAATTGTATCTAACACATTATTTAGGAAGTATTAAGAGCAAAATCAAAATATTATATGATGTCTTAATTAGAAAATCAGAAGATTCTATAGAAAAATAATTAGTGCAACTTCTCAGACTAATGATGTTTATGCTATAGCTGGCTAAAATTTTCCAACTTTCAACTGAAAAAAATCTTCACTGAAAAATATTTTTTATTAACATCCAAAATTTTTTCCAGTATTCCCCCTACCTTTCTTTTTACATTTTCCTTGGAATTTTACTAAAACAATTCCTATGTTCAGTTTCAAAATTTTAAAGTACAGAAACAAATATTTAGTACTGTATAATTTTTTTAAAGTCACTACTTTTTAATAATCTACAAGCCAGCTATAGTAAAATACCAAAACCTTTAGGGGTAAAAATTATTTATAAAGTAATACCTTTAGCACTGGAAGTGTTTTCTATCCACAAGTTAATAAAACAACATTCTCAGAAACACAAACTGAGTTTACGATTGAAAATGCTACATCAATTTTTAATATATACATATATATCATTTGCATTTGTGTTTCAATACCAAATAAATAACCTTAATAAATACATTATCTAACTGTAGTTCTGCTTTTTCCAATGTTATTTGTATTGTAGATTTCATGTATACTTCTACTTCTTTACATAGTTTCATGTGTAAGTAAAAACTCTGCAACTGCTGAATAATTGAAGACATCACTATTATTATATATACAATCTGCCCAATTTGTTAAATCTTAACAATATCTTTAAGTTATAGATTTTGTTAAATGTTTTCCCATTCCCAGAACTGCTATATAGAGAAATGATTGAAAAATTAATATGGTGTACTGAGATGAGACAGGTGTTTTTCCCTCACCTGCCCTTGGAAAGCAGCAATCTGTCCAGACCATGACCTTCCTGGAGACGTAGCATTTCTCAGGTAATATGATCCAGAAAATAATGTTCTAAATGGGATTTTTCAAGCATTAAGAATCATAATGATCTTGCATTGTTATGGGCAGGTTAAACTAATTACATACTTACCTTTTTGGTCTGTGGATACATGCAACCATTAAAATGCCTTCAATACATGAAAAAAAAACAAATTGTTTGTCTGATTTCCTTTATTGTACATAGCCAGAAATTATCTCAAATCTTAGCTCAACTGAAGAGGAGTAAACCCCAATAAAGTTTTTGCAGGAATGAACAAAATGGTGTTTGGATATATCGTTACAGCTAATTTTCGTATTATAGAGCCATTATTGAGTGCCTATTGAGCACCTACCAATCCAAACTACAGTCAGAGGTTACTGTGGGCACTCAGCATCTCCCAAATAGTTGTGAGTTGTGTATTGGAAGAAAAAAATGCTTGAGATATGTTTAAAAGATAGATATAAATAGATATAGATATCTTTTAAACATCCCTCAAGCATTCATTTCTTCAAATGAGAACAAATTCCTGCAATAAAAATTACACCAATCCTTTTACTGGAACTGCCCCCATTTTTTTGAAGACTTTTATTTTATATTTACACTCTGTTTGTTGTTTCTTTCTTCATTCTTATAGCCTTAATGCAGCAAGTTACTTAAATATGCAAATGTAAAGCTGACTGTAAATATGTAAATAATCAATTTGACTTCAGTGGAAATGCCCTTAATGGCAGGCACATCTCTATTTATAAATAGTGTATCTGCAAATTAGCAGCCAGCAGAAGTATTACATCCATTTCTTTTCCGTTTAGTTACCTGATAGAGAAGGCATGGTAATTAGTTGATAAAAACCTTCAGTGCTGTTTTCATTTTGACTTGTACCTTTGTACTTGGCTTTGTCCTTGACTTAAGGTTGAACAATACATCCAGTACATTTAAGTTATTTTAACCATTATGCTTATTTGACTAGTCTATTAACATTCTCATTTTTCAATGCTGGAAGAGAAGGTGAAAATTCACTCTAGTGAGAATCAGTGAATTTACTACAAAATGTAATTTAAAATTGCTTGAAACAATTTACTTTTCTGATGCCATCATTCCTCCTCTCCCTCCCCTTCTTCCCCTTGCCCCCTCCCCACCACACTCCCTGCCTCTATCGCTTTTAATTTTTAGTGTATTTTAGGTTTTGATATCAGCATGAATTTTCAATCTTGGAAGTGGGTCCCACATTGAGAAAAGACTTGTTACAGGAAAATTATGCTCTGACAATATACAACAGATCGCCATCATATTATCCCTTTTTAGCACTTGGTATGGCTCTGCAATCACAGTCAAAAAATTCTCTAGCTGAAATATGAATATTTTACTAATACTTATGTCAAGCAATCGATCTTTTAAACTGTGATTTTTCCTTTTGTGAAAGTGTCTTACGTAGCAGGTTAAATGCCTCAGGTGGGCAGTCCTTTTATATTTTGCTGTTTTGTACTATAATTGCTCTTACAAAAGTTTCTAATTTGTTAAACATCTACATTTTGAGCCTTCAGTATAGTTTTTACAGTGACTTTTTATAACATACATAACATATTAGCAATAAATCAAAAGTTTATTTAATAACTTTCTTCATTTAAAATATTTTTTGAATATATTGAACAGTATGCTCTTCTGGTGTAAGGCAATGCAGCTCTTTTGGTTTCTGTGAAAGCCAGCAGAGCCATCAATTTGCTGCCTAAGCTGAAGATGCAGACCAAAGTATTTTATAATTCTTTAACATTTCATAATTAACATAAGCAGTAAGTCTCTAAGACGCACTTCTAAATCGTTATCACTTTGTAAATGAGCCTATGATATTTTGACATTTCCAATATCTGTTCTAAAATCCATATTAATATCTTTATTTTCTAATCTATATTATTGTATATTGTTTAAGTAACTGTATATATGAAAACTGTGCCACTGTACATGCATGTGCAATTTACTCTTGTAAAAAAAATACCAAGTTATACCAGTGCTTTTTTATTGAAATTTTAGATTTTTTAGTGAAGTAGGATATGTAGAGTATTATGCAAATGCCATTAACTTTATAAATTATTATGGGATATAATATGTATACAGAATGTTGTGGATTGTTTTGGCTAAATGTGTCCAGAAGCTATATGCTTTAATATTATTTTCTTCATATCATACTTTTTCATTTTTACTCTGGTATTTTGTAAAGGTTTGTTCATTTTTCTTTACCAATTTGTGACATCATCAAGGTTTCTACGAATGTGTATTTTAAAATAATATCTAGGTTTTTTCCTCTGCTCCTAATAGTAAAAATCCATGTACCTGCTGGATCAGTTAGATGATTTTTTAATTTAGTTTCAGCCTTTCAACTTGATAGATATTTCCCATGCTTGAATACCAGATAAAATTTCTATCCGTAGTCCAAATTACGATTTACTGGAGAAGTCCTGGCCCCTCAGAATGGGGAATTTTGCTATGTGTTCCTAAATAATGTTCTTTATTTATTAAAACTTGGCTGACATATTTACTCCTCTCAGTCCAATATCAATTCAATATAAAATATGTGGTAGCAAAGTTATTTCTAATTATAAAAGGTATTTCTTGATATAGAAAAATAGAAAATGTTCTATTTAAAGATAATGTGTTTGTTTCTCTGTATTTATCGTATAGCATTCAGTTTCAGGAAAAGTAATATATCCTGAGTCAGAAGGTAATAAGTGCTTTTGCAATTAAAAGCACTGGGCTTTCTCTACATCAAGGCTTTCTCCACATCAAGGGTAGTATAGGGATTCATATGCATTGTGTCAATTTCACATAATATTTATAGAACATGATGTAAGAATCAGACTCATGTGTCTTCAAGCCAAGGAAGGCAGTACAAATCCAGATGGAAAGAAATATAGTCACTAAGCTTCACATTTGGTAACTCATTATGGTGTTTTCATTAATTGTGTAAATGAAAGAAGGTCAATTTAAATGAACAATGGTGGTTTTGTACTGTATATAGATATGTGGAAAAGGGAAGGACATTGTTTCCCCTTTGAATTAAAACAGGTAGGACAGAAATGCATTTTTCACATTATTGTAATTAACATGGATATTTTATATATCTATTATCAGGGACACAGGAATAGGCTTATATTTTGCAGGTGCAAGTTTGCACCTGTAAGTCATTATTGACATGAATATTTGTAGTTAACTTGAAATTGACATAGTAAAGCAGGTAGTCAATGAAAAGCTTCAAGGAAAAGCGGGCTGTTAATATGGTTTGAACAGTGAGGGATGATGGTGCCTATTGTGTGATAAACACTTCAATTTTGCTGGGTGAAAGAAGTTAGTTTCAAGTGATTTTAATACCTTTTTCTTTTGTCCCATATTTTTATCTTTTACATTAGTAATGCCATTTTCCTTGCTAACTATGATTTCTACTAGCACGTCCTACAATTCATCATTGTTACAAAAGACAGAATAATGAGAAAAGACCTGCATAAGTTTGCTCCAAATTAAGTGTTCTTTTTTTCTCTGGAGAAATGATTCAATAGAACTAGGTCTAGGTATACAAAACAGACACTTTAACTTCTCTGTTATTGCCTAGAACTCCACTATTCTTTCTATTGTGTAAGTTATTCTCTACAAGAAGTAATAAAAAGGAAGGCATTGTCATCTAGCAATGCCATTTTACATCTGCTTTTGGGCCTTAGGCACAAGGAAATTCCAAGAGAACAAAACATATTTTTCACAATAAGAAGTGTTATTGATAAGCAGAATCAATGCCATTATAACTAAACATTTTTTTAATCTTGGGTAGTTAAGTGTGATTTACAACCAGTTAAAAAAAAAAGCACACAAATAAAAATAATAGGGTCAAATGGCCTTTGTTAATGAACACAATATTTAAATAAAGTAATCCAGAGTTCTATTATTTTATTTAGTCACATATGTAAGTTCCTTTTATGATGAGTTTTCTGTTTTTTCACTTTTCAAGTGTTTAGTAAAAAATGGATTATGAATTGGTAGGCATGAAGATTATTATGATTTTACTTTCAGAGGCAGCTGATGTTTCATGCTTCTTAGCTGAGACACTTTGGTGAACAGTCTGCTTTTTAATATTACTTTGCTGCCGGAAATCCAAATTACCATGATACATGGACCATCATGCTTGTAGTGGTGTGATTCTAGCAAAGCATGTCATTAATGAATGACCTGAACATTTTCATTAGAAAGTCATGATTTGAGAACGCTTCCACTATTTGTCTGTTAGAATGATATCCAGTTCATAGAAAGGATGAACTTTACTGGTTGAGTTATATTCTGAGATCTGTTGAACAATGTTTCCCCAAAACTGATTGTGATAGAGGTTAATTGGAATCTTTTTCCTGTAGTAGGGGCATACCTAGTTTGGAGTCTTAAAAATTGATAGCATTTGGGAATATTTTGCATTCTTTCTTCCATAGCATAACAATATAAAAAATAAATCTGTATGCCTAGGGGGATAATGAAAAAGAAAATGCCATTCTGCAGGTAAAAGGAGAGATATGCCAGGCAAGCAGGTAGCATAAATAAGATCTAAAGGAGGAAGGGTGTCAGGCTAAGCAGCCATCTTGACTGGCTTGCTCTCAGGACTCTTCAGCAATTATAAATTAATAATAAAAATAAAAATACATTATGTTAATTTTCTGCATAGAATTTTACATATTCAAAGTTCTGAGAAAAAAATAGTATACTCAGGCATCAATACTGTCTTGAAAATGTGACTGGAGGAATTGGGTAATAGATGGATCCATTGTGCTATGGAGTAATGTGTGAATACAATATGTCCATGGCTATCTAACCCCTTTGGAAAGCACTTGCTGAAAAGTTGTTCAGATAATTGAATTTTCTTTGATAACTGAAACAGTTCTAAGTGATTGTATCAAAAGTAAGTGTATAGATACAGAATTATATTCAAAGAGAAAAGTATACAATATTAACTTCCAAGTTATAATACTATATCTAACTTCAGTGGGTGCGTCCACACATGCAAGCACATGTGCTTGCAGGAGCTCAAATAGAAGCAGTGCAAATTTGAGCTGGGGCTTTTTGCATCAGCGCATGTGCTCAGACATGCACTTTGTTGTGGAGCAAATTGTGCTACTTGGGGCAAAATAACTCTGCCTGACTCCTCTCAGATCTTCAGCCAGGGGGAGCTAGAGCCCAGGGCCAGCACCTGTGCTGTCCCCAGCAGTATAAAAAGTTGCCCTGTCCTGGCCCCAGCAGTATAAAACCCACCCTGGCAAGTAGCTCAGGGCTACTAGCTCTCAGGACCTTCTGGGGCCCAGCCAGTTGGTACCTGGGGACACTACCCCTTGTGCCAGCTCGACTGCTGAAGCAGCCCTGAGAGTTCCCTGCACCCTCTACCCACTGCAGCAGTCTGGCAGTGGGGGCTGCTGCCTGGCTGTGACCTGCTGTGCACCTGCCAGACTCGGATGGGGACTGCACAGCCAGTAGAGGCATCTGCCCCTCTGGGCTAGCTGCCAATGGATTGCGGTTGCAGGGTTGACCTTTGTGCGGCACTATTGCCATTTTTGCCCCCTGCCTGGTCATCTGAGCAGCTATTGCCCAAAAGATGTTCCAGGTGTAATGGCCTGCTTTGAACTGTTAAAGTATGTCCTCCTGGCCCCATTTGGCCAGGAGGTCAGTCACAGCCAGCTGGGTCCAAGGTGCCAGCTCTGAGCAAGCAGGGTCCTGCCACTGGCCTCCCTAGCAGGAATTCTGGTGTTCCCTATTGGAAAACTGAAAAATACCTGATAAAAAAAAATCCTAAAGTCACTCTGTAAAAGACCCCAAAATCCATGTTCCTCCACAATTAAAACAAAAGACCACTATAAAGAGAGAGAGAGAGAGAGTGAGACAGAGACAGCGATCAGTTGGACAATATTTATTCGATATATCTACAGTGTTAAAGTAAGTCTCTTATCATAATAATAAAGTGAACTATAAATACAGGTTTCATGAATTCATATTTTGCTGTCCTCCTACAGGGCGATGGCCGCCACACAAAGGGGTGGTCCCCCACACAAGGGCTACACACCCCAACAGGGGGTTCAGCCGCCCAACAGGGGGTTCATCCCACACACAAAGGGTTCAGCTCCCCAAAAAGGGTTCAGACCCCCAACAGGGGGGCTTGGCACTCTCACAAAGGGTACAGCCCCCCACAGGGGGTTCATCACCCCACACAAGGGGTGTGGCCCACATGCCGCACCCCAGCCCCCTGATTGCTGCCCCACATAGCTGCATCTCTCACCAGCAGCTGCAGCCCCCTAATGGCTGCCCCACCACCCAACCTACACCCCCAGGTCCCCAAGGCTATCCCCACACACAGGACAGCGGGGGGGCAGAAGGGCTCAGGCTGGGGCCGCTGGTGCTGTCACCCTGCCCCGCACTGTGTGGGTGGGGCCCCAGTCAGCAGACAGCAACTTCAACTGCCAGTAAGTGCTGGGGTTTTTTTTTTAAAAGTACAGGGTGGGGGGGCAGGGATGGGGGGTTTGGGGGGATGGGGCCAGCTCCAG
>NW_017729031.1:66716324-66727415 GCF_001723915.1 Gavialis gangeticus
AGTCCCTTCCCCCCTCCTCCTGCTCCCCCCAGACCCCTTACTCAACAGCATCAGAGCCCTGGTGCTGAAACACGCAGCTGGCCAGCTGCATGTTTCAGCACCAGGGTGAGGGGCAACCATAGAGATGCTCTGGCAGCCAGAGTGTCTCTTTGGAGGACCTAGCCTCCGGTTGCCTCAGGGAACAGTCCCTGAATGCCTTTTTTAGACCCCAGGATATATAGGAATCTAATTTTCTCCCCATGCTGCAAGTTTGCAGCATGGGGAACATTTTTTTGTTCCCGCACATGCTTGTTGCCCTGCCTCAAAAGGGTTTGATGAGGAACAAGAGGCATGTGCACGCTTGTGTGGATGTGCCCAGTGTAGAGATGCAGTGCTGTATTAAATAAAGCTTAAAAAGAGAATAATTTGTTACACAATATGAGTTATTTAAAAAATGACATTTTGATAACCAAAGGTTTGGATTATTGAGGGTCAGATAACTGAGTCTGTACTATATTGTGTTCAGTTGAAATGAAAAATTATGATTTTAAAGAACAATGATTGCTGTCCTGATAGGTGTCCTGGAGGAAGAAGGTAGTTTTACAGTCTGGTTGGGAGCTATGTCCTGGAAAGGCAGCATAAAGAAAAGCAGGAAAATTCTTCTGGGTAAGGTGAGCAAACAGGTAGAGGCTGGCATAGTTCATAGAGCTAAAACTGCAAACCAATAAGATAAATACACAAAGAACTGTGAAGGGCCTTAAAAAAAGACTACAAGAAACTTTATGAAACTGTACTAAACCTTATGGAAAGTAGTGATAATTAATCTCTAGAAACCCACCACTTCTATTTACCCATTGCTCCTTTTGGAGTATTTTTACCTTTTAACCCCTGGATATAGAAAGGGTGGGATTTCCTGACACACTGTTGTGGGGCAGTAGTACAAACAGCAGGAGCTCTCAATCCTGAGGCACCAAAGGGACTAATTACCTGAAAAGATTTAAGTTGCAAACACCTATTAGAATATAGTGTTTTGGGGGGTTTTTTCACAAAGAGAAAAGCTGTGTTAGAGCATGATCTGAGCCTTCCTATGGCTGAAGGTCTAAAGTTTTTTATTTGAGCTTTAAATGTTTCAAAATCCCACGACTGCTGTGTCACAGTGTGAATATTTTTTTATCAAAGCTAGTTCTTTCCATCATTTTTCATTGTCGTGCAGTGTTATGAAGCTTAACATAGCTGATAGATTTGATTTGACACATCACAAGAAGATGTGTCAGTGGGAACATCTGAAAACAACACGATTCGCTCAAAAACAGCAGCCACAATTAAAGAAAAAACCCTCTTGTAATACATTTAAATAAAACTGATTTACATATGATGACAAGGATTATATTCTTTATTAGCTTTTTTCATGTTCTGGTGAGATGTCACACATAATCACTAGTACAATTAGAAATGAAATGCAGGAAGGAATAGGCAGAAAAGTATGTTGATGACATGTTTAGCATAATTCTAGCAAGAGGTCCAGTAACATGCATATAGTCACCAGGGACTCCATGGTTGCCTTTGTTCTACACAAGAAGCCACAATGAACCTCTTGATAGCTGCAGAGATAGAAAGCTCTTCAAGGTAGATTGGCAAGTTCATAATAATTTATAATCGAAAAATTCTTCTTCAACAATGTAGTCACCCCACAGTTGTAAATGGATTGTGTAATGGGTAGAACACAAAGCTAAATTTCACCCAGTAGAGAGCAGTGGTATGTATGTATATTTATGTGTATGCCTATATAAACATCTTTCTATGTTGAACAGTCAACATAGCACCATGGAGAGAAGTAGGAAAGACGGTATTTTTTTCATGGAAGTCATGATAAACATTTTTTCTGTAGTAAATTACTAAAATTATGCTGCTTAACTTAATTAGAACCCAGCTTTGGAACTCTTCTTTTAAGCACTCTTCCTTCTGGTAAGCATGATCTCAGCTGGGTAGTTCTATAGACTTTAAGCATTCTGTCAGTAGATATTTTACTGCGATGTGTTGGTGTGCCATATGATATGATCATGTTAAAGTAACAGATAAAATAATATGATGTTATATGTTTCCCTTCATTCAAATAACAATTTCCATGTATCTAAAATTTAAAAAAAAAGATTTCAGTTCATGGTTGTTTCTGACCTTTTCATGAGACTACAAAGATTTCTTACCATGAGCTAGTTACTGAACAGTTATATGGAAGTAAGTGGAAGTTTAGGTTAGATTCATTTTTGCACCCTTCATGCAATGAACCTTTTTCTTCCACAAAATATTTATACACATTCAAAGGACATAAAAAATTAATGTATTATTCCAAAAAGTGACGGATGATTTTATGAATTTGTTGCCATGTAATAAGAAATATAAGAAACTGATAAATGACTTGAATTATCACTTTTATGATTACAAATTCATAGCAAGAAGGACCTGAAATCTTAAATCCAAATATATGAAGGGACAGGTTATGACTTCTCCCTTTATCCTGAGTCTCCTTCCTTTGCCCATTGGACTGAGGTTTTTTGTTAACTTTGCTGTCGGCATGATGCTGGTTGTCTTTTGGAGTCTGGGAAGGAATTTTCTGTCACTGCCTTACTGGGCCTGGGCAATGTGCCTTTTTTTTCATCTTCCCTGTAGATTGAGTTGGTTAATTAATAAAGTTAATTCTCACAATTTGACAGGAACTTAGTGCAGGGAATAAGTCAGTACAAGATCTAGTTGTCTCATAAAATGGAATTGAAAGATTTAGGGAAGGCATCTGCTAAAGGAGGTGGTAATAATTTGAGGGGCTTCACTCCCAATGCCTTCTGCAACAAGGACCTTTTTTTCCAGTGTCTTAACCCCATATATACAGACAGGAGGGAAGTCTCAGGTATCAGGTTAACAGTATGGAGAAGGGAGTTGGTAGCAGCTTCCTTAGTTGACATGGATCAAAGAAGGAAAAATTACCTGGATTGGACAATAATTTACCTGAACTGGACAAATTATTATCAGATACTTCCCACATGTGCAATCTAACTTTTTTTAAAAAGAGAAAGAAACATTCATGGTTCCTTGTCTTTCTTCCTGTTGGTTCTGGGACAATGGCTAAGATATGTATATTAGAACACGATACAAAAATGAAAGATGGATGCTGGAACCTGGATTGAACATGGGGCTGTAGTAATTAACTACATTGATTTCCAACTCAGTTAAAAACTGTGTGTGTGACGTAAGACAAATCGTGCTTCTCCATGCCTCCTTTATAAAACTAGAATAATTGTTGCAATATGCTTTGGAATAAACATTTCATTAAGAGCTGAGTTTTATTGTGGGGTTTTTACTTGTTAAAAATAAAATGTATAGTTCATCTATTTTAGAAAAAGACCAAGGAAAACCAGTTGCACTACTGATATTGAACAGTAACAAATTTTTTTTTTAATACAGAATATCGCAAAAGCAATTACAACTGATATAGAAATAAGTATATATATTAAAATATATTTAATTTATTATTGCAATACAGTACCATCCCCTCTGGTAAAATACAGTTTGTCGCAGGGCACTGAAGTGCCCTGCTCCTAGGGAAAAGTTACAGGTGCTGGTTGCCGGGGCAACCACAGTTCGGTCAGCTGACCGGAAGGGGGCAGGGCCTGGCCTATATAAACAGCCCAGGCTGAGGCCAAGCAAGCAGTTCCCTGCTAACATCTGAGGGAGAAGGAGCTCTGCTGGAGGGTGCAGCCTAGAACAGTTTGATGTCCTGAACAGCTTTGGCTCGAGGGTACTGGGAGGAGAAAGCCCCGGTAGAGATTTGAGTGACATTTAGCCAGAGGGCTAGAGGTTGCGTTTTAGCCAGGAGGCTTGGTTTTGAGTTGCAGCCATCTGGCTCATGTTATTATATGTTGTAGTTTGGTTGTTACACCGGAGGACCGGGTGAGGCTGTAGGGGTTGGTGGAGGCCTCACTGGGGCGCCACCGTGGTGTGGAGACCCCAGTGCCAGAGAGGGCACATCATTTAGGGGTGCACTGACCCCAGAGCCCTGAGAAAGGGCACAGTGCATTGGGAGCCAGGTAAGGCCAAGGCCGCCTGAGCCATATAGGAATTGTAGACCCAAGGAGGGGATTTAGGGGCCAGGCATGGCTACGGCCACCTGAGCCCCAATTGTGAGGAGCACCAGAGTGGGCACTGGCGAGAAGCCCAGAGGGTGCTTGCGTTAAGCCCCAGGGAGGGCACACACAGGAATAGAAGCCCCAGGGAGGGGATTCGGGGGCCAGGCACGGCTACAGCCACCTGAGACCTGATTGTGAGGCAGGGCCCCAGTGTGGGCAGGACCGAGAGAGAGAGACTCGGTGGGGGCACGGCCACGAGAAAGGCCAGAGAGCATTCACAGGGAGCACGGAGAAAGGCCCCAGTGCGGGCAACTGAGATGAGCCCAGAGGGCATCTGCCAGGGCGCGGGCTATAGTAAGGCAAGCAAGGGATTTTTACAAGACAATGTCCGGTACATCTGAGAGGTTTGGGGCGTGGTATTAGGGATGGTAGGAGCCACGCGTAACCCTGAGGCTTTAATTCATGGGGTCCACTAAGACGGGACACAAACTGGGATACATCAGGGATACCGTGTCCAAGGGGGCAAAAGGCAGCCTCCCTTAATACTTTTGTCATCAAAGACATGGCAGGCGAGAACGAGGGTGCATGGACACCCACTTGGCACGGTAGGGGGCACTAGGAGAGATCACGGCCGGTCCTGGGTCCCCGCCCTGTGACACAGTTAGTGTCTATCAATACACCACAATACTACATAACAGAAAATGAAAAAAAATACATATAATTCAAAATACAGGGGGGAGGGAATGCTAGGTAGGCAGACTGTAATAACCTCTAGTGGAGATACTATGCCAGAAATCTTTAATCACACCATAAAGAGAGGCCCAGGGTTGTGCAAAAAATCATTAAATTAGCACTAGCTTGGATTCTAATCAGATACTAAAAATGGATAAAGATCTATAAACATTTAATGGATGTGGTATGATAAAGTTCACCAGAAGCACCAAGATTACTTCAAGGAATCTAGGTCTTCACAAATGCCCAAGCACAGAGGAAGGGAAAGATCAGCATGTGAAAGTCTTCTCATCACATTGGACTTGAGGGGTGGAAAATGATCCAGAACCTTTCATTTCTCAAGTGGTTTTTAAATGATTTATCCAAAATGTAGCTTCCTTCTGGAAGTGCTTGATTTTGATTTATAAAAGGATTCTGTAGTAATGTAAGACTTCTTCTAACTTGCAATTGTGAATTCATATCCTGTTGTTTGTACTTTTATTTAAATTATTTACATTTTTTTTACTATGCACACTGGATAGCTACATGAATATATTTTCCAGTAAACTCTGCATTTTTAAAAATAAAATGGTGACAATCATTTGGGGGAAAAAATCTTAAATGATAAACCACCAAAAAATCCAGGCCTGTGATTCTGTGTTTCTGAAGCCTATATAACAGGAAACAAATGTTCCCCAGATACCTTTGCACTCAGTTGGGATTTTTCATTGACATAATTGGCTTGGCATTAGGGATGTCAATTGGGATGAGGTTGCAATATTGTTCTTTACTTTAATGTGTGCTTGGAGATGCTTAAAGTCTCTCTCTCTCTCTTTCTTTCTCTCTATTTCAATAGATGCCACGTCCTTATGCAGCCAAACTTATCTTTCTTTAACTTAGCTATTTCATTTATATGCAGAGGGGTAACAAGCTCTTTCAGTCTTTGCGAGGAGCGGGAGGGAGTAAAGGTGGGCAAGAAGGGAGAGAGAGAAGGGGAGGACAGGAACAGGGAGAGGAAGGAGGAAAGGAGTCTTACCTGCCTTGGTTCTCTTCATTTCAGCAGAAGTTGCTACTGCAGTCGCTTCTCTCATAGCACCACAGGCTAAGCTGCTGCAACTGAAGGAGAGACATTGGCATGGGCTCCCCAGGAGGCTGTTCCTGGTGCTCCTTTCATGGCAAAGCCTCCTGAGGGGGTACATCGTCTTACCCCCTTCTCCCTCCAGATGCAATGCTGTACGTGGAGCTGAACCTGCTGAGCTGCATCTGCTCAGCTGTGCCTAGAGGCTATGCAGGATAGAGAATATAAAGAAGATCCACTGAGGCTGCCAAATAACCTATACCTGATGTCTACAGGTAAGAAATTCCTTGCCTTGATAAATACTGTTTGTGTTAAGAAAGGCTCTTACACTTTAGAAATACTTACATACTAAAATTACATAACTTTGTCCATATATTTTTCCAATATTCAATGTTTCATATACACATTTTTTTGGTGAAAATTTGCTTCCCATTCTTCTGTCAACACAGTAACAACTACAAGAGGTGTCTAATTGTCCATTTCTACCCAATAGTTAATATACAAAAGAAATCCATACAAAATCAGCATGTAGTTAACTTGTGGAATTTATTGCCAGAGGAGGTGGTAGATGAAGATAGCATAGCCTGGTTCAAAAAGGGACTGGATAAATTCATGGATGATAGATCAATTAATGACTATTGAACAGAATGGTTAGAGATGTTTCCCCAGGCATTTCTAAATTAATAATGATGGATGTCAGATAGGGTTTTGAATAGGAGATAGATCATTCTAGATATGCCCAATTCACAGCTTTTCCTCTATAGCATCCATTCCTGCCACTGTCAGAGACAGGATACGGGGCTATATGGACTATCTGTCTGATCCAATATTACACTTCTTATGTTCTTATAAAGCTAAAAAGCTGCAAGGATAAAGTAGTACTCACAATGGAGGGAGGTAACAATGGGGTTCACTACAGGTCCACTCCTGCACTGTTTAACATATAATGATTTGGGAAATGATAGTCAGATGGGCAAATTTGGAAATAACATTAAATTACTGAGTGTCACAAAAAATAAAGCTGCTGATGAGGAACTACAAAAGGATCTCATAAAATGGAGTAAATTGGCAACAAAATGGCAGATGTATTTCAATATTCATAAGTACAAAGTACATTTGAGAAAGAGGAACCTGAAATGCACATACTCAAGCTAGGGCTTTTGAAAAGATGACTGAGAGGTTGGTGGGGGACTCCCCTTTACATTAAGTCATAGTTATGCTAAGCTGTAGTTAAGCTAAGGTGCCAAACAAGAGCTTGAGAAGAACAGGTCTCACTCTGGATGACTCAAGGAGAAATGTATAAAGTAAAATTCATTACTAAACACAGAAACTAGTATGATAAATGAGTAGTAGGAGGAAAATGAAATGAATGAGAGCAGGTGCAAAGCTAAGAGAAGAACTGAACATGCAAGGTGTATGAACTTGGCAAAGAGATGAGTAGAAATTGGTATCTGGACAGAATTGTAGATAAGCATTGGCATGAAAACTTGGGTATTCGGTGTATGAATAGAAGTGCCATGTTATTTGTTATTTATAGCAACCCAGGGGAGCATAATTGATGCACAATGTTGCTACCATTGTCTTGGGCAGCTTTACAGAGTTAGGCTGACTGCCAAACAGACCAGCTAGCATACTGTATAAGTGACAATAAACTTCTCTAAGCTTTTCACCACTGAACACAAATTTAAGTCATTCTTTCTGCATCACACCAGGTTTCCAGAAAGCTACTTTCTAGCACTGGTCTCCTGGAGCGCACAGACCCCAGCAGCCTGAATTCCAAGAACCACGGCAAGCAAGAAGCCACCCAAGCACTACACACTTCAGAACAATAGTGGGATATGGTAGAGGTCTATGAAATAATAAATAGTGTGGACAAAGTAAACCAGGATTTAGTATTTGCTGTCCCTTGCAATGTTAATACTAGGAGACATACAATTAAATTATTAGGAAAGAGGTTTAAAATAGCCAAAAGGAAGTTTCTTTTTCACAAAGCATCTAATTAACTTGTGGAACTATTTGTTACAATATTTTGTAGAGGCTGATTACAACCAAGTTCAAAACAAGATTGGACAAAATTCATGCAGGAGAGGTCCATTAGTGGATATTAAACATTGTACTTAATCATGGTGTTAATGTAATCTTCAGACATTATAGTGCATGATAGTTCAACATCCAAATGAGGACTTCCTAAGCCTCTAAATGTTGAAATATTTAGGGGAAAAGAAGTAAGGACAGAGTAAGTAAGGACGCTCTGGAAAGCTCCTGCAGAAATACTATTTCCTTTAGCATCTATTCTCTGCCACTGTGAAGTACAAGATACTGGGCTAGCTGGACCTGTGGTTTAATCCAGTGTAACATGTCTGACGTTCTTACGTAGCACAATATATTAGTAGAGTATTCTGCCTCGCAGGAGAATGAAAGACACGTATCATTAATAGTCCCTTAGAGTGTAACATAGCAGAATTCTAGAAAGCAGTGCATGCATGACTCATTGCATTCAGCTGATAGTAAAAAGTCAAAGTTTGGACAGCAATTGAAGCAATACAATAATCAAATAAAATCCTCTACTGGTTTGAAAATGTAATGATGACTCAGAGGGTATTACAATACAATTTTGGCAGCATGTCCCACTGGCATGCAGCGAGCATTGCCTACACATCCATCACTTTCAATCTACATACTTTCCCAGCAGCTGCTGTTAATCATGTTGGAAACCTAGGACACATTAGAACAACTTTACCAGAATATTTCTAGGTTTAGGGCATACAAGTGGGAGTGGGGAAGTGGGGTATGCTCAGGTGTGTACTGGATGGCACATGCTGTTGCTGATGTATAGATTTATTCTTCAAACATTACAGTACTGTAAAAAAGATATTCAATGTCTAATTATTTCCTACAAAGCAACAAAGGATACAATAAACTGAAAGACTGGTCACAGTGAAGACCAATAGGGAAGGAGGGGCAGAAAAAATATATTAATCTATATATAAAATATATCAATATAAAGATTTCCAGGGTAAAAATAAAACACAGGGAAAAAAATAAAGCAGTTCATGTTCGGGCAGCATGCTCTGCTGAAAAGTGGAGCCAGGCTGCCTGCAGCTGCACTGCCACTGTCGGGCAGCCTCTGCCTGGCAGGATTGCTGTGGGTCCAGCCCTGGGAGGCTCCTGGACTCTAGGTAAGGCTGCTGGAGCCACTACAGTGCAGACCACAGCCTCCCCTTCTACCCCCAGGGTAACTTGCCTCATGCCAAAGTTCGGGTGACATGGGTGTTCCCCAGGGACAAGTAATAGCCACGCACCTTGCATCACAGCTACTTATCCCTGGGGAACTCCCGTGCTATTCAGAAAACTGGAACCAAACCAACTTATGCCATCCAGTATCGCTACAACATAGCATCATAGTAAAGTAGGGATGGAAGGAACCTCATGAGGTCATCTAGTCCATTCTCCTGACTAAACCAGCTCAGCCAAGTATCTGTCTAACCTCAGCATTTCCAGAGAAGGAGTTTTTCAAGAGTATCTGGCTCACCTGTTCCTGCTCACATACTGACAAACCTGGAAACCCATCAGTGAAGACATTTTGGAAGCTTTCACCATCAGTCAGTTTTGAGATATCTGTCATCATATTCCTTGAATGCTGCTCTGGGGGGTGCCCATACCTGGCTTTGGTGCATGCAAGCAGAAGTGGAGTTCAAGAATGTCCCTCTCTCAGGATGCTAGGAACATGGTATAGACATCTCCTAGAGGTCCACAGATGTTCTGTTTTGAGTGATGGTAGATGATTTCTTTTGCATGAAGGTTTATGGGGTGTCTTTTGTATGTCATAACCAGGGATCCTGGTTTTCTCTGATAAAAAAACAAATCCCCAATCTTCAGATTTAAAAAGTAACCCAAAATCCACATTTTCCGTGATTAGAATAAAACACCACTTATATATGTCTATATATATATTTCAGATATTGTATAATAATGAAATACAAGTACTATAGTGACTACTGATTTAATATAGAAAATTTAAGTGTGCCATTTATAGAGTAAAATTATGAATTATGACTTATTTCTGAATGTTAGAAATATTTGTAAATATATCATATTTATTTATTATACTACAATGCCAGATAATGAATATTTATGGTTCACTCCAAAGGATTCTAAACTATTATAGAAAATACATTACATATTTTTTCAACAGATTACAGTTATGCTATTGACTCTGGTGTGCTATGTGGTTGTGGGTGATACCTTTTATGGGATAAGCTTTCATGAGCTTGAGCTCACTTCATCTGATACTATGAAAGGACATGCACAGAGCAGTGTATAGAAAGGAGGGAGTGCTTTTAATAAATAGGGTAGGGGGGAACAAGAAGAGGAGGGGAGGAGGAAGAGAGTGATGTAGTACTAAGAGCGGCAAACAAGAAAAGAGTCCATAGGAACAAAAGCCAATCCAGGTAATGGGGTAAGAATCTGTAGTCCCCATATTTAACACAGTCCAGTGTGGATGATTTCTTGTTCCACAATTCCCCATTCAAGTTAGTTTTTAAAAATCAGCAATGGAGTGTCCAGGGAGGTTAATGTGTTCTGTCATGGGCCTTTGTGCATTTCTGGAGCTGATATCATATCAGTGTTCATTCCTTCTTACATGTAGGGATCGCCTCATCAGTCCAATGGAGACAGCAGAGGGTCACTGTAAGGAGCTGATAGCATGCACAATGTGGTAGAGTTGCAACCAAATAATTCATATTATTCAATCCAGTAATGATGCAGTCTGTATTGATATGGTACAGCTGGCATCTGGATTCATTGCAAGGTCTGGTGTCTTGGTGAGATTGTGAATTAGGTAACCTGTTGCTTGAAAGAGGTCATTTGAGGTTGTTGCCTTTAAGCCCAGGCAGTTTTGTCCTCCATGACCGGTTTGGGGCAATCATCCTTTTCCAGGAGGGGTTTGTTGGCACTGGATTTATGATCCAGATGCATTGTTTCAGGTGGACCCAAACCCTCTGACCAACCACAACCTTTCCACTCAATAATAGCCAAATGTATTGATACACAGTGACAACAGACTAGAATAATACAAGCAATTCTATAGCTACAAAACCTAAGGCTGTCATTAGAGTCAAGATACATCCAGGCAGGATGCAAGCTTCACTCTGAGGTTCTCTCCTGAATGTCAGATGTCAGCAGCCTGGGGGTTGGAGGCTGAGG
>NW_017729031.1:66727485-66740773 GCF_001723915.1 Gavialis gangeticus
CCCCCCCCCCCCCCCCCCCCCACTGGGGTGGATGAGACAAGCTTATGGTATACCTTCTGTCGAGAGGGCCTCAGGTTCCCCTCTCAGGGGTCCCTTTTGTTCATGGGGCCTTGGGTTCCCCTCTCGGGAACTCCTCTCAGGGACCCTTTGTCAGGGAACCTTTTAACGGATGGGAGACCCTTTGTTGCTCTGAAGTCTCTGCTTCTGTAGTCTTCTCCCCTCCTGATGACTCTTCATCCATGGCTATCACTGATTGGTCCCTCTGTGGTTGTCACTGTCCACATTCTGTTTTATCAGTACATTCCTTTGTGTCAGAAACCCATTACATACATACATCCTAATATGGGGTTTCCAGGCCTTCTCCTTATATATATGTATGTATATATGTAACCTATAAGCCAAATCCCAAAAGCAAACCTCTAAATATTATTTTCTAGTCATCAGGGCTGGAGGCCATTAACAGTGTTTCTAAGGTTTTCCAACTGGTGACTGTAGGTGACATCCAGAAGGACTCTGTGTCCTTGTCCTGTGATTGGTACTATAGCAGGCTGGCACAGGGCCTGAGTCTGGCTTTGTTTAGTTGTGTGGCTATATTTTGGGGATTGTACTGTTACTGTAGGAAACCCTGCTTCCGATCTATAAGGTATGCATCCCAGTTGGTGGGATTGGAGCAGAAACAGTTGTAAAACTGTAAAAGACTTTTAAAAGAGGCTGGATGTAGATGATGGATCTAGTAGCAGTAGAATGAAAGCTAGCAATGTGAAGGTAGTTGTGGCAGTCAGCTGGTTTCTGATACAGTGGAGTGGCGATGTGACCATTGCAAACTTTACTGCAGTGTCTGAAAAATTAATTTGCTGGGTGGAATATTCCAGAGTTTATTTGACGAAAGGGTAAAAATAGTTAAAGTCTTAGTAAAATGTCTCTATATTCCTTCCTGTGTGTACATACAATGAAACCATCATTGATGTACTTTAGGTAGATCATGAAAATGAAAGGGAAGATACAGAGGAAACAGATTTCAAGATATGTCAAAAATGGTTGCCATACCTGAGAGTGCCATTTTTTTGTAGGTATAAGGAGTCCTCAAATCTTAAATAGTTCTGTGTGAGGACAAAGCAGAAACAGAAGCAGCCTTTTCATCAGTAGAGTTACTGGCTTTCTCTGTTGAAAAATCCCAAATTCTCTGATAAAAATTCCAAATTTTCTGATTTAAAAAAAACAAGTTTTAATTTTTCTGCCAGAGCAGGGCTTAGCTGCCAGAGCTATGGGACCAGGCCCAGGGCCCGTAGCCCCTGCCCACCCCAGTAGCACCCAAGCCCCAGATGCCATGCCCAGAACAGAGTGCAGAGCCCATTCCCTTACCCATGAGCAGCATGGCCAGAGCAGAGCCAAACAGAGCCCATGGGTGGGGAGGATGTGAGCAGCACACTGTAGGGTTCTGTGCTCCCTACCCTGCTGCCCTCTCCCCAGGGGCCACCATGGACCACTGGGTAGGACCCAGTGTGGGAGGAGGAAGAGGCTTGGTGCTGTCACTGTTGCAGCCTCCACCACTGCCTGGAGTTCCACGCCAGCCATGCCACCAGAGTGAAGCACTCTTTACCTGCCCAGGGCAGGGTATGTATAATTTACTTAGTCTGTAAGGTACATATTTACCCTACTTTATGCTTGAATTCAGACTAACACAACTATCTTTTGGTTTCAAATGAAAATTCCTACATGGAACATGAAAATGTCTTTGGCTTAAAATTTTGATATTTTCAGTTGGAAGAAATCAGGCTTTCTCTTCAAATCAAAACAAAAAAGAGGAGTTGCATGTATGAATCAGCTGTAATTATAGTAGTTGAACAGTGCTTGTCATGTTATTTATGACAAATGGGCAGGGAATAAAGGAGTAGAACAGTGGCTTTCAAGAGACTCTTTTTTTAGCAGAAGTAGCAATGGTGCTCTCTATATACCAACAGAGCCCAGAAGGCATTATATCTTTAAATGCACACTATAGCTGTGTACTTCTGTATCATCTCAAAATGGACTAGAGTCATAAAGTCACAGCTGCTTTTCATGTTTAGAGCAGGGCAAGCCTAAATAAAATAAAGTTAAATATAAAAAGTCAATTGAAGTTAACACAGAGGCTGGTATTGATTTACTGGTTTTGGAAGTGGTCTGAATTGCTGAAGATATTTTGTGTCTTGATCCCTGTTCCCTTTGAAATCAATCATAAAGCACCCTTGGCCCTCAGCTAAAGTAAAATCAAGCCCTTGGTTCATATAGTGCATCTCTGTCCACCTGGCGCTTCAGCTGATTTTTACATGAGAAATCGATTTTTACATGAGAAATCATAGGTTATTGATTAATTGTTTTCATATGATCAATTCTATAGCTTACAGCATTTTTCTTGTAAGAAGAAGATGCCCTCATATTAGGGCTGAATTTCTGGACTGTGGTTTGTAAAATGTTTTAGAATTCCTTTTATAACTCGGTTTGTTGTTCTCTAAGAGCTGAAAACTGAATTTTTTAGGTAGAATAAACTCTCATAGACTTCAATTTTGGGAACTGCTCAAGTTATAACCTTGAGTAGCACTTTTGCCTAGCTAGTTCAGAACATGCCTTAGACTGTGACCTAAAGATTCACTATGTTGTTCTTGACAACTGAAGTTTACCTTCACTCCTATGACTCATTTAAACAGCTTTCATTCCTTACAAAATAAGTAAAAAAAATACGATCTTCCATTGCTTCTTTTTTTGGAATGGGCTATATTTTTATTCACAGTTTAGTTTTCCAATTTAAGTTACGATCCTTTTTGACAACTGACATTTTCAGATTTCACTGAGACTTGATTTATTTTTAACAAACAACAATTATGCCATATATTATTTATTATGTTGAGTGCAACCTTTTCACTTGTAGACATTAAGGGAATTATTACTTTTATTGACTATTTTACAGTTGAGTTGCACTTACTCTATCAAATAGAATGGGTCAAAGATTTTCAAAACTCTTTCATTCCTCCAAATAATTTAAGATATAGTTCAGTTACAGTGGCAGATCTGTTCCGGACCTTGGTTCAACATCTAGAGTTTCAAGTTGTTCTTATGGTCCCATTAGATTATCGTATTGATTTGCCTGTCATTGATTTACAGTTGGTTCTGCCAGCAGCTATAAGTATACAGAGCTTATCTTCCAGCCTTAAAATATACTTCATTGTAGTTCTATACAAGATTTTGCTCTTTTACCAGATCTGTGGTTTTGTTTTCTTTTTAAAAATAAAAAATGATAATAAAATTTAAATAGTTTGCTTTTAAAAAATATTTTGACACAGAAATAAAAGAAAATTCACTTAAAGTAGATGCATTTCTCTTTGATAAACAGCTCATACAGTGGGACTGGAACTAACCCATTTATCTTAGCCAGATAATAAATTATTTTCTTGATTTGCACATGCATCAGTTTTCCAAAAGAAATAATTATATTCAGCCTTTTGAGTTTATTACAGAGCTAATATATTCAGCCTTTTGTCTGCACTTATGAACATTACTTCTCGTAATAAATTTGTCTGCCAGTAAAATGTGAAGTTGGTAGTACACAAACGCAGTGAAAAACAGCTTTCTTGCTTACATGATTTCTGATTTCTGATCGAGTTCAGTTTTCCTCTTTGAATGAACATCCTGTGCAGTTTATTTCCTGATTCTGAACTCACTGGGCATGTCTACATGTGCCCTTCTGGTGCTGTTGTTGCTGTGTCATCATTTAGCACTTCCTTTTGGCTATTTTTATATTTTTAGCTGCTATGTTGCTGTAACAATACACTATAGTAAGGGAGCACATTGCAATGGTGACATAGCTGTGGTGTCATGGTTTGTGCCCACCTATGCTACATCACCATATGCACAGCAAAGTATTGTCACATGTAAATGCACCCACTGTACATCTTGCTAATTTTTCTATCAGCTGAAAGATGTGAGGACTTGCTCCCCTGCACTGAAATGACAGATGTATCAAACCACAGATCCCTTCAGACCTGCTATTACAAGCTATCCCAGGTCAAAACAGCTCCTGAAAAAGTAAAGCTATTATAGCCTCTTCCAAGAGCTAGTATGAATGAAAAGAAGGATTCAAGTCCGTAGCGGGGTATAGTGTGCATGTTAATGCCAAATATAGCATGTTAAAGCAGAAAATTAATATGACCATGTGCTGCAAATTTCAAGGAGAGAACAATATATCAAACAATAACCTTCTATCCTCTTCCAAAACTTGAATGCTACAGAACACTTGGAGAAGGGCATCAATAAGGTGAGCATAGCTGTAGAATCTGTCACAAAGCAGTCATGGAGTCAAAGTTGTATGCCAAGACTAAAGAGGGTAGGCCTATTCAATTTAGAAGATAGACACTTGGGAGAGAGAGGGCATGGTTAGGTTTCACAACATACTACACAGTGAAGAGGTAGTGATTATGGATTTATTATTGACTATCTCTCACAATACAATAATGAGGGGTCACAAGATGAAGCTAGTAGGTAGTAAGTTTAAAACGAACAAAAGGAGGTTGGTTTTCAAACAGCGTATAATTAAAGTGTGGAATTTACTGCCACCAGATATTGTGGAAACTGACAGTTTATTCTGATTCAAACAGAGATTGAACAAATTCTTGGAGTAAAGGTGCATCAGTAGTTATTGATCATGGGAATTAAGAAGACAGGCTCTGAATCAGAACTCACTAGACCTTAAATGCTGGAGACTGCAAGTGCAAGAAAAACTGGAAAAAAGGCTGGTCATACCCTATTCACTCTCCCTTTCTTCATTCTTTCTTTGCCACTGTGCAACACAGGATATTGGGCAACGTGGATCCATGGTCCGACCCTATAAATGACAATTCTTGCATTCTTATGTTCTTCTTCTACAGTCTCCTAACTAGAGTTTCCAAGCAAATGGTGAGAGAGTTGTTTGGACATAAAAAGGAATAAATAGAAACAGAATGTAATGTTTTCCAGCAGGATTTCTAATTTTTCATTGGAGCAAATATGTCTCCACAGTATTTGAAACATTTGTCAATGGAAAAGGAAATGTAAGAAACAGAAAACAGAGACAACCAAAAGGCTGAAAGTAAGTCTATAAAGTAAGTGGAGTAAAGTAAGATAATTGCTTGATAATCTATGAAATATCCAGACACCTTGTTTAATGGCTACCCATTTCCTTTGTTTGGTTTTTCTTTTGTTGAATGTCTAAATCTAAGGATTGTCTAAAGCTAGATAGAAAAGTAATGAAGTGCTGTTTTGTGAAGATTCATGATACTGTTGTGAGACATGTCATGAGGTCGCCTCTTAGATGTACCTTTCCAAGTTCTATTTCTTGTCACACAAGAAAATGTATAGATTTGAGAAACAGGATATGTTGTTAGTTTGGAGACTGTCATTTTTTTTGTGTAGAAATAGTGATCTTTAAACAAGGGTCAAATGAACAATGTGACAGCCAACTCTCTTCTGTAGTCTTGGATTAGAGTCAGTTTTTAAAGGAGAGTTGTGGAGGTAGGGAAAACATGAGCTTTAGTCCTAGACGGATATTTGTGAAAAAAATAGATAAACTGCATGATGTTTGACCACCTCTGTTTTAGAACTGGGATATATTTGGAAATAAACCAGCTTTTATACATGGGAAGCTGGCATGCAAAGCCCAGACAATCTACTATCAGTTGGCAAAGGGGTAGGGCTGTGCAAAGCATTGGATCACAATTCGGATTCAGAGATGATTCAGATGATTCGGAGGTTGAATCTATTAATACAAATTGAATTGCTGGAAGCTTTAGACTTTCTGAATCAATTCAGAGCTTCTGAATCTATTCAGAAAAGATTTGGCAATTCAGAGATTCAGCCATATGGTATAATGGGGAATCAATGAAATATCTTTAACTTTGTTGTCTTTTGGCTGATTCAGATGAAACTTGCAGGGATGGTAGCCACTGCTAAGATCATGACATGTGCCAAGCTTCAAGGTGACAGGGGTTTCTGGGAAACTGTACCTCAAATCCTGAAAGCAAAACTCATGTCACGTGTGTGTGTTAAGCCACAGTGGGGTAAAAACTGCAGGGCCAGTAGCTCTTGCTGAGGCCACAAACCCTGCCATGTTTCAAGGAGATAGGTGCAGGGGTTTCTGGAAAACTGCACTTCAAACTGCTGACAAGCAAAATGCATGACATAGGTGACACTGTGTGTGTGTTAAGGCACAGGGGAGGTGAAAACTGCAGGGATGGTAGCCTCTGCTGAGGCAGGAAAGCATGCCAGCTTTCAAGGAGATAGGTGCAGGGGCTTCTGGGTTCTGGGGCCCTGCACCTCCAGCTGCTGGCAGGCAAAACTCATGTCATGGGTGCTTGTGTGACTATGTCTGTTTTGGGGCATGGGGGGGAGAAGGGGGAGAAACTACTCCAGGCCTGGCTACTAGGCCCTGTGGCAGCCACAAAGCCTGCCAGCTCTCAAGGAGATAAGTGCAGGGGGGTTCTGGGGCCCTCCACCCCTAGCTGCTGACGGACAAACTGGTGACATGGATGCTTGTGCAACCGACTGTCACTGTCTTGGGGCTCTGTATTGATTCTTTCCTCTCCTTAGTCTGTGGTTCTGTAGGTGTTAACCCTTACTCATTAACTCATTATCCTCGCTAGCAACTGTGTATTGAGCTGGTCCCTCGATGAATCATGATTGATTAGCAACACAGTAGCTTAGCAGCCAGGCCTGCAGTAGTCCCCCCCGCCCCCACTGCCATGCCCCAACGCAGACACAGTCACATCAGCACCCATGACACGAGTTTTGCCTGTCAGCAGCTAGAGGTACAGGGCCCCAGAACCCAGAACCTCTGCACCTATCTCCTTGAAAGCTGGCAGGCTTTGTGACCTCAGCAGGGGCTAGCAGGTCTGTAGCTTTCACCCTGCTGTGTCTTAACACACACAGTATCACCCATGTCGTGAGTTTTACTTGTCTGAAGCTTGAGGTACAGTTTCCCCAAAACCCCTGCACCTATCTCCTTGAAACTCAGAAGGCTTTATGGCCTTGGCAGTGGCTACCATGCCTGCAGTTTTCACCCTCCTGTGCCTTAACACACACACAGTGTCACCCATGTCATGAGGTTTGATTGTCAGCAGTTTAAGGTGTAGGTTCCCAGAAACTCCTGAACCTATCTCCTTTAAACACAGCATGCTTTGTGGCCTCAGCAAGAGCTACCACCTCTGCAGTTTTCACCCCACTTTGCCTTAACACACACATGTGACATCAGTTTTGCTTTCAGGACTCTGAGGTACAGTTTCCCAGAAACCCCTGCAGCTACCACCTTGAAGCTTGGCATGTATCATGCTATTAGCAATGGCTACCATCCCTGCAAGTTTCATCTTAATCAGCCAAAATAAAACAAAAGTATAGATATTTCATTGATTCCCCACTATACTCCATGGCCGAAACGCCGAATCAGCTCCATATCTTCCAAAGCGATTCAGCTGAATTGAACCAGAAAAATGATTCAGATCTTTGAATTGGATAAATTATTTGGATCTCCAAATCAAATCTCTGGCATCTGAATTGGCCAAATCTAAATCCAAATCTAATGGTTCCCTATTTGCACAGGCCTACAAAGGGGTGATACTTGCATTGAACTGTGATGCTCCTTTAAAAAAATGAAACTTCAGCAGAGAAAAAAGCAATGACATAGGTTAGAATTTGTTATAGGATCAAAAAAAAAAAGAGGTTGGAATTCTATTTTTCCATGATGCAATGCTTCTTGAAGAAGCTGAAGTTTGGGTAAGGCAAGATGAATGAAAATGCTTTCCAGGTGTACCACAGCACATGGAAGGATACATTAAGAGAATGCTGCTGGTCCCTATATGTATATACTGCCAAACTTGTTGCATGGTCATGGATGAATAGGCTTGTCTGCCCTCTCATGGAAAAAAAAAGTGGTACATTAGAGACAGAAAAAGAAAATAAGGGTTTTAAAGAAAAGAAAAAGAAATGGAAAACGTCCAGACTCTCCTGTATAGGAGTTCAGGCATTTGTAAAAAAGGGAACATTGGCATTTGCATCCAAGACACTATTAATAGCTGAGAGGAACTACTCATAAAGAGTGAAGGAGACTTTAGGCATCTCTTGTTGGGGGTTGTTAAGTTTTATGAGTATCTATTTCAGGAAAAAAAGTGGAAAAAATTCCCATCATAGATCACAGGCCACTTGTTATAATGTTGGGGGCCAAATATGAATATTCCTCTGATTGTATTGTCCAGGCTGCAAAGATGGACTTTGACTCTTAGAAGCTAACCAGTATGACATGTAGACCATATAGAGCATTCAAAATATGTTAATATAGATACACAGCCCTGATTGTCTTTAATACAGAAAGGCATATGGGAGGAAAGCCCATATATCCCTTTTCTTCTACAGGGGCTCCCTACTAGAGCTAAGGAAATTGCTCTGATACCAAGAAAAATCTGCAGTTTGGTTAAGTAAAAGCCTACACACTTTTGTGATGACCATATCACGTATCTCAGAATAAGAGTTGTTTCAGGTAATTAAAGTTATCCATGGAGAATGGGTCTTTCCTATGGAGACTAAAAGTAATTAAAGACATCTGAAAGGCATACTAATAGCATTACCTGAGCAGCACTAAGGGGTAGCAAAAGTGCATGGAATGGCTCAAAATTATTTTTGGTGACAAATGTGGAGCTAGAAGATGGTCAGAATGACTCCTGTAACATCTGTTAGATATATCAGAAATGGTGTCAAATAGTTACAAAATCATGGCATGCTCTATAAACAACCAAATGGGGTTGTAACATGCCCGCCAATTAAGACTCAACTGGGGAGCTTGTTTTAATTAATGGCCCACAATTTCTGAAGAATTTTAGCAATTTAGCAGAAAATATTCTGGATCCCTATGACCCAGCATCAAATGGGCTGCCAAAACATTTTTTGCAGACAATAGGACAGGTAATAAATAAAGATGAAGGAAAAATTTTGTGACATGGTACCGGATGTGTCCGTTTTACCATAGGTCCACCTCACAGACTACTACTCAAACGCTGTGGACTCAATTGTATTTATCAAGACAAAAGCATGTAGATTACTCAAGTTAAAACAGTAAACTGAAAAATACACAACATCCAATCAGCAATTTTGTTTTCCTCCTCAACCCACATTGGAAAAAAACATTGTGTAATTACAAGGAAAGGACAAACTGGGAAAAATGTAAGGTAAAGAAGATCGTGGGGCCAGTGGCATGTTTAATAGATGTTAAATAATAGATTATGAAGAGCCATATTCATCAACTGTTATTAGATGACAGCTCAGGATGTGGCTTCTTAAGTGATAGTGATTACAGTGCAAGTAGCACTTGAAATGTTGGGAGTGATCCCAACAGCATCAATACAGACCAAGAAAAAAATGAGGTATAAAGTTCTGTTTCTGATAAGCAACATTTCCTGTAAGGCTGGACTTGTGATTTGTTTGGTCAAGGTGGGTGGATCAGAGTCTGGGAGTGGGGAGGGACAGGAATTTTGCGGGGGAGGGGGGTTAATTATTTCTTATTTTAGAAATGTACAAGGGATGAGTACGGCATGAAGAGAGAAAATTTTTAACCTAATTGTCCTGGGAAATGAGGTAATGTGGGGCATTCACCTGCAGCTCGGAACAGAGCCCACGGGGAATGGGGAGAGGAACCCGTGCGGCTCGTGAGCCACTTCTATGTACAGCTGCGGCTGGCCAGTGACATCAGCGTCAGACGCCGGCCGGTGAAAATAAAAATGGCGGCCGTTGCTGCAGAGGGAGCGGATGGTCCGGAGGTACAACTGCCGCTGATGCCAGGATCAGAGGGAGCCCCAAGAGAGGACCCCAAGGAGACCGACAGGCTGGAGGCAAATTTGGGCAGGGACAGGAGCACCCCGTAGAAGACCCCCGCCATACAACGGAAGAGTGAATGGTTGGCTGAGGGAAGGAGGATTGGAGGCAGCCCCTAGAGTGCAGCAAGACCCAGGTGGAGTCCTGGGACAGTGGGGCACTGAGGACAGCACACCGGGTTGAGAAAGCCCGGGATGGCTCAGACGGAGTTTATAATCAGGACAGGGTCGCCGCTGGGACCAAGGAGGGTCAGCGAAGGATGGGCATGAGTCCTGGGGCGACAGACAGGGTGTAGAGGCCCCTTCCTCCTCGTTAAGGGTCCAGGGATGCGGAATAGGTGGAGGGTTGGTGGAGGTGCACTGGATTTTGTTGGGTGTTGTGGGATTACTCTGAGCTGGGGTTGAGTTCCATAAGGGCACCTGGGGTTCGGGTCATAGGGTAGCCACAGGCGGGGCATAGTGGGGAAAGTTCTCCCTGGGACAGGAGCCAGGAGTGAGGCACTGCAGGAGTGTGCGCAACCTCCCGCCGTAGGCTTAAGAATGCAGAGCAGCGGTTGAGATCTGCAAAGAAGGCTGCAAGATAACACTTAGACAGCCCATTGAAGGTGGCGTGAGGCCGGGGTGTAGGGGTGGTGGAGCCCCGTGAGCAGCTGTCGGGCCTGACCCAGGTCATCAAGGGACCCGTCAACTAACCCGCTGATGGAGGAATACCAAGACGTGGCAGGCGAGAACAGAGTTGGTGAAGCAGGAGGAAAGAGCTACCTCGACGACAAACCGACCCGGAAGGGGTGGAACATTCACCAAAAGACCTGAGCCACCAGAAAGCAGCGAGCGGAGGCCCGGCGGTCGCACTAATGATAGGTACAATAAGATGAAACTGACTGGAAGACCTGTTGTACTTGCAGGTTATGGTATGTGTAAGCCCGATTATGATGTGCTGCTGCATAAAGTGCCTCCATTGACATGTGCAATGCCTTTATGCTGCCCAATGGCTGCTAAACTATATAAATTGATGAGCCAACCCATGGGCAATGGTACTCATGATTTAGCAGTATGGTGTCATAACTCTTATGTACAGAATGAACCTGGATGCTGGTTGCAAACCAGTTGGTTACTGAGTGAGCATGCTAAGTTGAAGACCTGGAATAGAAACATGAGTGATGACCATATAAGCACTGACCATCACGGAGGGTGCTGTAACCATAAAAATCACTAGTGTCCACTCCTGTGAGGCATTGCATAGCAACCAAACTTGCTAAAAGGTCTGTATCTAGTTAAAGCTGAGTAAACAACTGTTAACATTGTCAAAGCACAATCTTTGGAAAGGACAGTGGGAAGATGATGTGCAGAAAGACAGAAAGTGAGATAAGAAAAGTATACAATTGTGGGTGCGTTTATGCATATAGAGTTTTATGAAAAACACTCAGGAGTGAAAACTCAGTCACACAAATAGCCTGTTAATAGCCATAAGTAGTAGTAGTAATATGCAAGTAAAAAAGGTATACAAGTTTGGGAACAAAAGGTCACTGGATTACTGGACTATGTCCTTGAATTACCCAGAGAGACCCTGAACTGTCTGATCAGCAGGATAAGGAGCAAGATTCACTTGCAAGGTTACTAGTAGGGCTGTGCAAAATTTTTCCAGCTGTTTTGTTTCGACTCGTTTCGAGCTTGAAACAGAAAAATCAAAATGAAACGAAGGGCTTCGAAACAGCTTCAAAGCAAAACGAGGTGAGTCAAAACATTTTGAAAGTTTCAAAACATTTCAGGTTTTGAAACTCAAGCCGGGCTTCCCTGCAGGGAAACAGAAAGCAAGGAGAGGGAGAGGGAAGAAGGGGGAAGGGTGCTTTCATAGTGACTGTGTAGCTGGCCAGTGACTGTGATCCTTCCCTGAGGTCCCTTCCAATCCCAGTGCTCTGGGGGAGGGATGGAAAAACAGCATAAAAGGCAGCATTGCTTGACCTGGCCTGCTTTCTGTCACCCACTTCACAAGTTTTGCTTCTCAGCAGCCTGAGGTGCAGTTTCCCAGAAACCCTGGCACCTACCTCCTTGAAACCTGGCAGGCTTCATGGCCTCAGCAGGGGCTACCATCCCGGCAGTTTTCATCCTGCTGTGCCCTAACACATACACCGTCACACCTGTCACGAGTTTTGCTTGTCAGCAGCCTGAGGTGCAGTTTCTCAAAAACCCTTGCACCTATCTCCTTGAAACTAGGCAAGCTTTGTGGCCTCAGCAGGGGCTACCATACCTGCTGTTTTCACCCCCCTGTGCCTTAACACACACGTGACACAAGTTTTGCTTTCAAGAATTTGAGGTGCAGTTTCCCAGAACCCCCTGCATCTATGTCCTTGAAACTTGGCAGCCTTCATGGCCTCAGAAGGAGTTATCATCCTTGAAAGTTCCATCTGAATCAGGCAAGAACTGACAAAGTTATAGGCAGTTTTGTGGTTCCCCATTATAGCTTATGAGTGAAATGTTGAAACAGCAAAACAGTTTTGACAAAACGAAACAGAAGAGTGGTTTTGAAACAAAATGAAACTCAAAACAAAACACTGTCCCATCAAAACATCAAAACGGAAGTCGAAATGAAATGGTACTGTTTTGCACAGCTCTAGTAACTAGTACACTTCTTAGCATAAGGATGTATGCTATCTAGTAAATAAAACTACATTTGAGGAGTGGAAACTCTTTCTCTCAAGCATTCTTTCTCCCAAAATGCCATTGTTTCCCCAATCCAAGGTTTTCAGGTAACAGTAACAAATAAGACGGCACCAGACATCACAAGAGACAGCAAAGCTAACATGTTTAATGATTTCTTTGCCTCCGTCTTCCTAAGTAGGGACCAGAACAGAAACCTCCCTGCTGGGCCCCCCTCGGGCCCCGGGGGAGGCACACCTGGGCCAAGGGTTAGAGAGGATTTAGTTAGGGAGCTTCTGGAGGGGCTGGATGTATTCAAGTCAGCCGGTCCGGATGATCTCCACCCTAGAGTTCTAAAGGAATTGGCTGAGGTAATTGCAAGACCCCTGGCACAGCTTTACGAGCACTCATGGTGCTCTGGAGTGGTGCTGGAGGACTGGAAGAGGGCCAACGTGGTTCCCATCTTCAAAAAAGGGAGGAAGAAGGACTCGGGAAACTAAAGGCCAGTTAGTCTTACCTCGATCCTAGGCAAGCTGTTTGAGAAAATAATTCTGGCACACATCCAGGAGGGGCCAGCAGCGGACTGCATGCTTAGGGGCAACAAACACGGGTTCATCAGTGGCAGGTCCTGTCAGACCAACCTAGTGGCCTTTTACAATCAGATCACCAGATCATTAGATGCAGGGGCAGCAGTGGACATAGTCTTTCTGGACTTCTGGAAGGCTTTTGACACTGTCTCTCACCCTGTTCTCATTAAGAAACTGGGGGGCTGTGGTGTAGACACCCACACA
>NW_017729031.1:66740878-66747674 GCF_001723915.1 Gavialis gangeticus
GACCAGGAATACCGGTCACAAGCTGGCAGAGGGAAGGTTTAGGTTAGATATCAGGAGGCGCTACTTCATGGTCAGGGCGGCTAGGGTCTGGAACCAGCTTCCAAGAGAAGTGGTGCAGGCTCCTACCCTGGGGGTTTTTAAGAGGAGTTTAGATTAACACTTTGCTGGGGTCATTTGACCCCAGTACTCTTTCCTGCCATGGCAGGGGGTCGAACTGGATGATCTTCTCAGGTCCCTTCCGACCCTAGAAACTATGAAACTATAATCATGTTTGACTCAGGGTGATAAGTTTTGTATGGTTATGTTGAGGCTTTTGTCCATTACTGAACAAAATGTTTCTAGGATGTTGATTGTGTGGCTTACAACAGAGCATTATTTACCAGCTGTCATTATAGTATGTTGCATTTTACAAGTTGTGTTTTATGATGTTTCTTTCCCCGGTGTAGTCTGTTCCTACATGTTTACTTTAATCAGCGTTCTTCATATTACTTACTTTTTATCAAAATGATTCATCAGCAGATTGCTGTATATGGATTTCCACTGGGTAACTTATTCTCTGAACTGTGCATAATGTGTGGATGTGATCTAAAATCAAAAATGGAGGTTATAAGTGGGAAGAGGATAAGAATATCTTTTGTTCTGAAATTCAACTGTAGACAAGGGAAACACCTGTTTTTCATCACAGAAAAACTACAAGTATTATTGCCTTTATTGTGTGCTGTCTTATTCAAAAGAGTGGTTATTTTGTTTGAAACAGAATGACAGCTCTGAGAGCAATATTCCCATCAGCAATACAGTTTGGACATGAACCTTTTTCTGTTAAAGCAGCTTTCGAAAATGCTATGTCTGACTCCTTTTATTCTTGCAAATCAGCAAGGGGTCACCCTTCATGATAGAGACTGACCTAAACAAGCTCACAATGCATGACTCTACTCTTTACATTATTTGCTACTTACACAAAGGCAAGTGTATCTTTACTCCATCCCTTAGAGAGACTCTATAATTTCTGATCATTTCATTGGTATGTTGCTTAAGGAAAAGACTAAATTTAAAAACTACAATTAATGTCAAATGTTTTCTTGCTACAAATATGAAGATGTTCTTACTATCATCTACTTCCTTTCTTTAACCCATGCCATGAAGAAAAATTCCTTCCACCATTCCTAGATCCTCTATAATTTAACAAGAATGTGAGCATGACTTGCTGCAATTCTGTCTTAAACCATCCTTGACTCTGTCATGTTTATCCCTTTGCTTATAAACCTGCAAGTCATGCCATCTGGCTAGTTCTCTGGCAATATCTTCTGATCCATAATAGATCTTCTAACATTTGGAGCAGCAGTAAGAGAATAGGCAATTAGAATGAACAAAGCGGAGGCAATCAGATCACTTCCCTAGTGACAAACCTTTTCTCAGAGGACACAGTTACATGAGATGCTAACAGTGCAGTAGAGTAATTCTACTGCGCATTAACATTGTATGGATCACTGTGCTAATACACTAATGCATGGTAGAATTAGTCTACTGTGTATCAGTGTCACTTAAAAAGCATGCATCAGTGCTAGTGTGCAGTGCCAATTATGACACATTTAGTTAGTAGCTGTTTTTACAGGTACTAAACTAAATGTGCCATAATTATGGTGTATTAATGCACATGTAGACATGCCCACAGTTACCTACAGTGTCCCCATAAAATGAAGCAAAGATCTCACCTGACACATACCTAGGAATTAATTACTTAAGAGCTGTTAATACTATAGCTAAAATAACTATTTGTCTTCTCTTCCTTGATTATATTAAAAAACAAAATGTAGGGATTACCATCCTTAAATTGCAAGTTGGTCATTTCTTTGTGTAAACCCGACAAAATTAGCTTCCTGTTGTCTAATGGACTGCAACACAGCTGAAAAAGGAAAGTGTGCTTAGGTGCCCTGGGAGTCTGTCTCTAGATGGTTCTTAACATTCAAATTCAGGTTTGTGTACTGAAGTTGTAAGCCTAAATGACACCTCCCATATTCATAGTGAATTCTAAAAATACTTGCAGTCTATTCAGAGTCCTATAAATGAGGGATGCTAGTCCTTTTTTATTTGTCTTCTGGAGTTGTCCCTGCTTTGTGTTCCACTGTAAGTAAGAAGCTTAATTTGAAAATAATTCAATACAGTGCTATATCCAAAAGCTTTAATGACAAGTGTGAAATTGTTTTATCTTTTTTGTTCTTGGTGCTCTCTGCTGATGTGGATAGTATATAGACCATCTGCTACTGAAGTAACTCCTGGGATACTTGTCAAATTGATTGTGCTTAAAAACAACTGTGACTTACAAAAAAAGGACTTTCTAATTACATTTTTACCCAGGATCTTGTTCAAATCCAGGATGTGGTAATTCAAAAGTAAATAGCTTTGGTGGACATTTTAGGATTTTTAATTAAGAAATTACTCTATTAACACAAACACTGTTTTCCAGGTGAGTGAGATTATTTGCCCATGGGGCCTTTCATTCCATATGCCTGGTATTCCTCCAGCTAAACATATAACACCTTGAAGTGTTCATTTTGATTACATAATGCACGTGGGTATATAATTATATGAAAGGAAAGATCATGTCTGTTCCCCACTTTGTCCCCAGGCCCTGCAAACCTGTCCCTTTCCGAAAAATGAAGTAGAAAATTATATGTTCCTTTGGTGGTTGCTAACCTCCAATTTTCCTCAGATTAAATATTTGGCAAAGAACTTGTCTGATATCTGACAGGTAAAAAGTACATAATCTCCAAGCTTTTTTCCTGGTAAAAATAGTAAGGTAATAAACTTGAATTCATATAAACTGTTCTCCACTCAAAGCTTATACTTAGATCCTGCAAGAACCTTAAACACAGATGTAGGCAGACTGTTCTGTACTGCCGGCTACGTATCTTTGGATCATAGAATCATAGAAAATTAGGGTTGGAAGGGACCTCAGGTCATCAAGTCCAACCCCCTGCTTAAGGCAGGACCATCCCAAGTAGATCATTCCAGCCAGGGCTTTTTCAGGCTGGTCCTTAAAAACCTCCAAGGATGGAGAGTCCTCTAGGTAACTTGTTCCAGTAACCACCCTTCCAGGCTAAGTACAGACAGTCAAAAAGCCCGAGGCTGAATCAATTCAGTCTTTACAGGTTACTCTAAACTGCAGAGATTAAACTGGGAAACACTTGGACACACATTTACTTTTGATTCAAGGAATGCAGCCACATTCATGCAGTAGCAAAGGCCAGAAGCCGGGGGAGTGCTAAAGCCACACCTCTCTGGCACGTTGCCAGCATGGGCTGTGTGTATGCTTCCTCTTCCTGCTTCCTCCAATTCCTCTGGGATTTGCAGTGCACAATCACAGAAGCAGGACCCTGCAGAGTTGCTCATTACTTCCTCTTTCTGCTTCCAGGTGCCTCTCGGATTTGTAATCCACAGCCACAGCCAGTAGCAACTTTTAGTAAATTTAGCAGGGCAGGGCAGCTCCGTACTCAGGGGAAGGGGAGCTTAACTGGGGGAAGGCAGCTTTAACCCCTCTCCCTGGCCCCAGACCCCAGCTGGGGTTTGATGTGGGGGCAGTGCCTGCCTCCCTCCCCCTGAACCCTTCTCTGCTGGAGCAGACAGCACAGCCCAGGGCTGGAAAGCATGCTGGGATGCTGGGGGACTCTGAGTTAATTTAGACCAAGAAGGGGTCTGGTAAAGAAGCCTCATAAACTAGTTTGACCCAAGTCAGGTAATGCTACATTCAACCAGGTTTATCTTAAACCAATGTCAGCCATTTTGAAAATGGTTTATATTCACTGCACTCCTGGGGTCTTTGTACATGCCACCTTTTTTGCCCTTTCTTGCATTGCAATGGTGTAACTGTTTGCATGAGCAGGTTTTCTAGATCTTTTAAAAGTCTTTCTGATGCATTAAAATAAAACTCCTTGGACATAGTTTAGTTTGGCTTGCTGTGAATTAAAGTGTGCTGTCCATGGATTCATTGTGTGCAAATACAAAGGCACTCAAAATGTGTAATGAGGCTATTTGTCCACCAGATGGCACTATGGCTTTTTTGTAGTTCACCCCTTCCCATTTCTTCCACTTTCAAATTGCTTCCACATTTTTTTTTCTTGTGCTGTTTGCTGGCTCTGTACTCCAACAGCTGCATTGCAGGTCATGGAGTGGGGAGCCCTGGGCCAGGGGGTTAGCACTAGATTGTGGTGCTGGCCAGGGAACAGGTTTAATTCATTTGAAAACTGAGTGTGTTCAAACACTGATGCGACACTACAAAATAAACAAGTTTAAATTTTATAAACCTATTTAATTTAATTTAATGAGGTTTAAATCCCATGGTGTGTACAGGGCCCCCTGTTCTGTTACAGGTTTAAACCAGTTGCTGATCACATAAACCTGTTTAAGTGTAACATTTGTTCCTAGCCCTAGCAAGAGATTTTTTTCTAATATCCAACCTAAACTGCCCTTGCTGCAGCTGAAGACAATTGCTCCTTGTTCAGTCATCTGCCACCAATGAGAACAGTCTAACTCTATCCTCTTTGTAACCATCTTTTGGGTAGTTAAAGGCTGCTATAAAATCCACTCCCCCATCTTCTCTTCTCCAGTTTAAATAAATAAGCCCAGTTCCCTCAGCCTCTCCTCAGAAGTCATGTTCCCCAGTCCCCTAACCATTTTTGTTGCCCTCTGCTGGACTTTCTCCAGCTTGTCCACATTCTTTTTATAGTGGGAGGCCCAAAATTAGATACAGTGCTCCAGTTGTGGCCTCACCAGTACATAACAGTGGGGAATCATTACTTCCCTTGATCTGCTGGCAACGCTACTATTAACTATTAACTATACTGTTAGCCTTCTTGGCAACAAGGGCACATTGTTGATACATATCCATCTTATTGTCCACTGTAACCCCCAGGTCCTTTTTTGCAGAGATGCTGCTTAGCCAGTTGGTCTCAAGCCTGTAGCAGTGCATGGGATTCTTCTGACCTAAGTGCAGGACTTTGCACTTGTCCGTGTTGAACCTCATGAGATTTCTTTTGGCCCAATCCTTCAATTTGTCTAGGTCACTCTGAATCCTAGCTCTACCCTCCGGCATATCTACTACTTTCCCCCTCCCTCTCCACTTCATGTCATCAGTGAACTTGCTTGAGGTGTAAAACATCCCATCTTCCAGATCATTAATAAATATATTGAACAAAACCAGCCCCAAAACCAAGCCCTGGTGCTCTCCACTTGATAACAGCTGCCAACTAGACTTTGATCCATTGGTTACTACCCATTGAGCCTGACAATCCAGCCAGTTTTCTATCCACTTTACAGCCCATTCATTCAATCTGTACTTCCTCTGTTTGTTTGAAAGAATGCTGCAGGAGAAGGTATCAAAAGCCTTGCTAAAGTCAAAGTATATCATGCCCACTGCTTTTTGTTCATCCAGAGAGCTAGTTATCTTGTTATAGAAGGCAGTCAGGTTGGTCAGGCATGACTTGCCTTTGGTGAAACCATGCTGACTGCTCCTCATCACTTTCTTGATTACTCCAAGTGCTTAGAAATGGATTTTTTAGGACCTAATGGATGGGTCAAGGAAAACCAGTATAGATACTTAGAGCCTGAGGCACACATGAAACGAAAGACTGCTGCAAAGGCTTAAGGTCAGAGTAAGTAACAAGTGACCATGTTCTTGGTCTTTAAAAGGGCTATGGAAAACAGTTTGGCAAGGTGAGTAGTGACATTTTCCCTCATGAAAGCTTTTGCAGTGGCAAACATCTCACTTGAGAAACTTGATCACCCTAAGTCAAAGGACTACCTGAACCCAAACATGCCAAATGTTGTCAGTTTTTTTAATGCAAACAAGCTTTGCCATGAATATCTCCCATTAATTACATTACATGTACAGTCCACAAGTCTGCATTTGCAGAGTATGAAACCTTCTCCACTGTGGCTGAAGAAGCCACTGACACTCAAGAAAACTGTGCTGTACATTTTATTTGTGCCTGGGAGCTGGAAAGATCAGGACGTGCCTGTTTTTCAAATAGAGCCATTCCACCACATGTCTTTCAATTTTTCTACTGTGGCTCAGGGTATAGTGAAGGCATTTGTCAATTATAGCTTAGAATTTAATAAGATCTCAGCATTTCTGTCCAACAGTGCCATGTGCATGTGCAAGGCTTTCTCTGATGTGCTCTGTGGAATGATGCCCAGTGCAGTTCATGTCACCCATAATGCGCATATTCCATCTTTAGTAAGTGACATCTGGTGCATGTAGTTCCCTGATGTGGCTAGTCTGATGTCCGCATTCAAGAAAGCCTTCAAACACTGTCCAGGCTATAAGCTCCAGTGCAGGGAAGCCCTTGCCAGTCAAAGTGAGGACTCACATGCAACTGTGTCACTACCACCACAGCCTGTGCTTACAAGTTGAAATTTGTGATTCTGTTATCATTCCAAACATATGCAGTATTACTAGCAGTTTGCATGCAAGAAGCTGGACATCATACCTGGCACAGTGCATGCTAAAATTACTGATCTCCTGGAATAGGGTCACATTCAAGATCAAGTCAAGTTTGTGTTGGAAAATGCCACCCATTCATGGAACTTCTAATGTGGTTTGAAGCCTGGCATGTTTTGTCCACCACACACACAACAAGCTGATGGATTTGATAAGCTGGGTCAAAGACATGGCATCACAAGAACTGTCCAGATGTCATTGTGAAAACCAGCAGGGAAGAAACCTATTTCATAGCTAGGAGGCTGAACCAGTAGTATAGGTAGGTGTCTAACTCTTACGGCTCTACAATAGTTAAGAGCC
>NW_017729031.1:66752674-66757427 GCF_001723915.1 Gavialis gangeticus
TAGGTGTGACCCACCACTGCCACCACAGTTCAGAAATCTGGCTGCCACCTTTTCTTAGTGCTGTTCACATTTTGGACCCCTGGTGCCTATTCTGAGTTGTGACCCTCAGCTAGTGAAATCAATCCTTGGCTGGCAGAAAGAACATGATGAGGAATATGCTGCTTATGTGAACTTTGTAAAAGAGGGCCAGATGGCTGTACCTATGCCTGTATTTTGGGACTGTATTTGTGACCACTTTTCACTTCTGTACACCCTGGCAAAATGCTGACTCACCACTCCAGCCAACTCAGAGGACACTAAGCATGTGATTTCAGTGTATGGATAAGTGTTCACTCTGCAGAGACAGAGGATGTCAGCAGCAGCCATCAATGGATGCTGCATGCTAGTGTTTAACTATCTCAAGGTTAGCACCGAGTATTGCTAAGCTGTTTTACAACGTCATTAATAAAGTATGATGATGGTATTAGTTACAATTCATGGTGTGTATAGCTTTAATGTTATAAGACATTTCCATTTAGAGTTTAATTGAATGCTTAGATTGCTTAATAATACATCAATTAATGACTTCTGCAGGCTTAATCAGGGTAATTATACTGCAGTTTCAGGCTTTCTGTGGTGAGCAGTGGGACCACCAGGGCCCCTTGGCCAATCAGAGGAATAGGAGTGCCCTGCTGCAATAAGCCCACAAAAATGGTACTGGTGCCACGACTGGCTTGTGAAATTGCCCATCTGCCACCTCAATTTGGGTAGGTCCCTACCTATGCTACATATATTCTGCTCTGAAATGTATTTTGTTAGAATGCAAATCTTATTAGATTTTTGCCCCCTGAGAGTTATGGTGCTAACCCAAGAATATCCTGCCATGTTGCCGTGGCAAACTAACTTATACTCCCTGTGAAAATTCACACACTTCTGATTGATTGAAAAACAATCATTAAATTTCTAGTTGTTTTACTTATTACCAAAGGATTTCCTCTTTATTACCTCTGCATTTGCTCTGTTGCCAGGTGTGAAATTAAGTAAATCATAAAGTCAAGCTGACTTGTAGAATAAAAAAAACAGCATATTCTGTGATGATGGAATATGAAAAAATACGACAATAATTGACAAGTTCACACCAATGATATGCTACTGTATAAGGGTTGCATGATTTTACCTGGAAGCTTGTGCTGAAGTCCCTTTGGGGCCAATGAGAATTAGGAGCTGCTCTAATTAAAACACCTGCAGTGCCTTGCATATCCAGTGTCCCACATTTCCAAATGATGGCAGGGGCACATTAACTAAAGCTTGCTTAATGAGTTTTAATTAAAGACCCCAACCACCATTTTGAAATGTGGAGACACTGAATACACAAGATGCTGCAACATGCTGGAGTGCTCTGATTTGAGTGCTCCAGAAGATTTGATTGATAGGGGGCTACTCAAATGCTCCAGAAGACTCGAATAATAGGGGACCACCCAGAAGCTCAGAGCCAAGCAGAGCCTCGATGGAGTGGTCTCTTTCCACTCCATCCCCATCCCTCTCCTAGTGCTTCTCAGCTCCCAACTCTACACATGAGCCAGGAACCAAGTAGGTTGGGGACTCAGGAGCTCCCTGCTTCCCTATGCAGCCTGGGGCTCGCTGGGAGCTGTTCCTTCTTAGGAAGCTCCCAGCCAGCTCTGACCAGTACAGAGATTTCCCTGAGCAGCCCAGGGCTGGGGAATTATTTCCCTTCTGTTGGGAGCTGACTAGGAGCTGCCACAGAAAGAATGGTTCTCACCAGCCCTGGGTTGCTTGGGAAAATCCTGGCATAGCCTGCAGCAGGCTAGGAGCTGCCCCAAAGGGGACAGTTCTTGGCCAACTCCAGTTTGGTCAGGGAAATCCTTGTGTATTTCTCTGGGTAAATCCCTGTGTAATTCTCCCCATGTATTTTACTGCACAGTAAACCTTTAGAGAATGAACAACATGTGTAGATGCACCCAAAGAGAACTAAATTGAGCCCTTTTTCAGATTTCTTAAATGTCAAAAACAAACCAATGGACCCCAAAACATGTTAAGAAATATATGGAAGCAATGGAGAAAAGACCAATTTGGAATGTTTATTCTGAGGCTGAGCTATTGGAAAAGACCATAAAATATGAGTACTTGTAGAGCAATGCAATCTTTCACAATGGTATTGCCAGCAATTGCTAGCAATGGGCCTAATTCTGCTGAAATGTATGACATGTTACAAGATGCATCTCCCTTTCTCTCTCTCTCTTAATATATATTAGGGGTGTGTGAAAAGGGCTATATTCAATCTGGATTTGGCCCAAATCAGGGGACAGTGATTCAATTAGTTGATTCAGATCACTGTTCCAATTTGATTTGGCTGAATCCGAGTCTGGAGATTTGATGCTGATTCAGAGAATGAGTGTTTCAGCCACAGACACAGCTTTAAATGTTTTTTTCTAGATATCTCAAGGTACCAGGCATGGCTTGTGAATGCTGCGATACTGGGGCAGATGGAACGTCCCACAGGAGTGTGTGTGCGGGTGGGGGCGCCCCCGTGTGCTTGGCAGTGGACCCGGAAATGGACCAGAAGTACTTCCAGCCCACTTCTGGGTCCACTGCCAAGCTCTCAGGGGACCCCCCACCCACAGCCCCATGGCTTAGCGATCAGCTGCAGGGGGACTCTGGGTGCCCCCCCAGGCCCAGGAGGCACCAGTCACCGAGCCAGGGGGCAGGGGGAGGGACCCCAACACACTTTGTGGCAAACCCAGAAGTGGACCAGAAGTGCTTCTGGTCCACTTCTGGGTCTGCCTCCGATCACAGTGGGGACCCCCCCCACACACACACTCCTGTGGGATGCTCCATCTGCCCCAACATCTCAGTGTTCACAAGTTGCCTGGTACCTTGAGGTATGTAGAAAAAATATTTAAAGCTGTGTCTATCTCTGAATCATCGAATCTTTTTGAATCAATTTGAAGGGTTCTGATTTGATTCAGAGAATTTAAAGGGTCTCTTGATTTGGTTCAGATTCGAAGATTCAGCTGCCAAATTGGGCTGAATCTCCACTGAATAAAATTAGCAACCAAAGCTTCACACAGCCCTAATATATACATGTTAGTGGAAGGGCAATGAAGAGGTGGAGAGGTACATGGGATAAGTCATTTAATCTCTCAAGTGCTCTTCTGCTGGGTAGTATATTTTGTCTAGTTTTAACTCTGTGTACTGTTTAGGGCATGGGTTGTCTCTTATCATGCATTTGTACAGTGCCTAGGACATAGAATCCTGATCTTGGTGTCCACCTATAGGCACTATAACAGTAGTTAAAAGCCTAGAAGCAGGATTTTTCCAGGCATAGTAGATCATAAGGGCCTACTTCAGGGAAGAGAGTTGTATGGCTATGAGAGATGAGCTGCTTGTAATCAGGTGCAACAAGATAAGGAGACACAGAAAGTTCACTCTCACATATTTTTCTCTAACAGATTAGAGGCAAAAATGAGGGGTGTCTATACATGAGCAGTGAGGCTGGTCTGATATGATGTTATTACAGCATGTCAAAGCAGATTTGCTTAACTGAGTCTGCTGGAGCATTGTAATTACCATGCTCTCAAAGCTGCCCTAAATAAAGCACCCCTCTCCCCCACTCCCAGAGCACCTGTATAAATTCCTGAAGAGGGCAGAAAGAAGCATGGTAGAAAATGGATGAAATTAAAAAAGGTGGTCAAGGCCAATCCAAGCCTTTTGGATGGGGGGTGGGGTAAATATAAATAATAAAATAAAATAATAAAAAATGCCCAGGATGGAGCATTGAAACTGATATTTCAAGCACAATATTTTGAAGATAGCTCACATCAGAAATTTTCCACAGGGTTTCAAGGTACTAGGAAGTGATTAGGGTGGGCATATCATCCTAGAGGAAATTATACACAGTGTATGTATGCCTATTTGCAGTTGTTGTAGACCTTTCTCAATGTTTCTTTAGAAAAGTAAGGTGGTTAACATCAGCTAGAATGTATGCTAGAATTCAGTTATAGAACAGAGACAAAAAGTGCTACAGAAAAATTTATTACTTGTGATACATTTCTTTTACCTTTTAAGGAGTTTTCATGTGACTGCAACATTTTGTCTGTAGGGAACATTACTATATGATGATGATGATGATGATGATGTTTCAATGAATAATAAAACTTTGCTGTAAGACATGGAGTAAAGGGTTCTTTAATATGTTTAGACTCAGAATTTTTAAAGATTGCAGGCAGTAAAGTGCTGAGAATATAAATGAATGAACAGACAGTTGGACACAGACTTCAGCACTTTCATTTGGTCCAGCTCTGTGAAACTTAGCTGTGTACGTTGTTGCAATGCAGGGGATAAAATATGAGATAACTTTAAGTAAACTGGAATTTCTCCAATCTCCTCCACTGTACACAAACTCAAGAGTGCTTATGGAGTGATATACCTGCAGGTGCTTCACATTCCTTACCACATATGCAACTGTGTTCCAAGCTCTATCATTTTTCCTCCTCTCTGATATTGTTTGTCATCCTAGTGTCACTTATGAATTTGCCTTAATAAACTTTTAGTCTGTGCTGTTATCTAAAATTAAAGTTTGATATCCTATATCATCTTAATAGTTATATGCTTAAATACAGTTTTGGCAGCCATAAATATGGATTCTTGTCTCCCTTTCCCCCTCTGTTTAGGAATTTGTTTCTTGGCATGAAAATATCAGCAGATGTGATCAAGTGTAAAGAGGCATTTGGCACCAACACGTCAGTGCTGTCAC
>NW_017729031.1:66762427-66764323 GCF_001723915.1 Gavialis gangeticus
TCAAGTGTAAAGAGGCATTTGGCACCAACACGTCAGTGCTGTCACACAGGAGGGACTTCCTATAGAAAAGATGCCACTTTTAGACTGCCCAACTGAACTCATTTTGCCTGGCAACCATATGAAACTGGCACAGCATCACAAGAGTAGGCATAATGCCATCCCAACAGATGGGTTATGAGTGTAAGCATCCAGGAGACCTTGTCTAAGCATCAAGTATGTGTATCTGAGGGCAGGATTCCAAGCCAGGAGTGTCAAAACAGACTATGTCCTGAACTTCCATGTCTAATTTAAGAGGATGTGTGAAGAAGTCAACTGTAATTGCCAAGAAGAAGAGGGTAATATATTCCTATTGATGGAAATAGATCCCAGATACAATGGTCTTGGGTGCTTTTGAACTGTAGACCAACAAACCACCACTCACTTAACATTAAAAAGTTAATAGTGTTTGTCTGGGCACATGCACTAAGGCAAACATTATTATGTATTAACAACATTACAATTAACATTCATCATATGATTCATTTTGGAACTGGATTATCTCCACTGCATTAGGTGTTACAGAAAAAACAACGAAGTGCACAGTCCTATTTCCTTTTCCTTAAAATAGCTTAAAGACAGTGTTACTGGCAAACTATAATTTCACTGAATAAGTGAACTGATTAGACATTTTATCTTAGGCATCACTATAAAACCCAAATTCATCCAAATGGCCCCCCAGAAGGCCACCTGTCAAGCTGCTTAAACAGTATTGCCTTACTGGGTGCATCTACACAAGACACTACATTGCCATAACTCAGTCATTATGGTGATGTAGTATCAGCGAGCACTTAGTGTGACACTGCTGTTACCATGCAGTAGAAATGACCTACTGCACTGTAGCTCATTGCTACTGTGCAGTAGTGTCGGAAACGACCCATGCGCTGCTGGGATTGCACAGTACTGGTGGGAGCTGCATAGTGGGATGCATATGTAGATACACCCACTCTCACCAATACACTTCTAAAAAGCATACAGACTAAATTCAGTCAGATCTGAATAGAGAGCAGATATCTGCAATCTATTTTGGGGGTCCTTTGGGTATTACACTAACTTGAAAACTAAAAACCACAGTACATAGAAAGGTATGTTTTCTAATCAACCTGCCAATTGTAAATGACACCAGGCCTTGAAATATTAACTTAACCATGGCTAACATATCTGAGATTCTGGAATAGGACATTTGTAAGGTAGGCTCAGACACCAGCTCTTGAAAAGCCTCTGTGTACTGAAATACTGAAATGGCCAGGGACAATGGACTTTCCTACCAGTTTGCATGGCCCAGGTTCCATGTGACTTGAGGATTCATTCCTTGCTGGTTCCTGAAATCCATCAATCTGAGAATGAGAGAGAGCCCTGGCAATGTTGCTATAAACATCAGGAATGCGCCTGGCTCTGAAGTGAGTATTCACTGGCAGAGACCTGAATACAGCTGCTTTGAACATGTGGGTCACTCCTTGGGTTTTGAAGACTGAATTAATAGTCTATGTTACTTTGTTGTCTATTGGAGAACCAGATCCATTCATCCTGAAATCTTCCCTCCCCCCCAATTGGGGGTCAGGGGAAAGGGGGTCAATAATAAGAGAAAATGTGATATCATAATAATGTCTCATGTGCCCCATTTCTTTAGCAATTTCTGAGCATACCAGTATCCCTGGATATGGGATACTGGCTTGACTGGAATAGGGCTAGAATGCTCTGGGTAGGATTGCACTCATAAGATAAAATATTAAAAATCACTTAAGTCCAGATCACTTTGGCTTTCTGCTGCTTTGAAAATCTGGCCATTAGTTTATCCTACTTCTCTCATTCAAGACTACAGAAATAAGAAAGTAGCACTTTCTCCTCCTCCCTCGCCCC
>NW_017729031.1:66764334-66764812 GCF_001723915.1 Gavialis gangeticus
GGTTCCCAGCTCTGCTTCCAGCTCCTCCAATAAGAGGCCAAGCAGCTCAACATGAGGCCGGGGCTCCAAGGAGGCCAAGACCCCTAGCAGTTTGGAGCAGCACTAGCACTGGTGGTTGTGTGGTAGAATTTCTGCCCACCTTGTGGGAGAGCTGAGTTTAAGTCCCAGTGGGTGGGGGTGACTTGGGGTGAGTGAAATAATAAGGAGGCATCTCTGTTGCAGTGGAAAGGGGCCATTGTGTTCTCCCCTCCAGGTACCTAGGCCCTATATTCCTTGTTATTTGAGATTTTGTGCCTTTTATATTTCACCAACCAGTATTGTTTGTTTTGTTGTTTGTGTTTTACATTTTGGTTAATCTGTCATTTGTCAACTGGATGAATATGTCTATGATTGTACGTGTCTAACCTTTGTTGAATCCTGCCCATTTGGGACATTGCAGTGTCCCCTATACCCTCTGGTTTATACTGGTTATGTTCCT
>NW_017729031.1:66769812-66785538 GCF_001723915.1 Gavialis gangeticus
TTGTCAACTGGATGAATATGTCTATGATTGTACGTGTCTAACCTTTGTTGAATCCTGCCCATTTGGGACATTGCAGTGTCCCCTATACCCTCTGGTTTATACTGGTTATGTTCCTACTACTGTTCTCTCATTAAAAGGTATATGGTTAAGTCCCCATTGGTGGTCTGGCTCTGCTCTATAGGGGGAGGAGAGTCCCTGCTTTGATCTCTTCAATTGGAGAGGGGTACCTCTTGGAGTACCACCCAGGTTACAGTAAGAAATGAATGCCAATTAAAAGGATTTCCTTTTAATAGTATTTTGATTTAATTACACTGAAATGCAACATTAATTTATATGGGTGGAGGGAAACAATACATTTTTCAATTGTGTAACTCTGGCAGATTCAATAGATAATTAGCACTCCTGCTTATAAAAAAGAAGAAAAAAAAACCTCGTTGATGATATGTTTTACTTTCACAGTGAGAGGCAGCCTATTATTCTGGCAATGTGGTGGTGGGGGGGTCTTCTTGTGAGTGCTGCTGCATATTAACATTTCTTTCCTCAGCTATTCCATTACCAGAGTGAAATGCCAACAGTGGTAATATGATAGCAGAGTAAATGTCACAAGATAAAGGGACCACAATAATATATATTTGCCACCTGTAGAAATTGTTCTTTATTACAGTACAATGTAAAATTTATGAATGTTGCTCTAATATGCTGGATATGCCTGTCTGGTAATATCTGACATATATCAGTGTTAAAAGTCAGGCTCCTGCAACATCATCTCCCATCTGTTTACTGTACAATTTCTAATGTGCTGTGGAGCTGTATGGTCACAGTAATGCACTGTCAAGTAGAGCAGGTAAAACTAGCTTCTGAATATTATTTATTGGCCTGTGAATGCAGATTACATGCACATTTTATTACCCACTAATTTACCACCTGCTGGCTGAAGGATGGTAAAAGTCTACTATTTGTTTTATAGGAATTCATTATGCCATTAACCTTTCACTCCTAGAGGCCATGAGAAAGAATTTTTTCATTTAAATCACTCTTGTAATAATGATCTCAAAATGAAAACAGTGATTTATATCACCTCACAGAAAGTCTAATAAAAATAAATTATTTCCTAATGCCGTATACATTGCAATGTTTGCATAAACAAGTTAGTAGAATGAAAACACAGGTCTTAGTTTCTAGAGGCTGTTTCATTCTTCTCTAAAACATATAAGGTAAAATAATTCTTGTATTTGTTTTCTACCATTTCTAGTCCTTCCATGTTAAAACAAGGACATGGGCATAAATTATGTACTTTAAACATCCCTAGATTATTTTTTAAAGGAAAGAAAAGTGCAGTCATTTTTATTTAACAACTGAAACAAGAAGTTTAGGTGTCATTTGGTGTTTATTGTGAAGAATAATTAAATGAAAGGTTATATAATTTAAAAAGCAATTCATAATTGTACAGAGTTGTAAAAGTATCCATAAATTCTATTTTGGATAATTACTATAGTGGTCACACTAAAGTTGCTCATAGCTAGGTGGTATTGAACACTAGCTTTTTGTCTGTGGCAATTACTATGCTCCATAGACCAATCTGGTACAATTTGGGGGTTTAGATTAAACAAATAATCAAAGTCATGATGAGCTTCCAGCTGAGCCTGTTCTCCTATTGAGGTCTATCTGTGGGTGGTTTTCAGCAATATTTAGGCTTAAACAGAGTTAACAAAATTTGAATTTTTTATTGAAAAGGCTATGTGGCTAGATTCTCAGCTGATATGTATCAACATGACTTCACTGGCTTCACTTCATAGAGTAAATGTGCTGTCCTACCAATTTTAGAAGAGAAAATAACTTTGAAAGTCTAGTCAGTATTTTCATTCCATTAGCTATGGCTTCACTCTGGCTGTGCTGTTTTAAAAACCTGAATATTTGGTCATGTAAATATAAGTTAGGTTCAAAAAGAATATATTTTATTTAAAATTCCATTTAAATTCACCTGAATTTGAAGAACACTAGGCATATCTACATGAGACTCTTAACTGTGCATTACCATAATTTACTGCAAAGTAATCATGTACATCTACACATGGAGTAAACTTCCCTAATCCCAAGTAAATTTGCTACCTGCAAATACAGGTAGCAAATTTACTCAAGATTAGTAATGGTGCAGTAGCACACATGTATATGCCTGACTGGGAGCAAATCTACTACCAGTCAGCCATCCACCAGGGGGTGAGAGATAGCTCCTTGTCCCTGGGAACTGCCTGCAGCCAGGGCAGGCTGTGCCACAGGAGCATGGGCAGGGACTAACTCACTGCTAGCTGCCAGCAGGGCAGTTAGCAGTGAACTAGCTTCTAGCTGCCCCAGCAGTGGAACAGGGTATGGGGCTGGGACCTTCCCCTCCCTGCCTCTCTTTCCAAGACCCCCACCCTTGATTGGGGAGTCAGCGCACAGAGCTACCTGCTGCCAGGGTAGGAGGACATTGTTCTTGCCCCATCAGGCAGCCCCCTCAGGGCCAGAAGACATCTGCCTCCTGGTATGATGTTCCCTGCCAGCCCCTGGGTTATCACCCAGAGGTAGCCTTGAGCTTCCTGCCATGGTGGCATGGGCCCATTGCAGGGCTGCAGGAAGTTTGGTGCTAAAAGCAGCAAATCTGCTGCCTAGTCCCTGCTTGTGTAGACACCTGCCTGAAAACACTTAATCTGCAGAAATTTACTCCAGAGTAAACTGATCCTGGATCAAATGCATATGTAGACATTCCCACTGACACTTCATCTTTCATTACTGATTAAAACTTCAAACAAAATCATTGCTGTGTTTTTTACTCAAGTTCTGCATGGGGCATTCTCTTTATACAGTAAATGGCTATTGCTTTTGGATAAACTGAATTTTAGAGAAGAGTCAATAACTGCTAAGTCTAAGCTGTTCAAAAGTAATGAAAGGGTAAACCCATTCCATGCTGGGTGTCATCAGCGTGGAAGCAATATTTAACTGAATTTCAGAAAGTGGACAACCAGAGATTGAGACTGAAAAGTAAAGGGAGAAGGGACATACCTAAGTCTGAATCTTTCCTAGTGTTTTAAACGTAACTCCTAATGAAATTCTTAATCTTCACAGCTGAACACAAAAGCACCTAGATATATAATACTATAACAAAATATCAATATGCCTGAGATTTTAGCTTGAACTGTGTGACAACCTATGAAGGAAGGTTGAAGCAAATTAAATGTTTTTGAATTCTTCCTGGTATGTTTTCCACAGCTTTCTGTTTGCCTGCATGTTCACTGACATTCTTTAAATTAGTGCCAATTAAAGCAAAAAAGGAAAACTGCTTGTTCTTCACATAGTATTCAGTTTAAAAGTAGTGATAGGAAACTTGTCTCCTATGTATGAAACAGTTTTCCATGTGATTTGTCTTCTTGAGATCTCTTTCACTGTTATGTTTGTAAGAGTTTTCTGCATGGTTTTAAAGGATGTGCTACTTTACAATAATCATTGTTTTCTATGAACAAAAGAACTACCAGTTAATAACTAGAATTTAATAGAACTTTGCATGAGGTGGAGATCAACATACCTTAGGAAAAGTTGTTTGCAACCCTCACAGTGCTACATGTTACTCACTAGGCATGTCTACATATGCTATTAAAGGTTTACTGAACAGTGAAATACTGCACAGTAAGCTTTCCCTGGGAGCACATCTACACATGCTCCCTGTTAGGTGTAGCCCAAAACAGGGCTGCTTCTACTTCCTCTCATGCCCAGCAGCAGCCAGGGGAGTTCCAGACTCACCCAGGGTGCTAGCTCAGAGGCTGGCAGGGAGTATGGGGCCAGTTCCTATGTACACAGGGCCTGAAGAGATCTACCAGCTGTGGTGGCAGCTATCTCTTTACCTCGTACACATGAGGAGGGGTCCTGATCTGCATGGGGCTGGGAGACAGCTGCCATTACAGAACTCTTCTAGCCCTGTGCACATGGGGATAAGCCCCATGCCCAGTGAGCCTTCTCTGTGCAGCCCAGGGCTGGCCAAGAGCTGTCCTGCTTCTGAGGCAGCTCCCAGCCAGCTCCCCCCCAGAATGGGGACAGTTTCCAGCTAGCTCCAGAATGCCCAGGGAAATCCCCATACAGCCCAGAGCTGGCTGGGACCTGACCCAGAAGAGACAGATCTCAGCCAACCTCAGGCTGCATGGGGAAGCAGGGAGCTCCGAAGTCCCTGTGCTGCTTGGTTCCCAGCTCCTGTGGGGAGTCAGGAGCTGAGCAGTGCCAGGACATGGTGGGTAGAGAGCTACCTGATTCAGGCACTACTTGGCCTCCAGCTTCTGGGGGGAACTGGAAGCTGAGTAGCACCAGGACCAGTGTACTTTCCCATCCTTTGCAGCCTCTATTGTTGGGGCTGCCTGAGAGCAAACTTACTCCCTGTCAGTGTTTACACATGTGCTTCTGTGCAGTATCTACTGTGCAGTTAGTTTACTACCTGTAAAGACAGGTAGTAGCTAACTGTGCAGTAGACTATGTAGACTCTGATGCTTTAATGAGCAGTAGATTAGTCTACCATGCAGCAAACCATCTCATGTAGACACACTCACTGATGACTTAATCTGTGGCCTCTTTCTTCCTCATATCATTTTGTTTTGTTATTGGCTCTTTGTTCAGGCTTTCCCCCATACTATTATGGAGTTATTAAGTTACTGCTCAGTGAAGGTGTTTGATGTATTTTTCTTCTGTTCTTCAGTTTAGATTTAGTCTACAGGCTAAATAAAGTAAATAATAATAAAAAAAACAAGACAAAACAAACAAAAATCCCACTCATAACATTCCCACCTAATTAAATCCAAGGCATAGAAAACTTAATTTTGGAAGCAAGTTAAATAAATGGTCTGAGCAGTTCTTTTAAAAAGAAGTAAAGCAAATTTAAATGGTGAATTGCATGAGGAAAAATCATGCCATATCTCCTGTCCTCATGCTCCCTCCCACCCCCAAAAACCTTCCACAGGCCTAATTCTACACTATTCTCTGCTTTGCAGAGTCAAAATACTGATGAAAATTACTAGAAGATAACGGTGACACTGACGTGGAAATCATGACAGGATCACTGCTCGGCTAACAGAAGCGCTTTATTTTTCATGGCCAGGGGAGAAGAAGCAAGGGCCGCTAATTCTCTGAAGCAGCAGGGCACAGACTCTGTTATATATTTGTGAGAAAAAGACACACAGAAGCCTCCCCTTGAATACATTCTTGGCAGTCTGACAATAAATCTACCTGGAGTCTTACTAGACTAAACATGTTTTCTCCAGCTGTCTTCCGATAAGTTTATCTCAAGGTGTCTTTGTTTTTTGACCTTTACTTATGCTCCTTATTATGGCCTAACTTTATTTTGCTTGCTCCACTACTTTTCCTCATCATTCCCCCCTTGTAAGTGCTTGTGCTTACATCTCTATATTCATAAGACCTTTGACCTCTTCTTGATGCTCACACTTGTAGGCCCCTTCTCTGAGCACCATCATCTGCAACTCAGTTGCGGACAACCTAGAAACACTTTGGGTGGTTTTTGGTAAGCAACAGTGTGAACAGCACAAAATCATTTGGATAATAATAAAAAGAGCAAAAAGGCATAATACACTTATAATGCACTACTTCAACAGGGATTTCACCCATCCCCCTATATTTGGCAGCCAACCTTACCAATCGAAGAATTTCTGTTTGGCTACAGCATGAATCACTTGCAACTGCTTTCTTATGGTGTGGAGATTCCCCTGCACTTGTTGGTGCTGATCTATCCAAGTGCAGCAAGTGTGGTTCACAACCACACGTACCCCCCCTTGGTGGGCTAGGAGATAGTCCAGGGCCATATGATTTTCAACAGCTACTTGCCCCACCTGGGTAATCTTATCACAGAGAGCTTTTAAAGCATCGGCACTAGCATTGATAAAGTTCTCCATGACTCCCGAAATATTTATAATGGCTTTTTCTAATTCAGCTACTCCTAGCCAAGGGAGGAATGCCCTGGTAAATTGGTGAAACCCTGTGTGTCTGAGAACCAGCAGGCTCTTAACCGCATGCCGATGCCTGGGCAAGCCAGGTGGGAAGTTAGACACATCATGCCAAGAGAGGCTAGAGTGCAAGTCAAACTTTGGGATGACTTTGCCCATGGTACAGGTGCCGACCCAATTCCATGGTAGAGTCTTATGGGCATCATCCCTACGTAGCCAGTACAAACCAGGAGCTGCTGCAGTACTAAGATCCCTACAGGGTGTGTTTCCCTCCCAACATTTTCGATCGACCTGCAGGATGTAAGAAGAGGCACGTTGGCTCTTCACTATTCTGTGATGAGATATTGATTGGTTACTGGAAACAGGACCTAACACCACATAAAAATCAAAGCCATTGAGCACTAAACTAGACATTACACTGTAGTTCCCATCTGAAGGTGTAAAGATGGTGATGGGAGCCCCGTTACAAAAATGGGACTTAACCTCTCCTGACACTTTTCCCCTTTTCTCACCCCATGGCCAGGTGAAGGTCACCTTGCATCTCGGGTAATGCTCTACAAAATAGCCAGCCTCCTCCATCCTTCCTGTCCTATTAAACTTATAACAGAGGGCCGCTTCCAGCTCTGAGGACAATTTCCAACTGTCTTGAGCCGTTTTCCACCATGTAGGTATTGATAGTTGGTTTTTGCTAGATGAGGGGGGAAACCTGACAAAGCTGGTATTGGAGTCATTTCCCCAAACCTCAAGGGAATCGGCACCCCAAGCATTGGGATTCCCTTGGTTGGACACATGGGCCCATGTATGCATACCTAGCAATTCATAAGATTTCCTGCATGAGCAATGCTCTGTCCCAGGAATATAATGCTGTTCTCTTCCTATGCCTCAACTGGAACCCTTGGCAAGAGGCAAAGCAAAAGAAGGGACAAGATCTTAGGGCCTGCCCATGCACTATCCCAATGCAGCTATCTCTTGGAACTCTGAGGAACTTTCTTCGACTAAAACTTTGGCCTTCAGCACACTACTAATAACAAAACACTGATCACAAGAATACAAAACAGCATCACTCCCTGGGGAGTTTGTAAATCTACATAATTGTCTACAATTTTCCCACTGGTTAGTACTATTCACACTAATATTATTAAAATATATTAGTACACAGAACTAAAGTTCATAGCTTCGAATGAAGCTTAGCTAGCTGGGTAGGCTATTTTTGAGACTTTGTCATCTAATCTTCACTCACAGGAACTCTTTGAGATTTTGTTGTCTGATCTTCACTCACAGGAACCATCTGGATCTTCAAGGAGGTATTGCCAGTGAGAGAAACCTTCCACTCCGTCGGGGCAGTTACCTTTTGGCAGTGGGAGGTATGGATCCAAGCAGAAACCTCAGCAACCTTTATGGCAGTTGGGGTGGTCAGCAGGACCTGGAAATGCCCTTTCCACTGAGGCTGCAGGCAATCCTTCCTCTGATGGACCTTAATCAAGATCCAATCTCCCGGTTGGACCGGACTGACAACTGAGTCACTGTCTAGAAACTGATGTGATGCTGTGGCTTCAACTTGCAATGAGATAACCTTGAGGGCCTTGGTGAGCCCTTGGCAGTAGGTTAATAGAGACTCATGTAGATGAGTCAGATGTTGGGGTGGAGGTGCGGCGAGTCCCCTTATGGGTTGACCCATAACAATCTCAAAAGGGGTCAGACCCAAGGATCTTTGAACAGAATTTCAGATTTGGAAAAGAACCAAGGGGAGGGATTCTGGCCACTTTGTACCAGTATGTTCACAAGTCTTTGCCATGCAAAGCTTAATATCAAAGTTTTTCTGTTCCACTTTACCTCCACTCTTAGGATGATTTGGGGTGTGGAGTTGGAATTGGGTGGAAAGGGCCTTGCAAACATGTTGGGCTACCTGGCTAATGAAATGAGGGCCTTGGTCTGAATCCAGGAAAAGGGGTAGACTGAAGTGGGGCACCAGGTTAAAAAGAAGTTTCTTGGCCACAGTGAGAGCACCAGCTCATTGGCAAGGGTATGCCTCAGACCAGCCACTGAAAAGGCAGACAATGACCAGCACATATTTTCAGGGTCCTAACCTGGGAAGCTTAATAAAGTCCATCTGGAGGTGGGAGAAGGGATAATGGTTCTAAGGTCTGTGGAATGTGTGTGGCTTGCGGGGTGGTTGGCCAGGGTTGTGTCATTGACGCTGCAGGCACTGGCAACAAAAATGGGCTGCCACAGCAAAAAAAACCCAGGGCATACCAATGATGGTCTACCTTGGCCATCATCCTCCCTTTGGCCGAGTGGGTCACTGAGTGGGCCATTTGAGCTAAGAGAGACAACAAGGCCTGAAGGGCTACAAGGTGACCAGACAGGTGTCACCACAAGGAATCAGGGTGGAGAGAGCAGCCCGCATAAATCCAGGACTCTTTTTTGGCATCTGGGGCTGCATCCTGGAGGGAGGGGAGGTCAGGGGAGACAGGGGAAGAGAGGTAGAGAGTGGCCTGAAGGACTGAAGCCAAGAGTTTCAACAAGGTGGCGGTCTTGGCTGTGGCATCTGCCCTGTCAGTTCTTAGAGACACAGGATCATCAGTAACAGTGTGCGCTTTGCACCATAGGACAGCAAGGGCGGAAGGAAGAAGAAAAGCATCCAGGAGAGCAGTAATAAGGTGATGGTGAGAAATGGGAGTTTCAGCAGATGTAAGGAAACCTTGCTGCTTTCTGATTTGCCTGAAAGAGTGGCAGACACCAAAGGCATAGTGAGAGTCAGTATAGATATTAGCAGATTGTTCAGCAGCAAGGTGGCAGGCACGAGTCAGAGCAATGAGTTCAGTGGCCTGAGTACTAGAAACAGAAAGAGGAGCAGATTTAATGACAGAGTGGTCAGAACAGACAGTATAAAAAGCTCAGAGAATACCATGACTATCTTGAAAACAGGAGCCAGTAATGTAAAGAATGAGGTCAGGGTTAGTCAGAGGGGTATCAGAAAGATCAGGACGGGGAAGAGAAACAAAATCTACAAAGCTGGGTATAGTCATGGGGTTGACCATTGGAGGGTGAAGGTAAAAGAGAGGCAGGATTGAGGGCCTCACAGCGAGCAAGGGTCACATGGTCCGCCACCAGGAGGACCACCTCATAGCGGGTTAATCGGCCGGGGGACAGGTGCTGAGTCCTGCTGCATTAAAGAAGGGCGAGGACAGCGTGAGGAACAGCAACAGTAAGGGGGTGCCTAAGAACAAGGTTATCAGTTTTAGAAACCAGCAGGGCAGCAGCAGCAACAGCGCGGCCGCAAGGGGGAAATCCAGAAGCAACTGGGAGAAGGAAGGCACTATAATAAGCAATGGGACGGTGCAGGGAAGGCCTAAAAGGCTGGGTTAAGACACCAGAAGCAGTGCCTTGGTGTTCATGACAGAAAAGAGTGAATGGGTTAGAATAGTCAGGCAAACCGAGAGTGGGAGAAGAGGAAAGGGCTTGCTTGAGGTGGCAGAAGGCAGATTCTTGGCCTTCATCCCAGGGTAGTGAGTCAGGGGAAGAGTCACAGGTGAGAAGTTTAAGAGGTTTGGAAAGTCCAAAGTAATTGGGAAACCACTGTCAGCAGTAGTTCGCAGTACCTAGGAAACCATGGAGCTGGCATTTAGTCTGTGGGTGAGGTAGAGAAAGGATAGCAGAAGGATGATCAGGAGACAGGTGACGGGTACCATGAGAAATAGTATAGCCCAAGTAGGTAACCTTAGCTTGACAGAATTGGAGCTTAGAGTGGGAAGCTTTGTGGCCCTGTGCTGCAAGTTTTTCTAAAAGGGCAACAGAATCAGCTTGGCAATGAGGGGGGGTATCAGAGCAGAGGAGCAAATCATCTACATATTGAACAAGCACAGAATCATGAGACAGCTAGACTGTATCAAGGTCTGACTTGAGAAGCTGGCTGTATATAGTAGGTGATTCACGGAATCCTTGAGGCAGACAGGTAAAATTATACTGCCAGCCCTGATAAGTAAAAGCAAAAAGATACTGAGAATCAGGGTGAACTGGTATAGAAAAAAAAGCATTACAGAGATCCACTACAGAAAAACAAGAGGCAGAAGCAGGTTTCTGAGAGAGAACAGTGGCAGAATTGGGCACCGCAGCTGTCAAGGGAACCACAAAATTGTTAATAACACGCAAATCTTGAACAAATCGATAAACAGGCAATCCTTCAGGAGTGAATTTCCCTGGTTTGTGGACCAGCAGGAGGTCTCGCCTCAGCAGGTTTACAGAAGCACAGGGACTTAACAAAAAGACATGTTGCTCAGTAAGGGGACCTAAGGTAAATGAGAGTGGCCGCGTAACAGGGTGGTCAATAGATTGATCCCCAATACCTACAGCAGTGATTACTTTATTAGAAACGGGAACCTTAGATACAAAATCAGAGCTAAGCATAGACAAAGAAGTACTGGTATCAACAAGAAAGGGAACAGTCTGTTTTCCCACAGTAACAGGTATTGTAGCATCAGAAAGGGTAGAAAGCAAAGGGGCTAGAATCTCTGGGTTTTCTTGGCTGTCCTAACACTGATCTTCACCTTCGAAGGACTGAAGAGGAGCTGGTCTGGGCGATTGAGCTCGGTGGGTGCCTGGCTGAAACAAAGGGGCACTAGCTGAGAGCGGGGACCCCCGGGGTCTATTTGGGCACTCATTCTTCCAGTGGTCTTTCTGTTTGCAATAGCAACAGATATCATTAGGAATGTCAAAGGGACCGGGTGGCTGGGTTGAGCGAAATGGTCCGGTAGACCGCCGTGGTCTGGTGTCACCTTGAAGGTCTCTGATTTGCAGAGCCATCAATTTTTCCTAAGCCTTTGATTTTTGCTGTTGAGCTTTAGTATAGAAATGAGTGGCAGCAGTCAGAATTTCAGTGATGGGTTTGACTCCCCATCCAATTACAGCGGTCTGCAGGGGGTCAGAAATCTTTTGTAACAGCCCTAAAACAAAGGTCTGGATGATCACGGCAGAAAGGTTAGCTTCTGGGTCTTCACTGCCGGAATGTGCCTTAAAGGCTTGGATCAGGCGACAATAATAATCAGCAGGGTGTTCTTCTAGCTTCTGTTTACACATAGAAATTTTGGGCCAGTCTGTCTTTTGTGGGGAAACCTTAGGGACAACATCTAGGACCTGTTTATAGAGGTCCCACAGACCAGCATTGCCGGGGTCCTGAGTAGGACAATGGGCTTCTTTGAGGAGGGTATCCCGTTGGTCTTCAGAGAGAAGACCACTGAGGAGCATCTGAATGTCACCATAAATTGGCTTATAGACCTCAAAAAGGGTTTTAAGCTTTTGAGCAAACCCAGTAGGGTCTTCACGGAGCTTAGGGAAAGTAGTTGACCAGGAGATGATTTCTGAGGGTGAGAAGGGAATGTGGACTACCATGGATTGCCCCCCCCGCAGCACAAGGTACTCTCAGAGATGATACTGTGCCGCAGCAAGGTTTCTGCCCCGACGAGTAGTAATCTTTTTTACAATGGCTCCCTTTGTGTCTATGTTGATGGTAACATTGTGGCGATTCTGCAGAATCAATCTGCTTGGGGAGTCATGTTGGTCTAAGACAGCCGAATCTATGGTCCACCCATCTATAGAGTCCAGGGGGACAGTAACCTCAAATTGGTCCCCCTTGGGAGAATTAAAGGTGAGAGTAGTAATAGAAGGCAATGAGCCGGAGGCAAGTGTTGGTGGAGTTATCAGAGAAATTGGCATGGAAGCAGCAGTGCCTAAGGCCGCAAGACCAGCAACCGACAGTGGAGCAAAGGCTGGAGCGAGCTGTGGCAGGACAGGGGCCAGAGGCGGTGGTGGGGGCAGAAACCAATGATCCAACAGGTCATCTTGAGGTGGATCATCCAGTGGTGGAGGCACGACTGGGTACAGCCTAGTCGGATGTGGTGAACAAGAGGCAGGTGGGGTCGGCCCCTGACATTGGAAATCCTTAACTTGGTTCTGAAGGTGATCAATCAGTTTCTTAAATTTTTCCTCATTCTTCTTGTAGGAAGCCATAAGGGAGTGCTTATGGCGCTTTTTGGACTCGTCTTCTCATAGGTACCAGGCTTCCATTTGAACTGGGTGCTTGCTTTCCAAATTTCCCCGGAGGTGTTTGAGAATGTGATGATCCCAGAACCCATCTAAGGGCCAGAGTAACTTAGGGTCATCATTGGTATACTGATTCCATTTTGCTAAGTATTGAGTTGACTGGGGCCCATATTTTAGATGCATGACCTGGGCGGGATCCCGCTGCAGGACCTTAGAGGTCCCGCTACCCATTGTCATGCCTAGGACTTACAGACACCAAAACAGACATGGAATTTTTCTTCAGAGCCAAGCAGGCAGATGACAGACCAGGGTTCGGAGTGTTGAAGCTGCAGAGCCAAAGAACCAGGTCGAGGAAAGCCTTCTTGGAGCAACGGAGTCGAAGACCTGAGACGAGGGTCCTACTCGGGGTGGTCTGTGTAAGGACACATCCCAGACGAGCCCCCAAGATGATGTGGAAATCACGACAGGATCACTGCTTGGCTAACAGAAGCGCTTTATTTTTCATGGCCAGGGGAGAAGAAGCAAGGGCTGCTAATTCTCTGCTGCAGCAGAGCACAGACTCTGTTATATACCTGTGAGAAAAAGACACACAGAAGCCTCCCCTTGAATACATTCTTGGCAGTCTGATAATAAATCACCTTGGAGTCTTGCTAGACTAAATGTGTTTTCTCCAGCTGTCTCCCAATAAGTTTATCTCAAGGTTTCTTTGTTTTTTGGCCTTTACTTATGCTCCTTATTATGGTCTAACTTTATTTTGCTTGCTCCAGTACTTTTCCTCATCAACACTTTATATCCATCACACACTGGTATGAATGACTACAAAGGGTAGAATATAGTGGAGAATTTGGCCCAAAGAATGACCTCAGTTTAACATAGAATCTAACATATTCAGGGTGGCTTTCTGAAAATTTGGATTCTTATTTAGAAGCCTACAGAAGTATTCTATGCCTAAGTTTAAGCATGCAAATCTGAAAAGGTTGGAGAACACTCAATGTTTTGTAGGTACAGAATATGATTTATTTTAATCCAGGATTTCAATTACTTACTAATGTGTCATTAATAACGTTACACTCCTTTAATTTTTTTATCTGTATTGTTGTTGGAGCTAATAATGAAAACAGTGAACTGCAAACGTTGTATGTGAACATTATTACAAGCATCAATAATCACAAATTACAGCAATCTGTAAGAAAACAACTGATGGAAGATAAACAGTTATACCCTAAAAGATTATTCTGCAATCTCCCTTTGTTGCAGATTTCAAAACAAAAGTTCCTCTCTTTAAAAAAGAAAGAAATACATATATATTAACTTCAGTTCCCACTGGTATTGGTAATAACTGCTCAAGCAACCAGGGGCTGCAAACAGGGTAAGCCGTTTGCAGGCAGTTTGCTGGGGGTGAGAGGAGGAAGGGGGAGAGAAGCCAGGCACCAGGCAGCATATATGTCCCAGGAAAGGTAAGTGATCCAGCTGCCAGTGCCTTTGGGTTGCTGAGTGCTTGTTTGGTGGGCTGTGTGTGTTTGTGATGTGTCTTCTGAGAAACTGGGAGTGTTGCTGACTGAGTGAATGCTGATTGCTGAATGATTGCTGCCTGGGCCTGACAGAAGCCCTAGTGAGTGGGTGGAGCTGGTCCAGGCACAGCAGGGTATAAAAGGTGACTTCCCAGGTGACCAGGGAACCAGTGACTAGGGAGCTGGTGAATAGGGTAAACAGTTTGCAAGCCATTTCCAAGGCCATGTCATGGCCCCCTGCCTTTTTGAGAGGCAAGCCTTTCAGCCTGATGTGAGGAAGCAGGAAAAAAAGGAATCCTTTGGGGACAATGATCAATAAACAGAGCAGCTTCCAGGTGAGTTTGCTAAGGAAGGTGTGCTTGGAAGAAGAGCCTTAAGAGAAAGAAGGCAAATTAAGAGACCCATGGGAATGGCTGGGGGACACTGCCTCTGCTTGCACATGTGCAGTTTCTGTCCAGGCAGGACCACTCACCATGGAGGCTTCCACTGAGGTCCAGGTTTGGCACTGTGGGGACTGTGGCTTGCAGGTTCCTTCCAGTGGTGGCCAGGTCAGGGAGTGCCTGTGGTGTGAGAGGTGCATCCTGGTGGTGTCTCTCAGGGAACAGGCAAGAGAACTACAGGAGGAGGTGGCGAGGCTCCAAAGCATCCTGCGCCATGAGGAGTTTATTGATTAGATGCTGGAGGAGACCTCCACGACTGTAGAGGAAGAAATCCTAGAGGCATCACTAGACAAGAGAAAGGACATGGACACCTAAAAGGGTGGAAGATGGAGGCTTGTGACTTCTGGCAGCAAGCAGAGATATTCACCACCACCTGCAGTGGTTTGTCTAGAGAACAGATATTCAGTTGTAACAGCAAAGAGGGAGGAGCATGTTCCATTGGTAGAGGAGGACAGGACAGGCCTCACCAAGGTGGGAAGGATTGAGATGACTGCCACCAAGAAGAAGAAACAGGTTGTATGGTTAAAGACTCCTTTCTGCAGGGACTGAGGTATCCAACTGCCAACCTGACCTGTTGTCTCAGGAGGTCTGCTGTTTCTCCAGAGTCCAGATCCAAGATGTCACGGAGGGACTACCAAGGCTCATCCAGCCATCTGATTACTAACCCATGTACTTATCCATGTGAACACCAATGATACTCCCAGGTGAAACCCTGAGTGTATCAAGACTGACTACAGAGCTCTGGGTCCAAGGATGAAGGGGTCTGGGACTCAGGTTTTGTTCTCATCAATCCTTCCAGTCAAGAAAAAGGGCCTGGGCAAGAGCAGATGTATCCTTCAGATCAACACCTGCCTGCAGAGATGGTGTCACCAGCAGGGCTCCGGCTTCTTCAACTCTGGGATGTTCTTTCAAGAAGAATGATTGCTGGGAAGTGATGAAGACAGACAAGAGCATCTTCACAGACAGGCTTTCTGACCTAGTGAGGAGGGCTTTACACAAGGTTCACTGGGGAATGGAGACCAAAGCCCTGAGGTAAGTGGGAAAGTGGGAGACCTGGAGGAAGAGCAAGCAAGAGGAAGCAACAGGGTATGTGCTTTCATACTTCCTGAGAAATCATAGCAATCAACTAATTACCTCAGGTGCTTGTACACAAATGCATGGAGCCAGAGAAACAAGGAGAAAGAATTGGAAGTCCTTGCATAGTCATGGAATTATGACATGATTGAAATGACAGAGACTTGGTGGGAGCTCACATGACTGGATTACTGTCATGGATGGGTATAAACTGTTCAGGAAGACAGGCAGGGGAGAAGAGAAGGAGGAGTTGCACTTTATGTAAAAGAGCTATATGATTGCTCAGAGCTCCAGTATGAAACTGGAGATATGTCTTTTGAGAGTCCCTGGGTTAGGGTCAGGGGGAGCTCAACAAGGGTGATACCGTAGTGGGGGTCTGCTATAGACCACCAGACCAAGATGAAGTTGTGGATGAAGCTTTCTTCAAACAGGTAGCAGAAGTTTCCTGATCACAAGCCCTGGTTTTAATGGGGGACTTCAATCACCCTGACCTCTGCTGGGAGGCCAATACAACATTACTCAGGCAATCTGGAGAGTACTGAGGACTACTTCCTGGTGCAAGTGCTGGAGCAGTCAATTAGGGGCTATAATCTTCTCGATCTGCTGTTCACAAACTAGAATGAATTGGTGGGGAATGTAGTAGTGGATGATGACTTGGGGAGCAGTGACCACAAGAAGATAGAGTTCAGG
>NW_017729031.1:66790538-66792322 GCF_001723915.1 Gavialis gangeticus
GCAAGAGAACTACAGGAGGAGGTGGCGAGGCTCCAAAGCATCCTGCGCCATGAGGAGTTTATTGATTAGATGCTGGAGGAGACCTCCACGACTGTAGAGGAAGAAATCCTAGAGGCATCACTAGACAAGAGAAAGGACATGGACACCTAAAAGGGTGGAAGATGGAGGCTTGTGACTTCTGGCAGCAAGCAGAGATATTCACCACCACCTGCAGTGGTTTGTCTAGAGAACAGATATTCAGTTGTAACAGCAAAGAGGGAGGAGCATGTTCCATTGGTAGAGGAGGACAGGACAGGCCTCACCAAGGTGGGAAGGATTGAGATGACTGCCACCAAGAAGAAGAAACAGGTTGTATGGTTAAAGACTCCTTTCTGCAGGGACTGAGGTATCCAACTGCCAACCTGACCTGTTGTCTCAGGAGGTCTGCTGTTTCTCCAGAGTCCAGATCCAAGATGTCACGGAGGGACTACCAAGGCTCATCCAGCCATCTGATTACTAACCCATGTACTTATCCATGTGAACACCAATGATACTCCCAGGTGAAACCCTGAGTGTATCAAGACTGACTACAGAGCTCTGGGTCCAAGGATGAAGGGGTCTGGGACTCAGGTTTTGTTCTCATCAATCCTTCCAGTCAAGAAAAAGGGCCTGGGCAAGAGCAGATGTATCCTTCAGATCAACACCTGCCTGCAGAGATGGTGTCACCAGCAGGGCTCCGGCTTCTTCAACTCTGGGATGTTCTTTCAAGAAGAATGATTGCTGGGAAGTGATGAAGACAGACAAGAGCATCTTCACAGACAGGCTTTCTGACCTAGTGAGGAGGGCTTTACACAAGGTTCACTGGGGAATGGAGACCAAAGCCCTGAGGTAAGTGGGAAAGTGGGAGACCTGGAGGAAGAGCAAGCAAGAGGAAGCAACAGGGTATGTGCTTTCATACTTCCTGAGAAATCATAGCAATCAACTAATTACCTCAGGTGCTTGTACACAAATGCATGGAGCCAGAGAAACAAGGAGAAAGAATTGGAAGTCCTTGCATAGTCATGGAATTATGACATGATTGAAATGACAGAGACTTGGTGGGAGCTCACATGACTGGATTACTGTCATGGATGGGTATAAACTGTTCAGGAAGACAGGCAGGGGAGAAGAGAAGGAGGAGTTGCACTTTATGTAAAAGAGCTATATGATTGCTCAGAGCTCCAGTATGAAACTGGAGATATGTCTTTTGAGAGTCCCTGGGTTAGGGTCAGGGGGAGCTCAACAAGGGTGATACCGTAGTGGGGGTCTGCTATAGACCACCAGACCAAGATGAAGTTGTGGATGAAGCTTTCTTCAAACAGGTAGCAGAAGTTTCCTGATCACAAGCCCTGGTTTTAATGGGGGACTTCAATCACCCTGACCTCTGCTGGGAGGCCAATACAACATTACTCAGGCAATCTGGAGAGTACTGAGGACTACTTCCTGGTGCAAGTGCTGGAGCAGTCAATTAGGGGCTATAATCTTCTCGATCTGCTGTTCACAAACTAGAATGAATTGGTGGGGAATGTAGTAGTGGATGATGACTTGGGGAGCAGTGACCACAAGAAGATAGAGTTCAGGATCCTGAGGAAAGTAAGGATGGAGAGCAGCAGAGTAAGGACACTGAACTTCAGAAAAGCAGGCTTCAACTCATGCAGGATACTCGTGGGCAGGATCCCTGGGAAGCCATACTGAGGGGGAGAGGAGTCCAGGAGAACTGGTTGTACTTTAAAGAATTCACCAAGGACAAGTCATGCCCGTTCAAC
>NW_017729031.1:66797322-66799140 GCF_001723915.1 Gavialis gangeticus
TGGAAGATGGAGGCTTGTGACTTCTGGCAGCAAGCAGAGATATTCACCACCACCTGCAGTGGTTTGTCTAGAGAACAGATATTCAGTTGTAACAGCAAAGAGGGAGGAGCATGTTCCATTGGTAGAGGAGGACAGGACAGGCCTCACCAAGGTGGGAAGGATTGAGATGACTGCCACCAAGAAGAAGAAACAGGTTGTATGGTTAAAGACTCCTTTCTGCAGGGACTGAGGTATCCAACTGCCAACCTGACCTGTTGTCTCAGGAGGTCTGCTGTTTCTCCAGAGTCCAGATCCAAGATGTCACGGAGGGACTACCAAGGCTCATCCAGCCATCTGATTACTAACCCATGTACTTATCCATGTGAACACCAATGATACTCCCAGGTGAAACCCTGAGTGTATCAAGACTGACTACAGAGCTCTGGGTCCAAGGATGAAGGGGTCTGGGACTCAGGTTTTGTTCTCATCAATCCTTCCAGTCAAGAAAAAGGGCCTGGGCAAGAGCAGATGTATCCTTCAGATCAACACCTGCCTGCAGAGATGGTGTCACCAGCAGGGCTCCGGCTTCTTCAACTCTGGGATGTTCTTTCAAGAAGAATGATTGCTGGGAAGTGATGAAGACAGACAAGAGCATCTTCACAGACAGGCTTTCTGACCTAGTGAGGAGGGCTTTACACAAGGTTCACTGGGGAATGGAGACCAAAGCCCTGAGGTAAGTGGGAAAGTGGGAGACCTGGAGGAAGAGCAAGCAAGAGGAAGCAACAGGGTATGTGCTTTCATACTTCCTGAGAAATCATAGCAATCAACTAATTACCTCAGGTGCTTGTACACAAATGCATGGAGCCAGAGAAACAAGGAGAAAGAATTGGAAGTCCTTGCATAGTCATGGAATTATGACATGATTGAAATGACAGAGACTTGGTGGGAGCTCACATGACTGGATTACTGTCATGGATGGGTATAAACTGTTCAGGAAGACAGGCAGGGGAGAAGAGAAGGAGGAGTTGCACTTTATGTAAAAGAGCTATATGATTGCTCAGAGCTCCAGTATGAAACTGGAGATATGTCTTTTGAGAGTCCCTGGGTTAGGGTCAGGGGGAGCTCAACAAGGGTGATACCGTAGTGGGGGTCTGCTATAGACCACCAGACCAAGATGAAGTTGTGGATGAAGCTTTCTTCAAACAGGTAGCAGAAGTTTCCTGATCACAAGCCCTGGTTTTAATGGGGGACTTCAATCACCCTGACCTCTGCTGGGAGGCCAATACAACATTACTCAGGCAATCTGGAGAGTACTGAGGACTACTTCCTGGTGCAAGTGCTGGAGCAGTCAATTAGGGGCTATAATCTTCTCGATCTGCTGTTCACAAACTAGAATGAATTGGTGGGGAATGTAGTAGTGGATGATGACTTGGGGAGCAGTGACCACAAGAAGATAGAGTTCAGGATCCTGAGGAAAGTAAGGATGGAGAGCAGCAGAGTAAGGACACTGAACTTCAGAAAAGCAGGCTTCAACTCATGCAGGATACTCGTGGGCAGGATCCCTGGGAAGCCATACTGAGGGGGAGAGGAGTCCAGGAGAACTGGTTGTACTTTAAAGAATTCACCAAGGACAAGTCATGCCCGTTCAACCTGATTGCCTTCTAGGATGAGATGACTGGCTCTGTGGATGCAGGGAGACTGGTGGATGTGGTGTACCTTGATTTTAGCAAGGATTTTGATACCATCTTCCTCAGCATTCTCACAGGAAAGCTAAGGGAGTATAGGCTGGATTAATAGACTGTAAGGTGGATAGAGAACTAGCTGGAGCATTGGGCTTAG
>NW_017729031.1:66804140-66804690 GCF_001723915.1 Gavialis gangeticus
TCACCAAGGTGGGAAGGATTGAGATGACTGCCACCAAGAAGAAGAAACAGGTTGTATGGTTAAAGACTCCTTTCTGCAGGGACTGAGGTATCCAACTGCCAACCTGACCTGTTGTCTCAGGAGGTCTGCTGTTTCTCCAGAGTCCAGATCCAAGATGTCACGGAGGGACTACCAAGGCTCATCCAGCCATCTGATTACTAACCCATGTACTTATCCATGTGAACACCAATGATACTCCCAGGTGAAACCCTGAGTGTATCAAGACTGACTACAGAGCTCTGGGTCCAAGGATGAAGGGGTCTGGGACTCAGGTTTTGTTCTCATCAATCCTTCCAGTCAAGAAAAAGGGCCTGGGCAAGAGCAGATGTATCCTTCAGATCAACACCTGCCTGCAGAGATGGTGTCACCAGCAGGGCTCCGGCTTCTTCAACTCTGGGATGTTCTTTCAAGAAGAATGATTGCTGGGAAGTGATGAAGACAGACAAGAGCATCTTCACAGACAGGCTTTCTGACCTAGTGAGGAGGGCTTTACACAAGGTTCACTGGGGAA
>NW_017729031.1:66814875-66816232 GCF_001723915.1 Gavialis gangeticus
GAGACCAAAGCCCTGAGGTAAGTGGGAAAGTGGGAGACCTGGAGGAAGAGCAAGCAAGAGGAAGCAACAGGGTATGTGCTTTCATACTTCCTGAGAAATCATAGCAATCAACTAATTACCTCAGGTGCTTGTACACAAATGCATGGAGCCAGAGAAACAAGGAGAAAGAATTGGAAGTCCTTGCATAGTCATGGAATTATGACATGATTGAAATGACAGAGACTTGGTGGGAGCTCACATGACTGGATTACTGTCATGGATGGGTATAAACTGTTCAGGAAGACAGGCAGGGGAGAAGAGAAGGAGGAGTTGCACTTTATGTAAAAGAGCTATATGATTGCTCAGAGCTCCAGTATGAAACTGGAGATATGTCTTTTGAGAGTCCCTGGGTTAGGGTCAGGGGGAGCTCAACAAGGGTGATACCGTAGTGGGGGTCTGCTATAGACCACCAGACCAAGATGAAGTTGTGGATGAAGCTTTCTTCAAACAGGTAGCAGAAGTTTCCTGATCACAAGCCCTGGTTTTAATGGGGGACTTCAATCACCCTGACCTCTGCTGGGAGGCCAATACAACATTACTCAGGCAATCTGGAGAGTACTGAGGACTACTTCCTGGTGCAAGTGCTGGAGCAGTCAATTAGGGGCTATAATCTTCTCGATCTGCTGTTCACAAACTAGAATGAATTGGTGGGGAATGTAGTAGTGGATGATGACTTGGGGAGCAGTGACCACAAGAAGATAGAGTTCAGGATCCTGAGGAAAGTAAGGATGGAGAGCAGCAGAGTAAGGACACTGAACTTCAGAAAAGCAGGCTTCAACTCATGCAGGATACTCGTGGGCAGGATCCCTGGGAAGCCATACTGAGGGGGAGAGGAGTCCAGGAGAACTGGTTGTACTTTAAAGAATTCACCAAGGACAAGTCATGCCCGTTCAACCTGATTGCCTTCTAGGATGAGATGACTGGCTCTGTGGATGCAGGGAGACTGGTGGATGTGGTGTACCTTGATTTTAGCAAGGATTTTGATACCATCTTCCTCAGCATTCTCACAGGAAAGCTAAGGGAGTATAGGCTGGATTAATAGACTGTAAGGTGGATAGAGAACTAGCTGGAGCATTGGGCTTAGTAATAATCAATGGCTCAATGTCTAGTTGGCAGCTGGTATCAAGTGGACTGCCCCAGAGATTGGTCTTGGGGCCAGTTTTGTTCAATGTCTTCATCAATGACCTGGAAGATATCATAGATCTCAGCCTCAGCTAGTTTGCCAATGGCACCAAGATGGGGAGAGTTGTAGATATGCTGGAGGGTAGGGCTAGGATTCAGAGTGACCTAAATAAATTGGAGGATTGGGCCAAAAGGA
>NW_017729031.1:66821232-66821614 GCF_001723915.1 Gavialis gangeticus
CCCCCCCCCCCAAAGAATATGGACAAATTGGAGAGAGTCCAGTGGAGGGTGAAAAAATGGTAAGGGGGCTGGGGGACATGATTTATGAGGAAAGGCTCAGGGAACTGGGCTTATTTAGTCTAGAGAAAAGCAGACCGAGAGGGGATTTAATAGCAGCCTTCAACTACCTGAAGCACGGTTCAAAAGAGGGTGGAGATGGACTGTTTTCAGTGGTGGCAGATAACAGAAAAAGGAGAAATGGTCTCAAATTGCAGAAAGGGAAGTTTAGGTTACATATTAGGAATAATTTTCTTACTAGGAGAGTAATAAAACACTGGACCAGGATACCCAGAGAAGTGGTGGAATCTCCATTCTCGTTTTCAAGACTCAGCTAGACAAATTT
>NW_017729031.1:66826614-66827327 GCF_001723915.1 Gavialis gangeticus
CTATATGATTGCTCAGAGCTCCAGTATGAAACTGGAGATATGTCTTTTGAGAGTCCCTGGGTTAGGGTCAGGGGGAGCTCAACAAGGGTGATACCGTAGTGGGGGTCTGCTATAGACCACCAGACCAAGATGAAGTTGTGGATGAAGCTTTCTTCAAACAGGTAGCAGAAGTTTCCTGATCACAAGCCCTGGTTTTAATGGGGGACTTCAATCACCCTGACCTCTGCTGGGAGGCCAATACAACATTACTCAGGCAATCTGGAGAGTACTGAGGACTACTTCCTGGTGCAAGTGCTGGAGCAGTCAATTAGGGGCTATAATCTTCTCGATCTGCTGTTCACAAACTAGAATGAATTGGTGGGGAATGTAGTAGTGGATGATGACTTGGGGAGCAGTGACCACAAGAAGATAGAGTTCAGGATCCTGAGGAAAGTAAGGATGGAGAGCAGCAGAGTAAGGACACTGAACTTCAGAAAAGCAGGCTTCAACTCATGCAGGATACTCGTGGGCAGGATCCCTGGGAAGCCATACTGAGGGGGAGAGGAGTCCAGGAGAACTGGTTGTACTTTAAAGAATTCACCAAGGACAAGTCATGCCCGTTCAACCTGATTGCCTTCTAGGATGAGATGACTGGCTCTGTGGATGCAGGGAGACTGGTGGATGTGGTGTACCTTGATTTTAGCAAGGATTTTGATACCATCTTCCTCAGCATT
>NW_017729031.1:66827707-66843649 GCF_001723915.1 Gavialis gangeticus
CCCCCCCCCCCAAAGAATATGGACAAATTGGAGAGAGTCCAGTGGAGGGTGAAAAAATGGTAAGGGGGCTGGGGGACATGATTTATGAGGAAAGGCTCAGGGAACTGGGCTTATTTAGTCTAGAGAAAAGCAGACCGAGAGGGGATTTAATAGCAGCCTTCAACTACCTGAAGCACGGTTCAAAAGAGGGTGGAGATGGACTGTTTTCAGTGGTGGCAGATAACAGAAAAAGGAGAAATGGTCTCAAATTGCAGAAAGGGAAGTTTAGGTTACATATTAGGAATAATTTTCTTACTAGGAGAGTAATAAAACACTGGACCAGGATACCCAGAGAAGTGGTGGAATCTCCATTCTCGTTTTCAAGACTCAGCTAGACAAATTTTTGACTGAGATGATCTAGTTGGGGATGGTCCTGCTTTGAGCAGGGGGTTGGACTAGATGGCCTCCTGAGGTCCCTTCCTACCCTTTCTATGATTCTTGGTAGCTGAAGGTAAGTGATATCTGTTTTGATCTCCTGGACAAAACACTAAGTTTCAAAAGTTTGGTGAATACAGTGCTACCTGGTCCAAGAGAGTCTTAGCATGCTAATCTTTATGGTTTGTTCCAAGTCCTTGTTTGCTTATGTTATCCCTTATGAATTTCTTAGGTAGAGGATTTAGAGTTTCTGTCTATAAATGGGGTTTATGTCATTATTGCATGAGCTGATGATATTGTGATTTAATTATTTTAAACACCTAAATCGCAAAATAACCAACAATCCCCTTCCATCCCTGCAAAAACAGAAAAAGACAACCAACAAACCCAACAACCCAGTATAATCCTACACAAGCAGCCAACAATCTATTTGCATTTGGTACCTACAACTTGGCTTGCAAGTTTACCTAAACCGGAATTTCCCAACATGTGTGAGGGCTGGCTGCCTGGCTCCAATGTGATTCAAATGTGATTTCAAAATGGCTGAAACTGGTTTAAAATGAACTTGGTTAAAAGTATTATCATATTTAACTGATCTGGGTCAAACTGGTTTATGAAACTTCTGTCCCATACCCCTTACTGGTTCAAGTTAAATCACAGTCTCCTAGCATCCCAGCATGCTTTGTAGCCATGGGCTGGATTGTGCTATCTGCTTCTGCAGAGAAGGGTTGGGGGGCAGAGGGAGAGAGAGGCAGGGACAGGCCCCCTCATTCCCCCAAGCAAACCTTGGCTGGGGTCTGGGGCCAGGGAAGGGAAGGGAGGTTAAAGCCCCTTTCACAAAGTGGATCTGCCCTGCTATACTTACTGAAAGTTAATGCTGGCTGAGACTGCAAACTACAAATTCCAGAGACATCTGAAAGCAGGAAGAGGAAGTAATGAATAACCCTGCAGAGTCTTGCTTCTGTGATGCTGGACTGCAAATCCTAGAGACCTGGGGGCATCAGGAAGCGGAAGTGAATATACAGTCCATACTGGCTATGTGCAAGAGAGACCCCCAGTTTCTGGCCTGAGCCATTGCAGGCATGTGGCTGCATTTCCAGAATTAAAGGTAAATGGTTGTCCAGTTGTTTCTCAGTTTAATCTTTGCAGCTTAAACTAACCTGCAAAGACTGAATTGATTCAGGCTTGGGCTTTTTGACTGTCTGTACTTAGTCAATGCAATGTCCCCAGACAAAATAGAGCAGCCATGGTCATTTTCAGTGCTGCTGGGATTTTTTCTAGTTTTTATCCCTTTTAATCTGTCTAATAAAGATGCATAAATGGTCCAGGGACCAGAATCCAGAACTCCTTCTCCCCAAGATGAGTGCCTAAAGTACTAGACAAGTTAAGCTCCCTCTTCACTAAGCTTTTATTTTGGACCTATGAATATTTTGTTTAGCTACCCAGCTTTAACAGAAGGAGTGGAGGGTTCTTCTCCCCAAACTATTTTTAGCCAGATGATGTGTGAATTTTACTAGGAAATGCAGAATGTGGGTTTGAAGGATCTCTACTGACAATTCTAACTTGCAGCCCTGAGTTCAGTGTTTAAACTTTGAAGAGAGGCAGAAATTCAGACATACTTTTATATGATAACTATTTCATATTAGTTAGCTCCAGGAAGCTCCCCATTCAGTTTACAGTTTACTCTGAATTGCCCTTCAGAAGCTCCTGCTGACTGTATAGGGAATATTGGTGAATACTCACTAAGACTCCCTCTTGGGGTAAGGTGCCAATTTAGATTTTGCCCTCTTTGAAAATGGTACTTATTCACCTAGGGTACCTATATACATGCAGTGAAGCTGTTCTGATGTGTTGTAATTAAAGTGCGTCTGAGCAGACTTGATTAATCAAGTCTTGATTGATCAAGTGGCAATTACCCCACTCCAGCAGACTCAAGCATCATATGTATCAGCATCCCCATACTGAAAAATGGCGGCAGGGTCACCTTAGCTAAAGCTTGTTTGACAAGCTTTGAAGTGTCCCCGCTGTTATTTTTCAGTCCAGAGATGCTGATACATGAGACGCTCTGGGCACTTTAATTAGAGCGGCTCTTGGAGCTGCTCAATTAAAATCCCCCTCCCTACTCCAGAAGCATGTGTATAAACACCCTTAAGTGTTACTGTGCTAATAGAACCTAGCATTTAATGGACTTGTTGACAGATTGCCCCTTGCAGACAATGCCACTTTTGAAGAGCTCTTATTCTGTAAACTGAATTATGCATCTAGTGGGAGCAGGAATAGCCTGGTAGGTCATGTGGTAAAGTAGGACTTCCAAAGGGCCTGCAGGTTCACACATCTTATCAATTGACAGTGTTACTCCCCTTTAAAAATGTCATCTTTGTACCATTTCAAGGAGCATCTGGGACTGTTTTGGAGGGTATCACTTTGTTACCTGGTCCTGTTTTATGCAAATTAGAACATGTCTATGCTTTCCAGGACCCATTTCCATACCTAAGAATATCATCCAGAAATGTTAGCTACCCATTAACTTTGGTAAATATAAAATTCAACCTTAAATTAATTTTAGGCAGCATTATCACTGTAAATTACACATACAATATTTATATAGATAAATACAGGAAGTTAGCACCACATAATGGTATGGCAGTTTGCAAACACTGACAAATTTCCTTGCTACCCTTGATGTAGCTAGTTAGCAATTAGAAATACATTTTTATTAATTTTTTTTAAACTCTAGAGGAATTTTTTAAGCCATCTTGATTCTTATGTCCTGTTTGCAGCAGCTTGTTCTGAGATTTCATGTTGCTGAATAAAACTCTGAATTTAAATCTTTGGGATGATAAAATCTGAATCAGCAAAATTTGTTCCTAAGGAAATGGAGATTCTTTGTGGAATAAAAGAACTGGCATTTCCAGAGATGGAGTAAAATCTATGTTTGTCAGCCTTCAGTACTCTCTGTGGAATAGCCTCTTGCCTGCAGGACAAAGGATGAACAACTCAAGAATTTCTATTGGAAGAAGAGAAAAGTTAAGTAGCTACATGTAGGAGTGAAATGACAAGCTGATAAAATGGTTGTTTAAAGTCTTGAGATGGATAGTAAAAGAAACAGCAGTTCACTAAAATGTCTAATTTTGCAACTCCATGGTACAGTGATTGGGTGAATATCTTGGGGTTTCCTTTCTTCCAAGTTTCTACTACATTTTGAATATACAAATTTAATCTGATCCTTTCTGGGATTAGATTTAGACCAGGTTTGTTGCCTTGTATGCAAATCAATTCTGAATCAGGAACTCATCTCACTCTACCATTTGAATGGAGTGATTCTGCTATATTTTCAAGAGAACTGCATATTTCTGGTGTTTTTCCCATTGTCACACCTCAGTGCATGGTTGAAACTTTTAATTATTTACACCTCACTGAGCTCTGCTATTTGTCACTATACTTCCCATGGTGCTTGGTATTTTTAGATGCTTACTCCATGATAATACACCAATTGAGTACATCTGTACTAAAAAGAGGTTGGATATCAAGTGGCAAGGGTGGTAGTTTCAGGCATGCATCTATTTCTCATTTATAATAACAGCATGTTGTGAGGTTTAGAACATTAAAGATTGTGAGGGTGACAGGGTCCATACTAGTAAGAAAGATTAAAACAGCATATTAAATCTAATGGTATTAAATGAGGACATCCGTGGGTACATTAGATAAGATTTAAAAAAAATCAAAACAAAACATTAACCCCCCCCAAATTTAGAAAAGATATATAAACCAGGCTATAAGTCATTCTGTACCTATACTTCCCCTACAACTTATGCCATGCTTGCCTATTTCAGCTTTGTTATATTATCCTCCAAAGTATTTGTCACTGAGTCTTCAGACAGACAACTGATCTGATGCAGTGTGGCAATCCCTGTTGCCATCTTGCATTGTTATTGTAACTCCTGATAATGGACATGATCGTAACTGCATTAGTTTGTTTTGTGTGCTGCTTCTATAAGACAGGCTTGAGCTAAAGCAATAAAATGCAAGTAAAATTGGTCATAAACCATTTATGTCTCTCACAAAATCATGTTATTGGGAGGTATTTTGGGAGAGGGGGTGAGCTTAAGTATAATTTATGAAACAACAGATAGATATATGTTTTGTAGAGTAATGTCTAGCTGGATAAATTGCTTACCATCTTAGCTGTAGTGACTAAACTGATTGTGCAGATTTGTCTGTAATAAAACACATTACTGGTACGTATGTTGACATTAATCTGATATTACATCCTTTAAAGAATGTAACAATATACAGTTGATTGTGGCATTTATATTTTAAACAGTAGAAGGTTCTAGGGTTGTGGCAGGATTGTCCAAAACTAAACTGCAGAGTAGAAGGTGATGAGCAAAAGCAATTCGGAAAGATTAGTTACTGGAATTCTTATTTTGCAGCAAACGCAGAAAGGCATTAAAACAGACAAGTACATTAACAAATTTAAAATAAGCTTTTTATTACTTAATATTTTTTCACTGAAATGCAAAGCTTGGCTCTCTAAGTAAAGCTGAAAGTAGAAATCTCAGCAGCACTGCATTAATTTTTCAAGCCTTAATGCGCCAGACAGGGAATAAGTTATTACATCTGTTGCCCTCTGGGAGGAAGAATGAAAAGCACAAAAATGATTCTTCACCGTTAGGATGGAATAACTGAATAATAGCTGATATAAGCAGTGGAGTCACAGAAGAAAAGCTTACAGCAGCTTTTGTGTCATCATTAGGAGCGTACAACTAGTGCAGCAAGATTAGGAAACATGGCAGGGCTTATTTGTTCTTCTCAAGGGGCCCTTTACAATTATGGGAGAATTTCAAATGAGTATCTCATACACTGCTGATGATAATCTATGTGAGAGATACTCCTTATTCATGTTGAAATTACAGCTTGTATGCATTTTTTTAAGATCCACAGGAGAAAATATAATTGTCCCTGTAAGCTCCTGAGAACAATATGGTAGTTCAAATGGTGGTGTTTCAGAGCTGGTTAGCATGTTGTACCTGTCATGGTAGAGTGAAAGGTTGGCTCTTGGATAAATTACTGGAGAAAAGAAAATACATCCATGAAGTCCTTGTCTTTCTGAGAGAGAGAAACATTTACTGGATTCTGCTAAAACCAAAGCCACGGGTGCCTTTTGTTAACCATCATCTTCTCCAGGCAATGAAGTTATTTTTGTATAAAGCTTCGCAATTGCTAGAATAATGTGGCCTGGGAAAGCTAACTCTAATCTGGGATGAAAAAAGGTGTAGGACTCGCATTTAATCACACACGCAGGTGGAAAGGGAATGCATATATGCAACTCTCTTGGAAACTGCCACAACTTATTTTAAGTTACTTATATAGCCCACCTACTGCACAGCATGAAGGCTTATGACTTGGCTGTTGTACAGAGGATTTCAGGAATAGCCCTATTATATGGCTTTGAATAACAGTCTAGTTATTGGTGTTCCAGATATTAGAAAGTCTCCCACTGCAGCTTCCACATACTGTTGAAATGAAGAGTAACAGCAGGAAGGCTGATCTCATAACAGTACAACAGGGATAATGATCATGATGCCAGAATGAGGGAAAGGCTAAGAGAAGTACAAATTATTTTAAAAATGGCTGTTTCTTCTGCAGATTGTTGGACTCAACGTTTTTAGAAATCCCTATCCCTTGCCATATGCTACACAAGTATTATTATTGTCAGGTGAATTTGGAGAGTCATCTGGTTTTGAGTAGAAAAGCCTGCTTAGGGTTTCCTTTATTCATGGTTCTTTTTTTTCAGTGAAAACTGGAAGAGTGCCTTCAACAGATTTTCATTTTCATCTACTAGTATATATTTTCAAAACCATCTCAGTTTCATTTGTAGCAGAGTAAATTTGCTTCTGCATTGTCATTGCTCTGAGATCTAAAGGAAGGTGATTTCCTCTTAAAGGAGTAATTGTACTGTATCCAGTTTTTTCACACACACTTCAGTTAACTAGCACAAACATCTTAGAGTGGCCACGTTAGCTTAAGGACCACATTGAGATCTGGTTGTTTATTGAGCACAAATAATGCAAACAAATAGTACAACAATGAAGGAAATTTAAGAGTAATATGTAGTTTAAAGTAATGTTGTTACAGTCCCAATGGGAGCCAATAAAATAATATAAGTTTTAATAAAGTTCAATATAAAAACTGTGTTGATTCATTATAAATACAGTAATATAAGCATAGAACATTACAGAGAAACAGCAGAGCACTTTATTTAGTTTTTAATATCTTTAGTTTAGTTTAATTTAGTTTTTTTTAAATGATCTATATACTTATACTGGCCTTTCTCAGACCAATTTATCTGAAGATCTGATTCGGACTTTTTTTTTACCCTCTTTTTTATACCCTCTTAAGCACTCCACTTATTAAAGTGTTTTTAAAAGTCCCTATATAGTATATGTGCTATATACAGTACATGTAATTAGGGCTGGAAGGGACCTCAGGAGGTCATCTAGTCCAACCCCCTGCTCAAAGCAGGATCATCCCCCAAGTAGTTCATCTCAGTCAGGGCTTTGTTGAGCTGGGCCTTAAAAACCTTCGAGAATGGAGATTCCATCACCTCTCTAAGTAATGTGTGCCACTGCTTCACCACCCTCCTAGTGAGAAGGTTTTTCCTAATATCCAAACTAAACTTCTCTTGTTGCAACTTGAGACCATTGCTCCTTGTTCTGTCATCTGTCATCACTGAGATCTGGCTAGCTCCATCCTCTTAGTAACCACCTTTCAGGTAATTAGAGGCTACAGTCAAGTCCCCCTTCTCTGAGTCATGTGCCTCTTAACCATTTTCATTGCCCTCCATTGAACTCTCTCCAACTGGTCCACATTATTTTTATAGTGGGGAGCCCAAAACTGGACACATTACTCCAGAAGTGTCATCATCAGTGCAGAGTAGAGGGGAATCATACTTTCCTTGATCTTCTGGCAACACTCCTACTGATGCAGCCCAGTATGCCATTAGCCTTCTTGGCAACAAGGGCACACTGTTGGCTTATAGCAAGCTTATTGTCCACTGTAACCCCCAGGTCCTTTTCTGAAGAGCTGCTGCTTAGCCAGATGGCCCCAAGCCTGTACCAGTGCATGGGATTGTACTGTCTTAAGTGCAGGAACTTGCACCTGTACTTGTTGAAACTCATGAGATTTCTTTTGGGCCAATCTTCCAATGTATCTAGCTCACTCTGAATCCTAGCCCTACCCTTCAGTGCATCTACTACTCCCCACAAACTTGCTGAGGGAGCACTCCGTCCCATATTCCAGATCATTAATGAAGATATTGAACAAAACTGGCTCCAGGACTGACCCCAGGGGCACTCCACTCGATACTGGCTGTCTATTAGATGTCAAGCCATTGATCACTACCCATGGAACCTGGCAATTCAACCAGCTTTCTATCTACCTTACACTTTATATATATAACTTTAGCTATACACTTTGGCTAGCTAATTTAGCAGTTTGGGACTGTATGTCAGATGCTCAATTCACATAAATGGCTAGCTCCTCTAAAGATAGCACAAAGATCTGGCCTTATATATCCATCTGTATATAAACATTCTGTGCCAAATATATGTAGACCTAGGGCCAGATTCTATTCATCTATTAGGCACATAAATGAATTTGGGTGAGATTTTATTCCACCATATTCAGATCCTGAAAATATATGAATGCAGTGGTTGCCAACCTGCAGCAAAAGTGACACAAGTGGCATGGGCAGCCTCTGTGTGTGGCATGGGGCAAACTGGGGAGAAGGCAGGTAGCACAATGGAAGATAGGGCAGGAAGCAGATAACAAAGCATGATATCAGGCAGGAAACAGAATGCAGAACTTGGTCAAGGAACACAGGGAAGGGAGCCAGAAGATAGGGGATCAGAGAGGCACTTGGCACTCATTAGATAGTGGCACTCAGATTAGATAGGGGAAAGGGGTCAGAGTGTCACTCCAGGAGGACGTGGAGCTAATTTTTGATAACCCTGCCAAAAAGGTTGTCCCTATTACATTAATGCATTAGATCTACTTTTCTAATAAACAGTCATCTTAGCTTTAAGATTGAGTCACAAAAAAGCAGTGAGGTAGAGCAGGATTTCTTGCATTAACTATTTTTCTGGGACTTGATAATGGTGGAGTAGTATTCTGCTTCAGTGCTTAAGTCCACTTATACACCCAATAGATAGAATAGAATCGAGCCCCTCATGTATAACAATGATATACTTGAGGCTATTTATTTGTATATTAACATGCCACATCAAGTATTTTTTATCCAATACAACACCAAATAATTTAAATCTCAATTCATTTATCTGAATGCATGCCTGAAAACATCCCTACAAACTTAAACAGCTAAAAATAACCTTTAAAAGCTGATATACAAATTTAACTCCCACTGCTGAAATGTAGCCACCTCTGGGGTAAACTGTCATTAGCAATACCCAGAAACATTACACAATTATTTAGAAAAAGAAAAGGTTTAAGTATTGCTCAGAGTAAACCAGTTTATGAAGAAGGGGAAGATTTTCTATTGTGACAGCTGATCTCAGAGGTGGATTAATACTGACATACCCCTTTAAAAAGAAGCTCCAGGACTGACAGTCATTTGGATTTTATGTATGGAAATCCTGTCAACACCCACACTTCAGGAACAAGCATGGACTCTTGGCTGCCTGCAATTACAACCATCTGTTTGGGTGGCAGTTTCCTGTTGAAATACTCCAGGAGCATTTCACCAAGGTTTCATAGGTGCCAAACAGCAAACGCTTTAAAAAAAAGCAGATTGTATAACTCAGAAAGCACTGTATCTTCACCATATGTGAAGCCACCTCCAGCACCCCATTTCTGTGAGACAGCAATGGCATTGCAAGCACCTACATTTGCTGACATCTGTTGATATTTAAGTGTCAGGATAAAGGAGTGAAAAATGAATAAAACAAACTTTTGGGGCACTTGGAGCTGCCAAGCTACATTTCAATGAATGACTGAACATATACTGTAGAGTTCAGATGTATTTTATATCGGTGTATCCTGCAAGCATTCTGAATGCAAACAATGCATAACGTAAAATAACACCAGGTTTTGAACTGCACCTCACAATTGATTCCAATGGAACTGTGTAGGTTATATATCTAAGTTACTGCTCAGTAAACTGAAATAGACTAGCATCTACATGTGCAGGCATTAAGACACATTAATGCTGTGTGTAGACTGACTTGAGACTAAAGATAGTCCCAAGTCAGTCCACACACACAGTGTTACTGAGCAGCAAGTTGTCTAAGGTGTGTTATTGCACAGTAACTAATTGTGAGTAAATCTGATACCTGCATACTGCAGGTATCAAATTTACATTCAAGTCGGCATAAGTTGGCATATTTACTATGCAGTACGGGCGTGCTCATGTAGATGCACTTCTGTGCTGTGCAGTGATTTCAGTTACTAAGCAGTAAATGCTCACGCATAGATGCACCCCTTGTATAATGATCTTTCCCCCATAATTGTCAGGTTTTGGCACTATAAAGGTATCTCTATTCTGAAAAGTAAATGATTGATTTTTAATATGGGCATTTCTAGCTACTTGCAAATTTTTCTATTGGCATGGACCTTTCCTTCTGTATCCTATACCCAGATTATTCCTGGGTGCCATTAAGAGATTTTACAGCTAGACAGTGTGATTAGATGAAAAGCAGTTCCCAAAACTGCTTTACAATTGTAGCTCTCCAAAGCCCAATCAACTGCAGATCTAACAAATGTTAATGCAGTATTGCATCCTGTGAGCCACAAGGTTTAGTTATACATTATCAGATCTGATGGCAATGAGCCATGATGAAAGTACCCAACTCTCACTTCTTAGGAGCTTCAGTGCCCTCTCATAATCAATTTAATACAATATACTGTTCATTTCTCTCATGAAACACAGCAGTCTCAGGGGACTGTTAATATGCAGAGGGATAAAGTGCTTCCTTTTAGTGGAATCAGCAAAATGATGTGTGGTACTGTCTTTTAAAAGTTAAATCAGCATTGCGCCTTGAACAACCCTGCAGGTCTCTGCTTAATAAAATAATTACCTCTCAAACTGTTATTATGTAGGATTTTTTTTTTTTATTTCATGCTTCATATTCACTCTCCACTGGCATACACTGTTTGGAAGGAATGAAATTATGAAGACATTTGTTATCCACAGACCTTTAAGAATTAAGGTCTGACAGCATGGACTGCTGAAGATACATACTGAGTACCTTACTGGGGTAGCTACAACATGCTCTTACTAGGCAGAAGGTTTGATACAGAATAGGCCAAGCAGACAACAATTTTTCTTCACGGCCAATTAAAATGTTTATGGCAACACCAGCTGTGAGCAACCAGACCTCCTAGCCCCTTGTTGTGCTCCATGTGCCCCAAAACATTGCCACAGCCAAAAGTAGGCGCAGTTTGTGATGCTTATAGTAGAGGATGTCTGCTTGTTTATTGCAGGGATTGAAGGGGATGCCCATGGTGCATCTATCAGGTTGCTGCACCCCAGCTTCCATAGAATTGGGCCTTTGAATCCCTGGGAGTGGCAGGGGCCTGACCCTCTGGTACAACAGTGCTGCACAATTTCTGTAAACACCAGTGAAGCATTTCAGCTGTCCTGGGACACATCCTGGCACAGCTGCTGCTGCTCCAAAGATGACTTCCATTCACATCCTCCAGTTATATATAGTATCACAGGAATACAGCTTCACCTACTGTGGAAAGTACTACAGAATGTAATGATATTTAAAATATTAGCAGAGGACTCATTTTACATAAGAGTACTAGGCAAATCCCCAGCTGTTATTAAAAGATCATAGCATATTTTGTGTCTGCTCACAATAAAGGATACCTTGGTATGAAGATGCCTTTCAAAAGACTCACGTGTTCAGAGTTCCATTTGTGTCTTGACAGATGGCAAACTGCCAGGTCCTAAATCCTTGGATGCTGGAAATCTAGTCTTAGTGCTTAAACTACTAAACTGACCCTTCCATTTTACAGAGAAAATAACTGCAAAGGAATGGATTATATATCTATATTCAATGAAAACAAGGGCAAATTACAGGTCTTGAGTCTGTGAATACTCTCAAACCTCTTGTGGTAGCCTTATGGCCTCTCCAGCATGATTGTGTAATAACAGCTGAAAACCATGCATCCCACATGTGACCATGCTAGGTAAGGGCCTAGCATGAAGTTCACTGAAATTAATTAGATGACCTAAATAAGACGACTCAAAAGTGTTACTTAAATGCATTACTTAAAAGTTTCAGCATTGGAATTCATATCCCTGGCTTTCTGTTTCTTCTCCACCCCCACCCCCCATCATGTTATGTCAGATTTTTTTAGATAATGTATTTAAGTGAATCTTATCCATTTCTACTATTTCTGAAAACCATTTACTCTTGACTGGTCAAATGATAACTTTATGTTGTTGCTTATCGTGCAGATTTTTATTGCTGTTAATACGTTGGAGCAGATTTCATCATATCCATGAGTTTTAGTGTTTCCTCAACTAAGGCAACATCTCTGAGTATTACACTTTTCTCAGTTAATTCAACAGCTACTAAATACTATAGCTTTCTGTCTACAAATTGTGCATGATTATAGGATGATTAAATCTGAAGCAGAAGCTTGATTGTTTTATAAATTGCTATAATCATTTGTCAAAGCTCTTTGTCTCTTCTGGTAGAAAAGATCTTCACACACTACAAAGCTGTTATGAGTTATAAAAATCTACTACTGTATTCTATATAAAAATTATATAGAATATTCTGTAAAACTTCCTTGTTAAAGGCTCATCAACTGAAATCTGAGTTGGGTATAAAACAGTCTCCTTGAATGGATTTAACATCTGACTTTCCTGCTTTATTTTCTTCCTCTTAGGATACTTTGTGGAAATCCATAAGCAACATAGGAAACTATGAAGTGACCACTCACAAATGAAGTTCAAGTGCCATCAGTAAATAAAACATACTGGTATTTTTTGCTTCTAATCTTTTTCAATGGAACAGAAACAGAATACTATAGTTGTGTATAACAGTAGTTGATGTTTTGTTTGAAGTGAAGAGTGATTTTTCTGTTGATAGTGTCCCTTTAATAGTTGTATATTGATTTTTTTTAGTAGAAACTACTTCCAAACCAAAATATGACTGTAGTAATGGGTCTACAAAACTTCTAAAATAAGCAAATGGTAACTCGATATCTTACATAAATTATTCTTCTACACTCAGGAAGGCTTCATCCTGCAGCTAAGGATATTGCAGTATTACCAATATCCACTAAGCAAATTACAGGATGAAGTCCTTTTAAAAAAAAAAAAAAACACTTACTTCCATATTTAATCAGTGCTGCTGCCTCATGCCCAAAGAACTGGAAGAGATTGTAAATGTTTTAACAGTTACTATTAAAATACAAAGAGAACTTGATAAGTTGGAGAACTGCAATATAAGCAAGAAAATGATGCTTAGTAAAGATAACTATCATTTCCATTACTAATATTCAGTTCACTGACAATTGTGGTGTGCCCACTCAATGAAAAGCTTTAGGTCACTCTTGATTACTTTTGCAAAGCATCCGAAGTACTCCTCCACGTGTCTTGGTCTGATAGTGAGCCTGGTGGGTCATAGCCTGGTCACGGTTTGAGTACTAACCCAACTCTTTTCCTGGTGTAGCATGCAGCGAGCCTGCTGGGTCTCAGCTTTGCCCCATTGTGGCATGAATGCAGAGAGCCTGCTGATTCTCAGCTCTTCCCCTCTGCCCCCCAAACAATCCCAATTTAGTAAAACACTTGCAAGATTTTGGTCCTTTTTTTTTCTTTCTTTTATTTGCTCCTTTTTTCTTACTTTTTCCCTTGCCCATTTACTTCAAAATTTTTTTACCCCCAAAGGCTTTTCCCCCCTCACCCATGGCTCCATTGGGCTCCTGCTGGCCATGGAGTGAGGGAAGCCACAGCCTCCGTGGTGGTTTCTTCACCTCTGAGCCACATGCCACCATCTCTCTTCCTCTCCCACCCCAGAGGAGGGATAAAGTCCTGGCTCCTGTCCATGCCCTTGCTCATCAGCCCTTCTAGTAGCAAGTCATAGTTGTGCAGGTCTGAGACAGCATTAAGCCTTAATTAAAGGTGACCCATAACAGAACCCTTAGATTGAACCGTTTTCACGATGTTGAAAGAATGGGGATGTTTTTTGAAGAGCATCTATGAGAATGCCTGGTCAAAATCTGTTTTAATCAATCATTTATTTGTGTTCACCATAGTATCTAGACACCAAGTTAAATTACTTTCTTTTCTGGATAGAGGTCCTCCATTCTATCCTCATTCTACTTTAACTAGAAAATAACTAGAGCCAGAATTTAAAGCAATGCATGTAGATTTTTGAATGTGACTGGTTATTGAGAGGTGTACTTGGTTATTGAAGCATTTTTGAATGTGGTTGGTTATTGAAGCATTTTTTGTTTATAATAATTTTTTAGTGAAAAAGAAATGCCACAAGTTAAAACTAATTTTACTCCTCATTCGTTATTTGGCCAGCACTACCTGACACACATTCCTTACCCCCCACCTCAGCTAAAATACACTGTTAAAATAGATTTGATCTGAAAGCTAATCCTGGTCTTGACAAGTTAAGTCCTTTTAATCTGTAGGTGAATTTCAGTGTTACCACAATGATGCTATTCCTTTTTCTGTTCTGCTCCACTTCATCACATAGCTGTTGCTTATTCAGATTTGAATATTGGCCTGTCTTTATTCCTCGTTGGTGTCTTTTCATCATATTCTTTCAAAATAGGAATATAAGCACGTACACAATACATAACCCTTCTTGATATTTAATTGTCTCAACTTATTTTTAAATCTCAGAGAGTTTGTCAAATGCCAGAGGATGCATGTTTCAATGTATAGCAACAAAAGAAACAGATACAGCTGTGTCTGCGTATGTATTTTTTCTCCCAACACCTAAAGTGAGGCCTTTAAAAATGAATGCTTGAAAAAGAGCCCATATAAAAAAAAAATCTCTCTTTCTTTTTATTAGACTACTGTACTGTCACTGGGCTTCAGGCCTTTCCCCCTCTCTATACTCCAGGCCTTCAAAGAGATTAATTGGTAGCCATTATTTTGTTTTTCTACTTGGTCTTTAAAAATTATTTTCTGTGGCAGCAAGTTTTGATGGCTTAGTTCTTCGCATCAAGCCTTTTGTCCTGCTGTTGCTGAAAGTGGTCAGTGTTCCTGCACTGACAAAAGCTTAGAAACATGCAAGATAGGAAATACTGATGTCCACCAATAGCTATCAGACTACAGCTATGAGACTCCTAGCATTGAAGGAATGTGACCTACTGGATACATCCACTTAATCTTAAAAGTAATAAATCCCATATACAGAGAACTGGGCAGTTTCTGCTTTATCTGGTCAGCAACAGGGCCTGATAAGAATGGAAGCTAACAAATGGTTTCTGCTCAGAAATTACAGAAGTTATGTACACATAGCACTAATATAAGCACTGTGGTGGGTATAAAACACAGATTAAATATGGGACACCAAAAAGTTATTTCAAGACGGACCTCCTTTTAATAGACACCAATATCCAGTAAGCATTAATAATAGGACCTTTTAATAGGACCTTGGGCTTATTTTAAAAGTAAATCTATTCTACCAAATGTAACCCAAGTTACCACTTGGCTTCATATAGGCCAGGGCCACAGCAACCAGATCCTTAGAAACCCAAACACTTGTCACTCCCACTGAAGATGATGAAATTGAGCCCATGTAGTCAACAGGGGAATGCAAATACTTAGCAATGATAAAGGCTATATCTGATTACTTGAACCTTGGCCCTAGTCTGTCATCATTATTGTAGTCTTACAAATCAATTTATTACCTACTCTTTTTGCAGTCATCTCTGTTTCCCAATAGATCAGACACTTTCTAATAGTCCTAATTGTGTTATTAGTTATTTTAGGTACCCAAAGTCTTTACTGACTCAATAACATTTATTGATATAAATCTTTATTAATGAAGAGTCTCATAGCCTTCTGAAGCATTGAGGGCAGCAAAACAGAAATTTTTGGAAACCACTGGAGGTTGTAAATTTTTAAAAAATTATCTGCATTAACACACTCTATATTCCCTATGTTAGTTGCAGTTGAATTAAATAATAAAAGGACTGGCTGAAGAAACATCACAGAGTTATGACTTTGGTATAATCTGATCTGTGGGGTCATGCACTACTTCCAAAGAGAGAATATGATTATGGGCATGATGGAAATTTTGGGCAATACTTACAGAACAGAGTTCGTTAAGATTGTGGTGCCTGTATGTCACCATTGTAATTCCTCGTTTTCTTGAATGGCACAAGATACTAGGCCTGTGTGAAGCAGCTAGTATTCACTTCAGATTCGGCCATTTCGGGGGACAGTGATTTGATTTGGGGATTTGCTGTCCCAGCCCCAGCATCCCCACTCTTAAATAAAAAAATTTTAAAAAAGCCCACCACTTA
>NW_017729031.1:66843827-66844354 GCF_001723915.1 Gavialis gangeticus
GCCAGGGGGGGGGGGGGGGCGATCCCTGCTGCCCCCCAATGCCCCATGCTGCATGGAGGCTCTGCCACAAGCTCCCATCTCTCACTCACGGCTGCCCCACCCAGCCCCAGTGTCCCAGCTGTTTTAAAAAAATAAATAGCCCTACACTCACTGGCTCCTACCGGGCAGGGGGGTGATCCCCGCTGCATCCCACTGCCCTGCGCTGCATGGGGAGGTTCTGCTATGAGACCCAGAAGCCCTGATGGCTTCTGCAGCAGCTGGTGAGTGCTGAGCTTTTTTTTGATTTAAGAACCAGGACACTGGGGCCAGGCATGGTAGCCATTGACGGACCTGGGAGAGCAGGTGGGGGTCAGGGGGCTCTCAGGGGGATGGGGAAGCAGGCAGGGGATGGGGCCTGGTGGGGGTCCCCCCATGGTCCTCTCCCCCCTCCTCCAGCCCCCTACTGCCCTCTACTTACAGGCATGGAGTCCATGTTCAGCTCCCTGTGGCGGTGAGTGGGGACTGCCCAAATATCCAAAGCTCTCCAA
>NW_017729031.1:66844438-66852295 GCF_001723915.1 Gavialis gangeticus
GGGGGGGGGTCGGGGGCCTCTCAGGGGGATGGGGAAGCAGGCAGGGGATGGGGCCTGGTGGGGGTCCCCCCATGGTCCTCTCCCCCCTCCTCCAGCCCCCTACTGCCCTCTACTTACAGGCATGGAGTCCATGTTCAGCTCCCTGTGGCGGTGAGTGGGGACTGCCCAAATATCCAAAGCTCTCCAAATATCTTCCAAATAGATTTGGAGAGCTTCAAATTGATCCAGACCTTTTTACTGGTCTCATGATTCAATTCAGATTTGGAGATTTGGCTGCTGAATCAGGCTGCATCTCCTCTGAATCAAATCAGCACCCAAAGCTTCAGACAGGTCTACAAGATACCACTGGATAACCACTAGATTATCATAGAATCATAGAAAAATGAGGGGGGTGGATTTTTTGTCAGTGAACTGTTACTTTTCTGGTTTTATTTTAAGAAAATGGGAAATGTTTTTGCAGGAGTTAGAGTTCATTTAGGCAGTTACTGTTATCATGTAGATTTTCACCTGACGTGCTACTGTGGTTAACTAATAATCTGTATAGAATGCAATATGCTTCCGAAGTGTACCCCCACCTGCCTTCTGTACACTTTGTTATAAAGGATCTGTTAATGACCATTGTCACGGAGTGGGGTGCAGGAGCGGCCATGATCTCGCTAGCACCCCCTGCCGTGCCAAGTAGGTGATCCAGCACCCTCTTTCTTGCCTGCCACGTCTTGTTGGTATATATCTAGTTTTATATGGGAGGCTGCCTTATGATCCCGTTGGACACAGTGCTCTGCTTATACTGCCCCCCCCGTACCGGATGGGGTCACTTGGTGCAACTCCAGCCTTATGGGCTATGCATGCGTCCAACCTCCCCTTTAGCATGCCCCAAGCCTGGCAGATGTACCGGACGTTATCTGGTCAGTTTCCTGTATGCACCCTGCCTGGCGCCCCTGGGCTTGTCATGCAACTGGCGCCCCTTCACTGGTGCCCCTGGGCTTGTCATGCAACCGGCGCTCCTCTACCGATGCCCCTGGGCTTGTCACGCAACCGGCGCCCCTCTAGCCATTAGCCTTCTCGGGCTTACTAATAGTACTCTTCCCAATTGAGTTCAGGAGGCCTAAGCCTTACCTGGCCCCTTTGACCCTTCAGGGTTCCCACTTCTGTGGAGTTCCTCAGAGACTCTTTTCAACTCGCACCCCTCCTGGGGTTCCTATCAATAATAGGCGCCCACTCTGGGGCTTCTCTCAATACGTGCCATCACCGGGGCTTCTCTCAATACGTGCCCCCTCTTTGGGGCTTTTCCCGCACTTCTCGCACTCTCGCCCTCTCTGGGGCTTGTCCCGCGCTTCTTGCGCCTGAGGCTCAGGTGGCCCGTAGCCGTGCCTGGCCCCCTGACCCTCCTCCTGGGTTGCACGCCCCACTGAGCTAAATACCGCCCCACATGGGCTGGGATCACAACCTCAAAACACAGCGCTCTCTGCCACACTGGGAGCACCCCCCACCTCACTGGGGAGCTCCTAATGAGGCCTCCTCCATCCCCTTATAGCCTCACCTGGTTCTCCGGAGTAACAAGAACTCAACAGAACCATAAGCCCACCGGCTGTAACCCAACAATAAGCCTTCTGGCTATAACATAAGATCTGGGCCCACCTGGCTCTCTTGCCAAGGCCTCCCGGTCAGGGTTTTCTCCACCCTTACCATGATGCAGCCCTTTGGGTGCTCAGGCTGCACTGCTTATCTCTGCTCTGCTTAGCTCTCCTGCAGAGCTCCTATACCTCAGGCTGCCAGAAGGGAACTGCTCCCTAGGCTGCGGCCTGGCCTGCTTATAAAGGCCAGGCCCTGCCCCCTTTTTGGTCACCTGACCCGTGCGGTTGCCCCAGCAACCGGCATCTGAGCTTCCCTTATTCCTTCTCAGGCACAGGGCACCTGAGTGACCCTGTGACAACCATGCTTTATTGTCTTTGGAGAACTAAGTTGCTGGCTGGGCAAGGAGAAGAATCACTGTGATGCTCTATGTCCCCAAAGACTAGGGACAGAAATTCGATCTAAACCAGTTTAAGTGATCAGAAACCAGTTTAAATCTGTAAGACAAAAGAATTTCAGTGCATATAAACTGCTTTCAAAATGGCTGAAAGCATTTTAAGGTAAACCTGGATGGAGGTAGTATCAAACTTACTTGATTTAGGTTAAATCAGTTTACTGAACTTCAATCCCAGATCCCCTCGAGATTCAAGTTAACTTTCAGTCCCCCAGCACCCCAGGATACTTTGCACCTCCCCAGCAAACCCCCACCCTGCCTCACAGGGTGGGTGGGCTAGCTTTGGACCAAGCTAGCTGCTCCTAGGTAAGGCTCCAGGTAGGCATTGTTTAGCGCCCTCTGGCTTCTGGCCTGGGCCACTGCAGGCATGTGGGGCATTTCCAGAATCAAAAGTGAACGCCTGTTCACTTGCTTATCTGTTTCAATCTATGCAGTTTAGACCAATTAGAGGCTGAATTTATTCAGTCTTGCAGTCTTTTTGACTGTCTGTACATAACAAAAACCATTACAGTTTTATTCCATGCTGAGTGCAATAACTTTGAGTATGTGATACCTTGCCTTTTTCACTCCCACTGTTCCCTGAAATACGTGACACCCCTAGCAGTGTTTCCCACTACTCTTCCTCTTCTCTACCTCATTGAGTCACTATCACCTTAAAAGCCTTAAAGATGTAAAACATAGCTGCTTGATGCCTGATTCCCCTCTGCTGTCAATACATGTATGATAGGCAACAAAGTTAGACATTTCCTAGGGAGTACAAATTATACACTGCGCAAGGCCCTCTTCCTCTTACTAAGTCCCTTGCCTTAGACAAAATTCTCATTCTTGTCCCAGACATAACTCCCATCCTTCCCGTAAACCACCTTAGTCTATCCCTTTCAAGTGGCTTCTCCGTGCATTACGGCTAGTCTCCATCCATGAAGATGTATGTCAACACTTTCACTCATTCTGGAAAAGTAGGTTCCACAAATCTTTAACTTTGTGTTAACAAAGTTTAGGGTTATTTATTTGGAAGAGGAGAAGAAAGGCAAAGTCTGTGCTCCAGGTCTATGCCTACTGTACAGGAAAGAGGCTCTACGGTAGGAGTTCTCAACCTTTCTAGTCTCAAGGCATTTTGACAGGGCACCCCTGCCCTATTACTAGGAAGAGGTGAGTGTAGCCTGAGACAGGCTGCAGAGAGCCTGACGGCAAAGCAGCAGCAGTTGTAAGCTGTTCACATGAACTGAGCTACGGGCTGAAAAAGGACAGGCTGCTAATCAACAGCACCTGTGCCGTAGTTGCAGTGGATGGGCTCACATGACCAGAATAGGGGTGGGCTTGGGGCATATAAGCCCAGCCTCTGGTCGTGGAAGGGGAAGTCTGACTCCGGCTGCCATAGAAGAAGGAGCTTCCAGTGGAGCTGGTTGCAATCCCAGAAGACGTACCTGGTAGGCTGAAGAGGTGGAAGCAAGCTTACCTAAGTAGGGTGGCTTGAGTACTGGAGCCCTGAAGGGGTTTATATTTGAGTTAGGACTGATTAGGTTGCTGCTTTTTGTTTGAGTTTCACCAGAGCACCAGGTTCTGGCTATAAGGGTGGATTAAAGGTCACATAACACTGTGCCTAGAGCACCCTGTGTGTCAAGCCCAGGCAAGGGGCAAAGGGAATGAGGTGGGCAAGGACGAAAAAGGCTAAAGTCTATGTACAAACTAAGAGAGATGGGTTGGGGCCAAAGCCCACAAGCTGGGGTCCAGGATGGTGGACCAGGGATGAGGGCTGAGCCAGAGGAAAGGGGAGCCAATGCCAGGACAAGAGCCTCCCTGACCTCTTCTCCCCTCTTCCCCACCCAACCCCATTATCTCCTATCCCTAATCCCCTTCTATCTGCCACAGTCCCAAACCCCTCTTTTTCCCACCCCACTCTACTCTTATGTTGCAGAAGGTAAGATTCTGAATGATAGCCAGCACGGCTTCATCACAGTCAGTCTTACCTTACCAAACTCATCTCCTTCTATGACCAGGTAACTCGCCACCTGGATACAAGAGAGCAGGTTGACATTCTGTATTTTGACTTCCAAAAGGCCTTTGATCTAGTATCCCACAATATCCTTATAAGAAAATTGGGTGAGTGTGGGCCTAACTCCGAGACAGTCAGGTGGGTGAGAAACTGGCTGCAGGATAGGACCCAGAGAGTCATAGTAAACAAATCTGTGTCATCCTGGAGAGAAGTGGGAAGTGGTGTCCTGCAGAGGTCAGTGCTCAGTCCAGTACTTTTCAACATTTTTATTAATGATTTCAATTTGGGGGTGAAGAGCTCACTGGGAAAGCTCATGGACAGCATCAAGTTATAAGGGAGTGTGGCCACATGTGAAGATAGGCTACAGATACAGGCAGACCTAGACAGGCTAGCAAATTGGGTTGAACACTGAGAAATGTAAAGTGCTTCACCTTGGGACAGGCAATTCCCAACACACCTACAGCCTTGGTGGCACCAAACTGACTAGCACTATGAATGAAAGGGATATGGGGTAATAATAGATCACAGTATGAATATAAGCCGGCAATGCAATGCTGTAGCCAGTAGAGCAAACAATACGCTGGCATGCATCAATGGATGCATCTCCAGCAAAACCAATGAGGTGATTCTTCCACTGTACTCAGCACTTGTGAGGTGGCAGATGGAGTACTGTGTCCAGTTCTAGGTACCACACTTTAACAAGGATGTGGACAGCTTGAGGTAGTCCAAAGAAGAGCCACCCATATGATCAGAGCCTTAAAAGGTAAGCCATATGAGGAAAGGCTCAGGGAACTGGGACTCTTCACCCTGAGGAAAAGGAGGGTGAGAGGGGACCTGGTAGCAGCTTAGTGCTGTGCTAGGGGAGTACATCTAGGGCTCGGTGGGCAACTGTTCACCAGGCCACCTGCATGGAAAACCAGGAGTAATGACCACAAACTCCTTGAAGATTGATTCAGGCTCAACATTAAGAAAAATTTCTTCACAGTCAGGGTATCCAGACTGAAATAAGCTCCATCTAGAGTGGTGCAATCACGTACTCTGGAAATATTCAAGAGGAGATTAGACAGTCACCTTGCTGGAATCACTTGGCCCCCAGTTACCTTTCCTGCTTGGTGCAGGGTGTTGGACCCAATGATCTTCCAAGGTCCCTTCCAGCCTTAGAATCTATGAATCTTCTAATCTCTATACTTACAGGACTACTCCCTTACACCTTCTCATGCCTTGTCTCAGGATAGTAGAAAGTAGAATAAAAAACTTTTCCAGAGGCATGGCTCTGATGACATAGATCAAGTCCTTCTGGGAAGACAAAGAGTCCAGCAAGTGTGCCACACTAGGAAGTTCCTGCTGCCTTACCCACAACAACTCCTGGGAAGCCACACTTGCTGGACACTGTTTCCAGGAGGGCTTGCACAAGACTAAGGCCCAGACCCTTGCAAGGGCCATCACAAGACTGTTAGTTCTTTACTGTAAGAACTTATTTTCACAAGTTCCTGTAAATAAAGTGCTATTTCTATATAAGAAGCCTCATACCATTAAAATACTGCTAGCAGCTCACTGCTGCTTCATACCCAAACTGCAGTGCTCAGCCAATACCTGTGGCTATGAGAGGATTAACACAGGCCCCCACCTCTTTAGCTTCCTGAGCTAGGTGCAAGTGGCAGCCAACTTGGCAGATGCTTTGCATGCTTGGTGCCTAGAGGCTTGCTGCTTTCCAGAAAAGAAAGCAGTTTCCCTGCTAAGACACACACCTCAAATTTGGGGAGTTGATTTTGGGGAAAAGGTGCACACCATATGCAAGAAAATATGGTATTTTGTTAGTATTTTAAGTGTCACAGAATCTTCATTACACACATAACTCTTTTTCGGTGTCTTTAAAATACTTCAAATGTTAGTCTGTGATCTTTTCTTCCCTGTTTTGGACACATTCTTTATTTTTTTTTATGGTAACACATTCTTCTTTTGCTTGGTTAATCTTTTCCAATTCATCCTCCTCTCCATGTGGTCCAACATTCAATCAGTCTTTCACCAGCTTCATTCATCTCACCCAGACTCCCCTATCCTAGAGCTTCTGTACCCCTCTATTTTCTTTGTCTTGAAGTTACTAATTGCAAAAAAAACCCTGCTTCTTGAAATAAGCCAATCCTTTCTGGTAAAGGTCATTTAGTTTTTTATCTGATGCTTGATTTGCCAGAGTAAACCCCTGCAGCATGGGTGTATAAATGGGCATAGTTTTGAGTCTCACTGGGCCTTGTTACATATTAATTTAGGCAGCTTCCAGAGCTCTTAACCCCTGGATTGTCCACGTGTTGACACCTGAAACAAGTTGTAAGCACACCTTTGGTCACTTAAAGTTACACCATGCCAGGACAGGTCTATCTCTGATCTGTGTTACCTAGTTCATGTTCCATTAATGTGTGGACTCTCCCCACAGATAAGCCACCAAAGTTACAGTCCTCCAGCACCCCAGGATGCAGTGTGACTGTGAGGTAGTATGCCTGATCATAGTTTTATGAAAGTATATCTTATCTGTCACTTTCAATAGTAAGTTACTATTGATAATATGATTATTTATTTCTCGGATTTACTTTAGTGGTGATCCTGACTCACCTGCCACATATTGATGGAAATATGGGGTTTTTTTCTTTTATAGGGAGGGATGGACTTAAACACCACCAGATTTTTAACAGGAATAAGTTGATTTAGTTTTTTAGCACAGAATTCTTGGAAACTTCTTCAAAAGACTATGCAAATACTAGTTGGTCTATTATAAGAACTCACAGTGATCAGTTATTTTTTCTATTAATTGTCTTTTATTAATTGTAAGTAAACAACATAAATTATCACATCTTAAATGGTTCAGACTTTTCCTTTCCACTTCTTCCCAGATAGTTTCTCTGGACTCAGGCAAGTATAATGTTCCATATAGAAAAAAATCAGAATCAACAACCCAACAAGAGATGACAATAATAATAGGCTGTAAATTTGTATACCCTTCTCTTAGGTATACACATCTCAAAGAATAAAAGTCTTTATGATAACTGTCAGCCTCGATATATCAAAATTCCCCTCTCTTTCTTTTTTTCCTCTTTTTTTTTTTTGTGGTAGTTTTAATATATTCACTTTAACTTTTAGTTCTTTGATTTTTTTATTTGCTTAAAATAAAACTTCAAAGAAAGATTTTACTTGTATATACTGGTCTCCTATGTTTTCCCATGTTTCTCTGAGTTTTTTTCCTTCTTTTATATGAGTCCTCAAAACAGAGTCAATCTCTGCTAGTAGAAACATTTCTTAATCTGTCATCCAACAGCTGTTCAACTCCCTGTCGCTCCAGCCATCATGATTCTTCACCACTTCCCCGCTGTCTGCCATGTCGCTCTCTTCTCTTTAATCCAGGTCTCTCCATGTCCCTACCCCTCTCTGGCTGTCCTAGATTTACAGAGTAGTAACTCCGTAAGTGCAGCTCCCGGCAAGATCTCTTTTCTTTCGCCAGCTCCTGGTCACTCCCAGTAAATATCGGGATCATCATCTTCTCTTCTTCACAGTGACTTTCACCACCTGTTCTGTGTGGACAAACTTTCCAACCCCTGAACTCTGCTGCCCAGTGAATGGTTCTTCCCAAATCCCCCTCCAGTCCCTGGATATATGACCTTCCCGCTCCCAGGGATGCAATTCCATACTAACAGCCTGCAGAGAACATGGTAGTTAGCCAGGTTGCAGGGCACAGACAGGTCTGGGAGTGGAGTCCTAGGGTGATTACTGGGGGTGAACAAGGTAGGGAGTCAGATCAGGTCCCATGAGCTGGGCCTTCCTTCTCAGGGCAGGAGCAGGGGAAGTAACA
>NW_017729031.1:66857295-66862240 GCF_001723915.1 Gavialis gangeticus
CTCAGGGCAGGAGCAGGGGAAGTAACAACACCCCCCCCCCCCCCCCGCCACTAACCCATCTCTCTCACACCACCACTTAGAGCAGGATTAGAAGCCTGTCCTGGTTCACCAGCTCTCTAGTGGCAAATCACAGCTATATAAGTAGGGGCAGTCATAAAAAGTTTTTAGCTTTAAGGTACTAGTGTTCCAAACTTAAGCTAGTAGTAACACTGGTTAACATTTGAGCAACTCAAAATTCAATGTGTAACAAGAACCATTGTGATTATTCTCTCTTTAATCAGATTATATCCTAGAAGTTTTCCTAACAATTCCTTGCTCAACCAGATTGCCACACAGGTCTATTCTTTTTCCAATTGAATTATCATGTTGCTCCTCTCTATTTTTGCTCCATTCTGGCATACCTCATTAGAACATTAGTCTGATCTAGTTTCCATTCAAGCAGGGATAACTTGTTGCACTGTCCAGGCATTCTTACATTACATATTGTGATAGATTTCCTCAATGCAGTCCCCTTGTAGCCTTCTTAGGTTGGCCAATTGCAAGATTCCCAGCAGAAGCTGAGTTTGGCTTTGTGTTGCACTCACTAACGTAACTGACCTTTCTATCTCTTTTTCTTGAAGCAGTGTGTGGGTTCATTATGCCATCTTGATAAACATAATGTAACTGAAGATGCTTTCTGAAAGTTTATGGATCCATTACTCATTTACAAGTAGGTGAAAGCTAGAAAACCCAAGCATGTTTAAGGGAGTATTGCCATCATTACCCTATGGCTGTTTAAAGATATGTGCTGAATGCCATCTATCTGGCACCTAATAAATAAATATACTATTTTATTTTGGATTAACTGTGTGTAATAGATACATTAATAAAGTGTTTTACCAGTATATACAAATAAGTATATTCTGGTGAACAGGCCTGGGCAACAGAGATGGCAATCAGAAAAGAGGATATGAAGTCTATATACCAAATAGTTCACAAGTTCCTCTAATGATCTCTGGCAAACAAATGAAATGATGGATACACTGTCCTTAAAATTTTAATAGGCTTCCATGGAATCAAAATTTAACTTTGCCAACATAGATAGGATAGAAAAAACTCCCTGTTGACTGCAAGGAAATCACCTTGGGATATATTAAGGCAGCTATTTAAGCTGCAAATAAATTTAAGAAATATAAGGAAAGAGGCCAAGATAAAATGACTGCAGATTTTCTCAAGCCAAGCAGCAAAAAGAACTTGGAAATGCTTCTTGAAAATGCTTCTGAATATGGAAGACAAAAACCCAGAAGAATGGAAAAAAGGAATCATAAAAATGCATATGAAAGGGATTTAAGTGATGATAGCAACAACTGGCATAGGATTATACCGTTGTCAATTCAAGGAAAACTCATCTGTACAATTATTCTGAACAGAATCTGCAACACCATAGACAGCAGATTTTTTAGAAGACTCTGATTTTCATCCCATTCTTATACTGATCATATTTTCATGCTATGCTATTTTGCTGAACAAAGCAATGAATGTCAGTTACTATTGAAAGTGAAATTTTTTCAATTACTTTCTGAAAGTCTTTGCCTATATAGACACGGTTTCTGTGGCAGATAGTGGAAATCTATGGATTCCCTTGTAAAAATACCTAGGTTTTTCAGCATGCTAAATGGGCTGTAATTTCCAATCATGAATTTACAGACTAGTTAAAGATTGTCATTAGAGTTAGGCAAGAGTTTGACCTCTCTACTTTATTGTTTGGTTTTTGCTATTTACCTTGTACAGGCAAAAAAACCCCAGAATTCCATGAGAACATAGAGTGTTTCAAGAACTGAATATTGCTGATGATATCTGCCTTCCAAATACACTGTTGAAGGAAATGCAGGAAAAAAACTGTAGTTAGCATAGTTAGGACTTCTAAACAATAATGTCCCTACCAACAAGTGAAAAAGAAGGTTGAGAGAGTTCATTGGCGGTGGTGGTGCCAGTCCCTTGGAGTCAAGGATAACTTCCATCAGGCTTAATAGGTCCTCAGGTGACTGAGGAGTCCAATTCTGGATACACATTCTTCCTATTTTGGGGGCACCTTTTCTAGCCCCCTCCCCATTGGAGAGCAGAGGGTATCCTAAAAAGGACTGCTCAGTCGTAGATGCAGCTGCTGAAGGACACCTCTGTTCCAACATAAGAGCCCGACAACCATCGCACATCTGCTGCCTGTGTGCAGATTCCTGGCTGGGGACATCCAGGTATCACAGTCCTGCCCCCATTGCCAATCCTCCATCACCATGGGGCTTTTGGACCTGAAGGAAGCCTGCGTGTGGCATGTTTAGCATGGGGACTCTGGTGCATGGTCAGGCCCACACGGTCTTGGTAGTCGGTGGCCAAGTTCAGTGGCATGGTGAACCATGATGACTGGGGTCACTTCTCTGTTGCAGCCTTACTCCACCTTCACAACCATTAGGGCTTCAGCCTTCCTCCACTTGCTCTGCTGTTGAAGACTTCTTAGATCATTCTTTGTCTGTAACCTCCCCCTTGACCTTGCCACCATAGGTGGCCCTACCAGGAGCGTGAGCTGCAAATGGCATCACTCTTGGGGTCATTGGTACATGCAAGCCTTTCCACCACAACCAGGTGACAATCCTTGGAAAGGGTTGGGAAAGTTAATATGATCATGTATGATTCTCTAGCTTTGAATATTTAAACTTATTTATCTAGACAGGGCTTGTTCTATGCTGAAATAACAACTCAAGGGGAAAAGATTCATTCTGCTTTTTTTTGGAAGCTTATCCCAATGTGGAAATCTAACACCTTTATCCTTGTCACAAAACTGTAAATCTTTAATAGTTAAGTCTTTAAGCATACTTCTATATGGATTGGAATCATGACAAATCTGTCTTAGGGAAGTTAACAGCTTTCAAGTTAGATACCTGAAGTAGGTTTCTCAGAGTAAAGTTGTCAGATAAAATTAATAACTACATAAATAATATAAACACAAAAGTAGAGAATACCAGATTAAAGCTTGCCAAACAAGACTTGTTTGGGAAGTGTCAAAACAAAAGGAAGGGAGACTGACCTACCACAATTGTCTGCAGCACGCTAAAGGCTGAGTAAAAATCTTATGGATTAACATATTAAAGGGACTAGGCCAGGATGGGCTGTTGGTACATAATGACGTGAGATATAGATTAGATGCGATGAATAAGAAGTTAGTTTCCCATGTTGCAATACGTCCTTATATTGATTATCATCTTCTAACATAGGTGCAAATACTAGTCTAATCCTCACCCAGAGGTGGCAAACATGGAACACAATTTGAGAGAAGAGTCTGGGAATATGCAAAGGTATTTCCGTTTCCTTGATTTTAGACTATTCTTATGGTGGGTTCTATATTTTTTGACAACCCCTACATGTGGATGGTCTTCCCTACCCTCTTGAGACCATTTCCCCAAAGTTTTCAAGCAACATTCAATAGTGATATGGCAGAACATGGTCACTCTGCAGTGGAACATGTGTCATTGAAAATGATACCAGAAGACTTAGGCTTGACTGGGTTCCCACTTATAACAGTTTGAATCTTGGTTAATTAAATCTTTTTATACTGTTTATTTACTACCAGTTTTCATCACGTTTAATATTAAAATTAACTCCTTATCTTCAGAAGAGGAGCTATGTTTGTTCCCTCGCCTCACCCTTCCCCCCTTTTTTATTGTAGAATTTAATCTATCCACCACTGGATAGTAATGGTAATTACAGCTGCTCAGAAATATTTTCCATGACATATTTTTCTTTCAGAAATATTAAAAAGCAATTACAACCTTGACAAGAAAGGCAGATCACCATTACATGCCATGGATGATCAAACTACAGCTTCAGACTAACCCTGAGGTCCCCAACTATTTTGTGGGAACAAGCTTATTATGCCTTATGATATCATAAATAAGCCCATTGTAGAAATAGAGAGACATCTGCATGTGTCTAGAAGGTGATCCTATTTCTGTAATGGGGACAAGTATATACTCATAGGGCTCCTACACAATAGATTAGTAAACAGAATTAAACTGAAGCTCCACTTTGGTCATCCACAACCAAATAAATAAATAAATAAAATAAAGAAATAAAATTCTGCCCAAAGTATCTATATTACTTTGAAAAATATTTCAGTCTGAATTTTTCAGAATAAAACAACTTTACATCCCCCTCCCCCTCCCGCCCATAGTAAGTAGAACTACTTATTGTGAGATAGGCAGCCCTAAGGATGATTTGCTCTGAGGCTATGATCAGCATAGAAGGCCAAAGCTGTCTTTCTTGAGGGGAAAAAAGCATTTTATGCCTACTGAATCAAGCGTGTTATGTCTACTCCACATCTGACCTCCTCCCCAGAGGAAGTTGGGGAATGGTTCTTGCTTACAGCCATATACCTGCATTTTAATAGAATAAATTAAACATTTAATTAAATACATTCTTTCAGGGTATCACTGCAAGTTGCATGTGCAGTCATAGAATATAATCTTTAATGAATGATATATGTATATGCATATGCATACACCCACAAATGGAGGCTGTAATATAAATTGCTGTTCTTTATTATTTCACTCTGGTAGTGCTGTGTAAACAGGGAAGAAGATGCAGTGTTGGTCCTGAGGTGCTCAATACAAGAATAAGAGATGGAAGAAGACTGTCAAATGATTAAAAAAAATTGTGATTAGTTAAATGATTAAAATAAAATCAGAATTAATTGCGACTAATTTATTGCACAGCTAAAAATGCAAAGATATGCAAAATTATGTAGGTACTTTGTATGGTTGAGGGGGGTGTGGGGTATGTGTGTGGGAGGGTTGTGAAAGTGTGGGGGGCTGTGGGTGTGTGGTGGGGAGGTTCAGACCCTGAGGTGGGGGTTCCCATATACCCTGGCAGGATGTGGGGTACTGTGGGTCAGGAATGAGGGATAGCAGCAGGGCGG
>NW_017729031.1:66862772-66864378 GCF_001723915.1 Gavialis gangeticus
CACACACACACACACACACACACACACCACCCAGCAAGTAAGTGTGTGGGAGAGAAGGGGTGTGGGGAGGAAGGCGGGGACAGATGGAGGATCCCATAGTGAGGGAAAGAGTGGGACAGGGGCAAGGGCTGGGGTGAACGAAGCCCCAGGGCTGGGGTGGGTTGTGAGACAGAGGCATAGGCAGCTCATCCTGGGGTATGGGGGGGCACAGCTACCACCACTGCACACACTGAGGGGAAGGCATGAGGGGCATGTGCCCCCCTAGATTTGTGCATGAGGCAGAAGCAGGCTGGCACTACATGCTGAGCTCTGCATCCTGCTTCCTTTTCCCCAGGAGCTGTGCGATGCCATACTGTATCTCTTGCCACCAGGTGGGCAAAGGACACAGCACAGCCAGTGAATGGCTCCCAGGGCAAAGGCAGTGGGGTACATAGCCTCAACCTGCAGTGTCAGCTCGCCTTTGCCCTACACACAAATCCAGGGGGCACATGCCCCCCATGCCTCCCCTGGGTTGCATGCAGCAGTGGGAACCCCCTGTGCAGGCTGCCTGCAGCTCCATCTCACAACCTGCTCTGGCCCTGGGGCCCCATTCACCCCTGTCCCTGTCCCTGTCTCTGCTGTCCCCGATGGGCCTTCCTAGAGCCCTACTAGTAGTTTAACTCCCCGTTCTGGTGACCACCCTCTTCACCGAGCATTGATGTTACTGCGTTTGGTTGTATTCCCCGCTTCGCCAACCCCGCTTCTCACCTGTCACGACTTTGCTGTTAACCCAGTGGGACGGGGCTAGTTCACAGGTCCCTCGGTGTCCCAGGTTGGCCTCGTCATTTACATACGGGGCTCCAGCCACCCCTACACCCCAGCCTCACACCACCTGTGGTCTCCACTTCCCTGCACCGGCTCAGTGATGGGCCGACAGACTCCTTCCTCGCCTGCGTAGGTGTCCCAGCCCTATTGCATGGGATACTTCCCACCACCGATCCGTCACCCTGAACCCTCAGCTGCGTGCTTCCTCACAGTGATCCCTCTATAAGGCGTACCTCCCTGACCTACCACCAGCGCCCCTATGATATTGCCCAGGAGTGACATCTCCTGGATGGGTATATAGCGCTGTCCCCTTTATTCCTCAATCGGCGCCTTCTATTCTAGGCAGCAATCCCGCCCCGAACTTTCTCTCCTGCCAGGTGCGTCTTCGGCCTCGCACTTCTCTTCAGCACTTCCTGCGCCTCCTGCCACGGCACTTAGTTTATGCAGCTCAGGACCTCCCTGGGTGATCCTGATCCCCTGTTGTTCCCCAGCTCTGGCACCGCAGGCTCTATCCGCTGGGGATCCAGCCATCCTGCCTCTTCTCCCGGCCACCGGACTCTCCAGCTCTTTGGCTCAGCAGCTCCTGTCCCGCTGGGCTACCGGTAGGGATGGCTTTGCCCGCCGTCTGTTCCCCTCTCCTTCCGCCCTGGGGCCTCATTCATCTTCCTAAGCAGGGACCAGAACAGCCACCTCCCTGCTGGGCCCCCCTCAGGCCCCAGGGGTGGCACACCTGGGCCAAGGATTAGCGAGGATTTAGTTAGGGAGCTTCTGGAGGGGCTGGATGTTTTCAAGTCAGCCGGTC
>NW_017729031.1:66864566-66867891 GCF_001723915.1 Gavialis gangeticus
ACCAGGAGTGACCAGGAATAACGGTCACAAGCTGGCAGAGGGTAGGTTTAGGTTAGACATCAGGAGGCACTATTTCACGGTCAGGGCAGCTAGGGTCTGGAACCAACTTCCAAGAGAAGTGGTGCAGGCTCCTACCCTGGGGGTTTTTAAGAGGAGGTTAGATGAACACCTTGCTGGGGTCGTTTGACCCCAGTACTCTTTCCTGCCATGGCAGGGGGTCAGACTAGATGATCTTCTCAGGTCCCTTCCGACCCTAGAAACTATGAAATTATGCCCTTGCCCCTGCGTCTGCCTGACTCCCTCCCTCACTGTGGGAGTCTCCATGTGCCTCCCCCCCTGCCTCTTCCCTCCCCCATATACCTTCCCCTTTACAGACTTGCCTGCTGAGCACTGCTGCACATGCTGTCAGGATGTGTTCCTGGCCATGTGCAGACTGAAGCTACGTGTGTGTGTCTCTGTGCATCCCTCCCCTCTTGCTGCAGCCCTGGAGCACACACCCAGGCTACCCTGTGGTCTTCTGTGCTGCCATTGCTGCCCTGAAGGGTGGCCTAGATTCAGCGGTTATGGCAGTGGAGTGGAGCCTAGGCATGGGCTCCTAAACTACGTGCATGATTAAATGCAATAAATAATTAACATGAACAAAAATTAGTGCATTAACAGTGATTAATTGACAGCCCTAAAAAAGACCTATTAAAGTGAGTGTGTGTATTGTTGCTTGGGAGGGGTGATATCTTTTACTGGACCAACTACATGGCTGGGATAAAGTTAGATGAGCTTTCAACAATCATCACTTCTTCCAGACAATGGGCACAGCTGTGGGCAGAAAGATGGCTGCTCAATATGCCAATCTCTTCATGAGCCACCTGTAAAAGAAATATCTAGAAAACTGTATCATCAAACCTGCGTTATACCTGAGTTATATAAATGCTATTTTCATAATCTGGACTGAACACCTGCACTCTACCACAGGTTTAACAGCTATCACCCCTCAATCATACATTCTCTGCAATATCCCTACACTAACATCAACTTTCTGGACATCACGATCCATATCCAGGCTGGCACCCTATATACTGCTACGTACAAAAAAGTGATAGACCACCATACTTATGTCCACATGACCAGCAATCATCCCAAGCACACCAAAAAAGCTGTAATCTACATCCAGATCACTGCATTTGTTCTGAGGAGAATACTTAAGATGCCCACCTGGCCTGCCTGCAATCTGGCTTTATTCAACAAGAACACTTCACTAGAGAAATAGACTGCATCTTTGAAAGAGCCACCCAAATACTCCATGGTGACATACTACAAGAAAAAAGAGCTCCCCCCAGCCCTGTGCCTACACACTGCTTATGGTCATGTACCACCCAGAAACACACACACACCATTAGGAATACATTTTTCACAGAACAACCTCTCCCTCTCTGACCTAAGTATCCTCATATTCAAGGAAAATCTGTCTAACACCTTCAAAAGGAAAAATTGAAAGTGAAAATTCATAAACTGGCTGGCCAGTAAGAACCAAGGTCTTAACTGTGATATTGGTTTTATGGCATATTATAATCACTGGAGATCTGTCTCTGTGCAAACCAGATAGCAGAACAGTAAGACACAGGGAATCTTTTCAGGTTCCAAATATGTCCATGCTTTCATTGTTAGAAGATGTAAGAGATGGGCAAGATGCAGCACGACTGGAACTACAGAAAAAAGACAGGAAGTTATTGCTTTTTATTTTGAACAGCAATGCTAGGACTTAAATGCTTTAAATTATTATTTAACAATATTATTTTTACTTATCAGAGCTAAAAGCATATTTTGAACAGGAAGGAAATAGGAGGCGATTCCTTGTTTATTTAATTCTTCACCATTTTCCCTTGACTATAATACATGAAGCTAAGCTTTGCAAAGGTAGATATATTAAGCTTGTGGTTGTTGTTCTTGCTGAGGACTATCTCAAGCAGATTTGGGCAGTCACATTAGGCACAAACAAGAACAAGCAGCACCACTTCAAGAAAACAATAAGAGGTAATGAGACCCTCTGAAACAGTTTCCTTCCTGTTTTTCCTTAGATCCAGTAGACTAATAGTTTGATGCTGGCCTATATCTTTCTTTCATTCTCTCCCTTCTTTGCTGGCTCAGCTCATCATTTTATTGAATCAGGGAGAAATGTTAATGTTTCCCTAAAGCTAGGAGTAGGCAATGTATAGCATCTGCCTATGCCTATATACCTAGACTGAACCTTCTGCATAAGTGGGACCCCAAATTACATCTGAGCCTGAAGCATTTAAAAAATATGTTCAGTCTACATTGAGAAACCAGAAAAATATTTGGCAAGTTTTTCTAAAACAGCTCTTAGCTGGAATAGCTTAACATTACCAAGTCAGAAAGAGGCTAAATGTGTTTCTTTAGGATATATCACACTTTCTATCAATGAATCATAGAGAGGAGGCAGATGACTCTGGATTCCAATGTCTGGATCTGCAGGAGACACAATGACTGTGCTGCTTTTCTTAGGTGAACTCACAGAAATCATCTGGACACAGGTAGTCCTTTTGTTGCATGCTGACACGTGCCTGCTCATAGAATGTAAGACAGATTTCTGGATTACTCCAAGGCTTAATACAAGCAGCTTTTGGCATTTTGTGATGGTTCTGCAGCATTTTTGAGCTATTATACAGAATGGAGGATGATTTTTGATTTTATAACATTTACAGCAAATGTCTATTTATTGTTATCTTTCTCCTTAAGGAACAGATTGTGAACCTTTTTCTCCATTGGTAAATAGTTACTTGGATGGGTAGTTACACTGACTTCAATGGGTCTATCTAGCTAACACCAGTAACTTTTCATTCTGATGAGCAAGTCTAGTTTCCAGAGGTTAAGCACAATACTTATACAGGAGTAAAGACCTTCAGATGCCTCAGTCTGACTTAACTGTATTCGGTGTAAGACTAGAAAGGGACAGTATCAGTATAGGCTGTTAGAGCCTTGTTACATGGTAATTTTAATGGCTCCTGAAGCTCTTACCACCTGGGTTGTACATACATTAATCACATAAATTAGTTCTAAGTACTCATTATGCATCTCAAATTATGCTACTCCAGGGCTGGGTTATCTCTGATCCCAGGTTTTGTTACTCAGCAGGTGTTACTGTAAGGTGTAGCTACTCCAGGCTACACCTTAATCTTAATACCCCACCAGCCTCCTTCCCCTACCGGTCTGAATTGGGCTCACTGCCTCCTCCACCCTCCTTAGCACCCCAGATCCCTGGTCACTGCCCACTACCCCTGCTGTTTTGTGGCTGCCTATGCCATCTGTTCTA
>NW_017729031.1:66872891-66875372 GCF_001723915.1 Gavialis gangeticus
ATCTTAATACCCCACCAGCCTCCTTCCCCTACCGGTCTGAATTGGGCTCACTGCCTCCTCCACCCTCCTTAGCACCCCAGATCCCTGGTCACTGCCCACTACCCCTGCTGTTTTGTGGCTGCCTATGCCATCTGTCCTCGAAGAACACACAGGAAAGTGTTACTTTGTCTTCCTAGCCACTGCTGCCACTGATTCTGTTTTCTGGGTGGGCTCTGGCTGGGGTCTTGTGGGGGGCGGGGGGTGGTGCAAGAGACAAAATTTTGAAAATTATACAGTGTTTATTTTGAGTGAGATGGAAAACCATTGGAGATCTGTCTCTATGCTAATCAGACAGCAGAATAGTAAGACACAGGGAATCACTTTGGGTTTCAAATATGTCCATATTGTCATTGTTAATTGTTCAGCCTAGAGAAGAGTAGCAGCCTGGCAGTGGTGGCAGTGGGAATTGGGCAAACAGATTAACCCTTCCCTGCCTGCTTCCTTGGGCAGACAGTGCAGACAGCCACAAGTAAGTGGCAGGAAGTGGGAGGTGGCATGGGGAGGAGTCCTGGGGAACCACAACTGGTAGGTAGCAAGAGGGAAGCCTGAAATGGGAGGGGTGAAGGGATTCTTATCTTTCAGTCCTCCAGGTCCCTGCTGTCCTGAATGTGTGATGCCTCCAAACTCAAGTTAGCACTAACACGATCAACTTTTGTGTGGTTCACGTGTAAGGTGTAACAAGGTCCTTACTTCACATGAAGTTAGACTCAAAGACAGCTGTACTTCATCAGCACTCTCTTTGCATATGCTCAACATGCTTCCAAACTTGAAAGAAGAAAACATTCTAACATTAGAAGGAGACTAATATAAAAGGAGAGTAAATAGACACAGGTTATATATTCATCAGCCTCGGCTGCCTCTTACTATGTTTTCATTCAATGACTAAAGCAGTGTGGACCTAATCTTACTAGGGCCTTGTTGAACTGTAAATACTAACTATTTCTACTGACTACTTTGAGCTGCTTGAAAATATTTTAGTGTTTTCAATGAAAAGTCTAGATTTTCCAATTAATATTTTGATTAATTTATTTTCCCCAATTTTTCTGTGGGTGTTTCCCCAAAATCAGTACTAATAAAAATAATAAAAAATGAAGCAATGAGTAGTATAGGTTCAAAATGCAGGAGTACTGAAACAAGTGTAGCCTTTTTTTACATTAGAAACAACTGCAATGTTGGGAAGGAGGTTTGGGGTTTGGGTTTGGTTTTGGTTTTTTTGGCGGCGGGGGCTCCCCTTGAAGAACCTATAACCGGTATGCAGAATGTGGTAACTTAATTAATAATGCTCACTAACATATACACTGTTCTGTCTAATGACAAATATTATGTATTGAATTTTTCTGACAGTTTTGATAGGCAAATTGAGAGATGGAATGTTGTGTGTTTATTACTGTACAGGAAAAGGAAGGGAGATAGTAAGTGAACAAGAAATGATTAAAAGATACATTCACCTACTGAATGGAGAAAATACACAACTAGAATGGAATATTATTAAAAACATCTGCTGAAAGAAGTACTATTGGATACTTGGTAGGTGGCATTCCCTGAGGGGGCTGATCCCTAGGCTTGTGTTGCCAAAAAGCCACGAGGCTTGTGAATTATAGCACCCTATATGCATACAGTGAGGTAATTTTGAAGAGAGGCTTATTTTTTTTCTTACATACCTACACACACACAGTTTCATGAGTGTGGCCCCATTTCTCTGTGGCTGTACCGGGACTAGGAACTATGGCGTCACATTACAGCAAAAGAAATTTAAAATGGAGATTAGGAAGAACTTTTGGGCTCTGAGGGTAGTTAAGTATTGGAACAGGCTACTTAGAAAAGCTGTGAATTCTCCACCTTTGGAAATTTTCTAGAGCAGTTTAGACAGATACTTGACTGGGATGGTTTAGTTAAAGATGATAATGCCTTGAGCAGGGATCTTGTGAGGTCTTTTCCAGCCCTACTTTTCTATGATCCTACGAGTTTTTCTCAGCTGCATATACTTTTGCAGGTTCATGGCATTTAATTTAATTTAAAAGATGTAGTAGCAATGTAGACAATAGTATGTGTTATTGCCTAAAAAGAAAAAAAATATTTCTGAGGCCAAGGTCTCTGACACCAAAACACCAAATTTAGTTATCAGCTATATCTACAAATCCTGACAAGTGCTATTTTCCTGATAATATTGTAAATCTGAGGAAATAATCAATATGTCTCTTTAATCATCTGACAAAAACTAAGAAATTTTATTTATATTAATACCATTTGTTGCCCTGTGGGGTCAGGCCAATGCTCAGGATCTCAATATTGCGCTGTTAGACAGGAGGGCGTGATGTACAATTGCACATATACAAACACACAAATCAATTAGGTGCATACACACACACACTACCAGCTCAGGCACATCCACATCCAAACCAGCCTAGGCACATGCATACCTATCACCAATTCAAGCACATA
>NW_017729031.1:66875912-66876180 GCF_001723915.1 Gavialis gangeticus
ATTTTTAGACCTACTGCCATTGTCTCTCAAGCAGCCTCATTCATCCCCATCCATTCATTACATAGGAGGGGTAGGTGTGAGTCATGGCTTACACAACCGGGCCTGGGGACAGGATGGAGACTTGACAAACAAAATGGAAACTTGACATGACTTATGCTAACTTACATATGGAGGCCTAAATCACATAGTATCAGTAAAACAGTAATATAGAAAAAAGCCCAAAACAAATACAACTTGCTATCAAAATAAAATGCTGAAGCTTAGCCTA
>NW_017729031.1:66886314-66913684 GCF_001723915.1 Gavialis gangeticus
TGCTATCAAAATAAAATGCTGAAGCTTAGCCTATATCTTAGCTCACTTATACTTATCTATAGGGAATAGAGAGGGAGAGAACAAGTCAGAATTGGTTGGGGAATGGTAAGGAATACATTTTAAATTAAAAACAACAAAAAAAGAAAAACTGGGGGGGTTGCTACACCATCACTCCCAGAAAATAATTTTTTTCAAAGCAGAGTTATTTTCTGCATTTTTAAAATGCATTTTTAGCTGTAATACTCTATCTTCTCTTTAGAAAATGTATAGAGAAATACTTCTGATCTTAAGTCTTCATATCATATATAAGGTATGCTTCAGGATAAAGGCATTATAAACAGGGCATGGTAACAGTTCATAAGGGAGATACTGGCTGAGAGAGAAAGAGAGCCCTTTTTAATCTTCTCACCAGGTGCTGACAAAGTATATGCACCATCCATTACAAGACACTTAAAAATGAGTCCCCCTAAAATAAACAGCAATTCTCAATGGTAACAAAATGCAGACATTATATTTCTGTAGATTGCCAGTTGAATTATTTCGTTCAAATCATATTGTCTAATGAGACCTGACACTCAATTTCACTGCATGGTACTATGAATATAAACATGCACATGCCCATTCATTTCATACTAACAGACAAATTTGAATTTAATCAGAGGAGGAGGTTGATTTTCTTCTTTTACTCTTTTGAAGAATAAAAAGAAGAAATGCAAGAGAAAGAAAAAGTGCAAGTTAAAATGCTAAGGTTGTCATCCTATTTTGCAGTGTTCCAGGCAATCATCATGCAAATAAAAAGGTACCAGTCATAATGCTGTTATCATTTTTATTTCTCAAAATAATCTCTTGATGAGGTCTTCTTAATCACACACACAACATTAACATGCTACATTGATATAAAGCATTTTCTAACAACCCCCCTTTTCTTGCTGTTGATGATACTGCTGTGTTCCAAGTATTAATTCACAGGACTATCTGTTATAAAGTCCAGGGCTGAGCAATTTGGGATGCTTGAGTTTCCTGATGTGAAATCATTATTCCCTCCAAAGCTTTTATTGTCCTCATCACACTATAAATCCCAAACAAGTTAACTACAGTTTATTATTTGCAGTTCGGCCAACATTCTAGATACAACATTGAACAAGTAATAGAAAAGATGTTTATCACTAGATTCCCACCACTTGCAGAATGTCAACTACACAGCATAAATGAGAAGCTGGAAAATGTCAGTGCTTAGTGAGAAACAACCAGGAAAGATCGGAAAAAAAGGCGTTTTTAAGCTTAGTTTCAGGATGCTCTTGAAAGTCAAGGATAGATAAGATGACTGTTTGCAAGTACAATATAAATGGCAAATCATACTTGAGGCTTTTCATATCATATTACTGACTTTCTTTTTATGTTAGTAGCTGTTGCATTACAGGGGTACTTGACAAATCATATTAGCAGCTTCCTATAGATTTCTTTTCTTTGTTTCCTCAGAGTGTATAAAGGTTTCACAATGCAGAAAGTACAGATGTCTCTGAAAAGAATGAAGGGGGTGCAATAAGATGCTTGAAATGATGCAGACAAGATTCACCCCTTTTAGAAGGTATTAACATTTTGATATTCCTTAAAGTGATTCTTCACATAAGAAGCACTCCTGTCAGTAAGACTGCAGAACTGAGTCCATTTATTTGCACACTTCTCTAGTACTTTTAGGTGACACTGCTCCCATGGTTTACAAGTGTAACTTTATGTACAGAGTAGTGACCTGGGACACAGGGAACATTTTTCTAGTCCTGGCTTTGGTTCTTGCTTCCTTGGTAACCTTGGGAAAGTTATTCCTAGATCTGGTCTGTGCTTTTGTTTTGTCTTCCCCATGAGAAAATGTTTCATTGAACTATTCTGAGGGAACTCCATAATGGAGCTGTTCTCCAGCAAGTCCTGGGGCTTTAGTTGGCCATCTGTGACTAAAAATAAGAGTTTGTATCCATGTTTGTATCGCCTCCCTGCCAAGCTCAATACCACTGCTGAGAAACAAGACCTACCAGCTCACTCCCACTCCATGTGTGCAACGCCCAATAATTAGGTAGCATAAACACCGTCTCCCAAAACAGAGCAGTCTCAGAAGGACTTACAAGAGCACTTTGGTACATGTTCAGGACTCCTGCAAGCCAATGACACTACCTAATTATTGGGATAGAATAAGTATAGAGAAGCAGCAAAAAAACTGGGCCTGTTTCTTGGCTATGATCCTGGGTTTTGCAGGGAAAACTTACATACAGGGCCCATGAAGCGTTCATAAATCAAAAACTGGTTGGGTGAAGATCCCTATATAAGATGCTGGTTATTATTTTGTACAAAATATTAGTTAAAGTCTAGCCACACCTACATTGCTGGGTTAAGTTGTCAATACATAAGTGGAGTGGTTTTCCACAATGAAGGCTGGATAAAACATGTATCTTATTTTCTGACCAGTTCTAACAAGCTGGAAAATTTTAGCAAATACTGTAGTAAATTATGGTAGGGAAAAAATGGGAGAAAATGATGAAAAAAGTCAATAAAAATGTGAATGTTGAACATCAGGTTAATTTCAACTGAGATAAAAGAATGCCACCTACCAAATATCCAATAGTACTTCTTTCAGCAGTTTATATTAATAGTATTTCATTCCAGGTGTTCATTTCCTCCATTTTGTTGGCCAATGTATGTTTTAAACATGCTTTGCTCACTTATTATCTCCCTGCCTTTTCCTGTACAGTAATAATATACAAATAACATCAGTATTTAGATTAAATAACCTATAACCTTTGTATATACGTAAGTAAGATGAGATTGTGATCTCATTTTCACTGACATAGAATATCTCTGCTGAGGTAAATGGAGTTTATGTGGTTACTTAGGTCAAAATCATTCCCATTCTCTCTTTGTGTAAAAGGAGATTTCGGATTCCATCTTCTGATTTGCCTGGTCAGTTGGACGAATGCAATATTTAATATTTGTCATTAAACAGAACTGTGTATATGGTAGTGAGCATTATTTATTAAGTTGCCACATGCTGCAGACCAGTCATAGGTTATAGGTTCACAGATGTTATAGGTTCACAGATTTTTTCTCTTGGGCTAAGTACAAACATTCAAAAGCCAGGGGCAGAATTGATTCAATCTGCATGGGTTTCTCTAAGCTGCATAGATTGAATCTGGAGTGAAGAGCTCTCACATTCACTCAGTTTGGGGAGAGCATGCAGACGCCTGCACTGGCTTCGCACCATGCTGGAAATTCCAGATGGCAGATGACTGCAGCTGAAGAGGGACCATCCATGATTGCCTGCCAGACACATTTCCCCAACTCATTGTTGTCACCTCGGACCCTCCCATGCCTAGCACTAAGCTTCCAGAGTGGGTCGCCATGGCATGCCTGGTAGGGAGAGCAGTGGCAGCAAGCACCTGGCATGCTTCCTGTAACCAGACCGGGCCATTCGCTGTAGCTGTAAGGGCTGGAAGAGCAGTCTCCTGAAACCCCCAAGGCAGTGAGACTGCAGTAGCTGCAATCTTCCAGCCCCCAGGGTTTCAAGCACCCCTGGGGCTGGGAGATCACATCCACACCCTGCAGCTGCTGGGACCCAACTGAGTCCTGGCATTGAGAGGCATGCTGCTGGGACCCAACATCCACCGCTGTGGGACTATGGATCCTGGCAGTTGTGGGGTGCTGCCAGGAGGAAGAGTTGGCAGCTTCTGGGGTGAGAGTCCCCTTGCCTGGGAGACTCAGCTGCTGAGATCTCCCAGCCTCAGAGCTGTGTACAACTACTGTGTAAAACTGCAGTAGTTGCAGTCTCTAAGTTTCAAGGGGTTCACATAACCCCAAGGCTAGGAGACTGGAGCAGCTGTGCTCTCCCAGTCCTCAGAGCTCCAGTGAATAGCCCTATGCAATTGTAGGAATCATGCCAGGCACCCGGGGCTGCATGCTTGCCATTCACTAGAGCTCTGAAGGACCTGATTCTTCCTTCTGAGAAGCATGCATCACCCCTGCATAGGGACCTTATATACAAAAAAAATCTTGAGCCACTGACCTGTGACTGAGAGCTCAGAGCCACCAAGCATGGCCAAGGCTAGCGAGCCACCCTTTGAGGAGGGAGCCACAAAGGTGCCTGGTCTGCCAGGAACCTGAAGTCTAACTTGAGTCAGAAGGGGCTCTGGTACTGAAGTGTGATAGACTGGTCTAACCTAGATCAAGTAAGTCTGATACTACATCAATCCACTTCTATCTTAGACTGGGGGACCTGCCATTTTTAAAGCAGTTTATGTGCCCTGAACTGTTCTGTTATGTGTATACACCAGTTTCCAACCACTTAAACTGGAAAAAATATAATGTCTGCCTGGCCTTGAAGAAAGAGTAGTAGTTGAATAAAAACATTATTGTTTTCTATTTTGTTTAATTTTTGCTTCTAATTTGTTTTAAGAAATGATTTAATACTAAATTATTATTTGTACTGGTGCAGTGTACATAGAACATTGCCTTTGGGTCATGAGTATAACCTGTAGATCTTTGATGTGATTGAATTTGTTTTGTAGATTTAGCTATCCCTGATATTTAACGTAGAACAGATCATTGTATTGCAGTCCATCTAATGGTTGTACATGAAGTTGTCTGAATTGAAATCTTATCTAAAGGTGCCATCCACAAAAGCAGTTATTTGTACTTCAGCATTACTTAGGGGCTTCAGTCAAGACCAGAATCTTACACAGAATGCTAAAGACACATATACAGCACCTGCCTGTAAATATAAGGTAAACATAAGACAAGAAATTATAGTTTCATAGTTGGTAGGGTCTGAAGGGACCTGAGCAGATCATCAAGTCTGACCACCTGCCATGGGCAGGAAAGAAAGTTGGGGTCAAATGACCCCGGCCAGGTGATTATCTAGTCTCTTTTTGAAGACTCCCAGGGTAGGAGCAAGCACCACTTCTCTTGGAAGTTGGTTCCAGATCCTAGCCACCCTGACTGTAAAGTAGTGCTTTCTGATATCTAATCTGAATCTACTCTATATCAACTTATTATAAGCAGACCCAATGAATAGATAGTGAGCATTACTAGGTAATATTGAAACAAAGCTGTACTTTCAAGTGGCTTCATTTCCTTGTTTTACTTATCTGACTATCATGTTTACTAAAATGTAGAGTAGTCCATCGAAACACAATCTCTGGAATGCAGACTTCTGAAACCTAAGTATTCTTTTATTAAATCCAATCAGTCTGATTCACTTTACAATCTGAAGTAAGGTTTTTCTTTTTTGTTTTTTTTTTTAAAAAAATATATTGCCCCAAAATAACAAAACGTTAGATTTTTAAACTTCTTAGTGAATTTAGTAAATCAATGGAACAGCAAATCATTTAGTGTAATTTGAGTTATATGCTCAGTTAGTGGCATAATAGTGCATGTGTTGCTACATAAGTAAAGAAAGTTTAGTGGTGCCATTAGCTCTAGGGAGAAAGATTATCTTTATATTTATCTCAGACTTTTCTTCTGCCTAAATACATTTTTAAATAAATACCACTTGTTATATTCACCATATGGAAACACAGCTGGAATAAATAGAAATAGGAGGCTATATTCTGGGGAGGCTATTTATTTTAATCAGTTCACTCTTCCCCAGGGTGATACAGGTATCTATAGCTAGAAGTCCTGTTCTGTGTCAAGGTTTTTAAAGTATTGAAGACTGTTTAATTCAAATATTATTGACACCTATTACATTTGTGTCCCTTTGATATCTACACATTTTGGATATGATATACAACCAGTATCCTGACAAAGAACCACAAATTTTTTGTATGTGGAGTGATAAAGTTTCTCTTCAAGCTGCTGCCCAAACTCCATTTTGGATAATTGTATATTGGGGGTGTCTACAGGTTCATTATTGCACTATAGTTAAGATGCAGAAGTTTAGTGCTTGGACATCTGAGTACTAAATCAATGCACAGTAACTGATGCTACTGCGTAGTAGTGCCAGAGCATAGCTTTTTAGTCATACTAACTATGCAGTAGAATTGGGCTGATGAGCAGTTAGTGTTGGTTTGACATGTGCCAGATCAACACTAAGGATCTCAATATTGCACTGTTAGAAGGGTGTGATACAAAATTATACACACACACACACACAAGCTACACAAACACTCTATGTGTTCATACAAAACTGTGTGCACATATACAAACACAAACACACACTTTTGTGGCTCTGGGGTAACTTGGTGCTCGGGGTTACTTGAGGTCAAGTAGCTCCTGGGGTTAATTGGTAGTTACTCAGGCTCACTTAGGCTTGGGGTTACTGTAGCCCCTGGGGTTACTCAAGGTAAAAAATATCAGTTTTATTAGACAGATTGGTTCCTACACACACACAAACACTCACATGCGCGTGCACACACACACACACACACACACACACACACACACACACACACACACACACACACACACACACACGCATGCACACACAGTGGTAGCAGGAGAGGAAAGGCTTGGTGAAGGTCTTGAAGTCAAGGTGTGTAAGGACAGAATCCAGGTACTTTGCTTGGGGAAGGAAACTGGGTGATAGCTACCTCTCCTGGGCTGTGAGTTGATCCTCGATGGCCAGTCAGGGTCTTCTCCAGAAAGGTGTTGTCCAGAGGGGTTTACCAACAGGGCCTCTGGGTGGATAGGTGATGTGGCGTAGTGCTGGTCCAGATGGAGAGGGCGTCCCAAAGAGATCATACTCTACCACCTCTTTTATAGGGGTGGGCTACCTGTGTTTTCTATGGGAAGGACATGTCCAGGCAAGGCCAGTCCTGCTCAGATGCATACGTGCAGATCCAGTTGTCCTCATTGTCTGCTGGTTTCTGTAGGGCCTTTGCCTTTCAAATGTTGGGTTCTTATCTCTGTTCCTGACTGAGGTCTGTGGTTCCTCAGTGAGTTGTAAGGCAATGATCCGGTCCTGGAGTGCATGGTCCTGTCATTGAGTTAATCATTCAGTAGAGGCCTGCTACAATTGTACCTCAAGCACCCCCATTCATTCCCATTCATTCAGGAATCAATTTACATGAGACTGATTAGACATGAGTCACAGTTACAACATACTATACAATAGGTTATACCTGGGCAGGAAACACAAGATGGAGACTTGACATACAAAATGGAAACTTGACATTACTTTACAGACATAGGCCTAAATCATATAAATTCGAAAAATAAAACAGTAAAAAGCAATACAAACAGAACAGAACATTGTATAAAAGGGGCCTGTTACTATAAGGGAGTATAAGAACTTATCTTAGTTTACCCAGTACTACTTGTAATTACTTAAAAGGGATAGAGAGGGCAAAGATAAAGTAAGAAATGGCTGGGGAAGGAGAGGGAATGCATTTTTAAAAAATAAAAAAATAAAGAAGAAAAACTGGAGGTTTTGCTGCATTAGTGCCTTGTGTAGACATACCCCCTGTCTACCAACATTTTTCACTGAGCAGTTCAAAGAAACACTTTATTTTTGGAGGCACCAAACAGATAGTTTTAACATTTCAAGTAAGGTGAACACTGCAGTACCATACTCTTAACATGTATGCCATATGTCTACATTTGGCACTCACCTCAGCTATTCTGTAAATAGGTGCAAAAAGTGAGGCACCGGCCCTAGGCACCAACTTAGGAGAGGTACCAGAATTACCCTCCACTCCCATTAAGTCTAAACCTGAGCAACAAAAGCAGCTCCACAGTGCTGCTTTTTCAGCAGCAGCAGCTGGGTACACTAACACCATGCTGCTGCTGTAAGAGCAATAATAGCTAGGGCAAGTAGACCATGTTGAAGTCATGGCAGTGGTGATGGTGATGGTGGTGACTGTAGCAGACAGGAACTGTTTTTGAATTCCCAGAATAAGTAAGACTGTGCCCCTCCTCTGCTAATGGAACCTGCACCTCTCCCAAGCTACCCTTGCCTCACTATCCCACCCTCCTGCTCTTTCACAGGGTTTGTCCAGGGCACAAACCCTGATTATTAGTCCAGTGGATGCAACCTGACTGATGCCAATGGAGATATTCTAGGTCTGAGCCAGCTGAAAGTCAGGGGGCTGGAAAAATATAAACCACTTCTGTCCCTATCAATTCAATGGTCTTGTGTGAAACAGAATTGATGCACACTGAAACATCTATCTCCAAAACTGTATCAGAATGCATACAAATAAATTGTGATTAATTTAGCTTTCATATTAGCATTCTCATGGTCTTTTGAGTGTTTTACCTTACAATCATAAGTTTCTTCTTAGTTTTAAAATCAGAATTTTCTGACATTTTAAAAGAAAAATTAAAACATAGAAAATAAATAATGGTTGACATAAAAGATCTAAACTCATGGAATACAACACATCATTTTGTAGATATGAATCTGAATATTGCAAATGGCCTTGGTCCTTACAACTGGTTGAACTAATGTCCCAGATGCAAACAGCCGCCAAGCTGGTTTCAACTTGCATTAAGGCAGATTTGCATAGCTCTTACCAACATAATGGAATCAAATAATAACTTCAGTTACATCTTCTTCTATTTTTTTTAGTGCCTAAGGGCTTCTATAAAGAATCAGGCCACCATCATACCAAGTACTATACACCACACCTATACAAACTCAGATAAATACCTCCTGATTCTGTCTGTTTGTTTAATGGCAACTATGTTTAGATGCCTACTTTTCTTAATTCAATTTATCTTGTCATTTAGTTTGATATTAATTGCTAGCCATTTGAATATAATTACTTGTGACATTGTGTGTGTTTATCAAGTAGTTGGGTTTTGTTTTAAGCAAATGAGAAAGTTCTTAAAGGTCACAGCAAATATTCCAACTTAATTACTGTTTTTGCTAATTTTTCTCCATGTGGTTTTCATAAGAACCAGAACAAATTGACACCCTTCACCCTGGAACTTCTTCACCTTGAATGTGACAGTACTGTGTGCTGGAGAGAATACAGCGTGCTAGAGAAATACAGCTTCAAATGAATATGCTCCAAATGTTAGCTTCTGAACTAGTTATTAAGGCTCAGGAAAAAGACCTTGGATTCTTGTAGACGTTTCTCTAAAACCATCAGCTCAGTGTGCAATGGCAACCAAAAAAGCTAATAAAATGTTGGGCATCATTACGAAAGTAATTGAAAATAAAAGAGAACAGCATCATGCTGCTACAGAAATCCAAGATGCAAACACATCTTGAATACTTTGTGCAGTTATTGCCCCTACATCGCCAAAAGAACATAATAGAATTAGAAAAGGTACAGAGAAGTGCAACCACAATGATTAGGGGCCTGGAGCATCTGTCATAATTGGAGAAACTAAAAAGGTCAGAACTCTTCAGTCTGGAAAGGAGAAAGCTGTGGCATGATATGCGAGAGATCTATAACATAAGGAAGGTTGTGGGCAAAGTGAACAGGAAAATGTCATTCACCAAGTCGCACAATATTAGACCTAGGCTGTATCCACTGCAATCTGTAGGTGACAAGTTTAAAACTAACAAGAAAAACTACTTTTAAATATAATGGGTAGTTAACTTACAGAATTCATTGCCACAGGTGGTGAAGGCAGTTAGCATAGCCAATATTCAAAAATGGCCTAGATAAATTCATGGGTGATATATCTAATAATGTCTATTAAATAAGATGTTTGGAGATGTTTCTTTTGGCATCTGTAAACCAATAATAGCGCATATCAGGGTGAATAGTGAATAGGGGATAGATCACACTAGAGATATCCAGGTCAATGTTCTCTCTGTAGCATTTTCGCCAATTTCAGAGACAGAAGACTTGCTTAGATGGACCAGTAGTCTGACCCAGCACAGCACTTATGTTCTTATGTTCTAAGAGAATAGGAAGTAACTGACTACCTTCTGAAATACTTTAAGCAACTTTGTTCATTACAGGTGAGTACAATTTATGTACCTGTTAACATGAAAGATGTATTGGATGCACTGTATGAAATTTTACTCACCCCTGGGCACATATACACAAGACCCTTAACTGCATGGTAGCATAGTTTCTTGAGCCATAAGCACATGCGCCTATATGTGCACACACTTACTGTGTAGTAAAACCCTCTAATCATGAGTAAATTTGCTACCTGCAAATGCAGGTAGCAAATTTACAGGCAATTAGTTACTGCACAGTTACACATGTGTAGATGCAATCCAGGGGCAAGTTTGCTCCTGGGTCAGCCCTGCCACTAAGGGGCTGGCCTGACACTAGCCCTAGGGCTTCAGGCGAAAGCCTGCAGGCACTCAGAGCCCTGGGGCATACCAGCAGGGAGTCTGAGGCCACTCTAGGCCCCTGTGTCCCCTTGGGCAGGCTGCAAGCCAGCTGTCCTAGTCTACCTGCACCCTACCACTGCTGCCCAGCACTGCACTGCCTTGTGGTTGCCAGGACTGCAGTGTCCAGGCCTACAGACTGCTCCCTGCTGCAGGCTCCAGCCAGGCTTGCCAGCCCCTAGGCCCAACTGCAGGCATTTTCTGGCTGCCAGGGCCAGCTCCACTTGCCTGTAGACCAACCTCAGCAGCCTGCCCGGAGCTTGCAGGTGCTGTGGGGCATTGCTTCTGCCGTGTCGCTGCCAGTCCCATGAGCAGCTGTGTGGGGGCCTAGCTACATGGGGTCTCAAGGACAGCTGTGCAGGGAACCAGAGAGCCAGCATGGGACCCACGATGGCATCCTTCTCTTCCACAGCTGTGCCCACAGCTGTGCCCACCACTCAAGACCCTAACGGGTCACAGGAAGAGACTGGTGACCTCGTGGTAATGTGGGGCAAGGCAGAGGTGCAGTGTGAGTTCGAGTGGGGTAGGCGCTTAAACACCCATGTCTATGAGGGGCTGTCAGCCTGGATGAGGGAGTGTGGGCATGACCATTTGGCACAGCAGTGCTGCAAGTTTTTTTTAAAACAACCCCAGTTCTATAAACTTTTGGCAAATCAGAGACAGGTCTCCTATAAAAACTTGCCTAGATCCATGACGGGCTACTGGAAGGCACTGGAGGAACTCAGTGCCTCCTGGTACTACATCTGGGACTCCAAAGCTGGACTGGATCCTGGACGGGGAAGGCTGGCTCCATAGTTTTGAGAAAGCCACATCATTTGGACTGCCCTCGAGCTATACATCTTGGAAACATTGAGGTTCCTGGTATGAAATAAATCCACATAGCAGAGCAGCTGAAGAGCTGTGGACTATGGAAGCATTGGGGTCCACAAACCTGGGTATGCTGGCCTTGATATGGTTTCCAGGATCACTGGTGCAGAATTGGAAATCTGTTCTAACCATGGATTGGCTTCCAGCTCCTCAAAGAAATGCTTTTGGAATTTCCAGTTTCTGAAGCATTCAAAACATATTTGATTTCAACCAAACCCATAAAAAAACATGAAAAAATATTTTTTCCTCCTGTATTTTCCCTAACTCTGCTAATATGCCTTATGCTCTGGTCTTTTAGTTTAGGAGCATATGAACCAAAAATTTCTACTTTGTGCTTTTCTCAGGTTGTGTCACTGTTAGGGGTGAAATCCTTAGTGCAAAGGGTGAAATCCTCTTCCCACTATGATACATTCCAGTAATACATGGTACTAACTGAACATAAGGCATTAGGGATAAGTAGTCTTTATATTACTCTGCATTCTTTGGTCCTGAGGTCATTTTACAGAGGTTTAACTTGCCATTCTTATGCAGGCTAAGCACTGCAGTACCTTACCCTATGGATTAGCTGACAAACCAGTATTATAACCGAGGTATTCATCAATTTCTAGTTTGGAATGTTTCCAAAAAAGTAGAAGGTGTTTATATATTGTGTCCTGGAAATACTATTTTCGAGATAAACTAGAACAGTGTGTAATCTAGCTTCAGAAAATTGTTGCTGAAAAAGTTGTTATGATTTAGACAAATGATATGTTTGAAACTAAAGCTGTTATTGCCAACACTTTCTGGTTACTTATCATGGCCTAAGGAAAAATTAGTGTTATATAGAAAACATGATGATTGTGTTGATGTAGCCTCTCTCCAAAATAACTATTCCCAAGGACTCTATTAAGTAAGTAGATATTATGTCTCTCTGCCACTTAGAACAAAACATAGATAAAACAGAAACAGAATTCCATGATGTATTTAAAGTCTAGGGATCCTGGTTTTCTGTCAATAATATTAGTTCTCATAACCACCCCCCAAATCAGAATTTACCATTATGATTTTATCACTGGCACTGGACTATACTATATACACTCTTCGTGAGTGTACAGCTTGAAAACTAAGAATGCCCCAGTCTCTGATACATTAGTCAACTTAAAAAAATATGTTAATATTTCTGTCCTAAAAGACACTGTCCAGTTTAATATGAAAACAGATTCCCCACAATATGCCATAAATCGAAGTTTGTGAACATACAAAACAATATTATAAATATGAATCGATGCAGATTAGTAAGGTGCTTTGTGGGCATGGACATTCGTATGATGGACTCTGCAGGTCTACTCTCTTTGCTCTCTGTACAATTATACACCAGTTGGCTATTTCCTTATTAATTGTCTTTTTGGTAACTCAAAGCAATGCTCAAATTTCAGAGGATACTATACTACCTATACATGAAACAACCAGGAACTGCTTTTATCCACTGGTATAATGCTGCAATACTAAAATAAACCAGAAAATATCTAGCCACACCTAGACACAGGCCAAAGGCCGCCTGGCTCTTTGCATGCTAAGTTTATTGTGTTATAACAGGAGGTAGCTCATATAAATTACAATTAAAAACTTGCAATTAAAAAGTAATCCTCCTTTAAAGCAGAGCTGGGTGAATATGTAATGACCAATATTTATTTAACAAATGTAGCTGTTTTCCCTGCTCACAAATAATCCACAGTCCACTCACGACTTCCCCAAATTACTGTGTTATTCATAATTGTTTGTCAAGTCATTTGTCTGAGGAAATTACAGCCTATAGATTTATCTACAAATTGAGTTCTAAGAGTATTCACGATCTCTGATTCACCTCCTAAGTCACAAATGCTGTTTCCCTTCTGTGATTGAATGGCTGAAACTTTTTAAAGAAGAGACTAATGAATGATGAATAGCAAATAACGAATAATAAATACTCTTGTCCATGGCTGAATACTCTTGTTCTCATGTAAATACAGGTATTTGTATGAATTACAGCATTTCAACAAATGTTTCCATGAACAGAAACCAGTCATTCAAGTGTGGGAAGGAAAAAACAGACAAAGAAGGGCATGAATACTGATAAATCAAACTTGCAAACATGTTCACTTAGTATTTCCTCATTGCTCATTTAATATTTTATGTCTTCATCATTTCAATCAGCTCCTATTCTAAGCATCATAAAATATTCAGGGTACCATGATTATAACAAAAAAAGAGAGCACATTACAGGTATGCAATTGACATAGCTCCAGCAGTTTCAGTGGGACTATACTTGTGAATAATTGCTCACTTATGTATGTAAGAGGTTAAGAATCTTGCCCAATTAAGGAACATGCATAATTTATACCACTGAAAATGTATGGAGGATCTCCATGGACCTTTTTTAAACAACGTCCAATATTCAGCTAGTATGCATAAGCAGAACTCTATGGAAGTCAAAGGAATTATGACAGTTACACCAGCTGATGACCTGGTCTGTATTTTGGGCAAATTTCTCATTATTATGCATGTTCTTCTACTGACAGTTTCATGGGACTGCTACCTGTCATGGATCAGGATCTTGGCCTTTATGTTTACCTGGTTTAACTTTACCTTGCTTTTCACTCTCTTACATAACATACTTATCTCAAAGGTTGTTCTTGCTGCTCAAGACACACCATTTTATAACCTTCACTCAAGATGCATACACATTTTATACCCTTCTTCCTTTTGTTAATAGAACACTATTTTCTTCAAATCCAATTTTTAACATCTCTGCTGTTGCTCTTCAGTGAAACAGTCTGGGAAGCTGATTGATTGTCACACTGTGCAATCAAAGTATGGCAAAGGGAAGCATACCACAGCAAAGAAATAATTTTCTCATGATAACATCTCATAGGCCCCATGATGCAGGGCAATGCTCGGATTTTAAATGGATTAAAGGTGTCAAGCAGCCTTTCTCCATCTAGAATTTAGCTTTGGGCAAAATAATGATCAACGTTTCTTGATTGCCATTCAGTATTGTGGCTTTAGACTGCAGTTCTGAACCATCTCTCAGCTAACACACTTACTTTTTATGATTGCATAATAGCCACTTTCCTTCATTACAGTAGAATATTGCCCTTGATACACAAATGAGACCTGCATACTTAACAGCTCTAGTCATGAATAGTTTATACACTTGGTAAAACTGACTTGGGTAAATTACATAGAAATATCATGTGCAGTAGACTTGTTAATATACATAAATTGATACCCATAGAATTTTCCTGACTCCTGACACTTTTCCTATCCACAACAGTAGTGACACAAGATGAAGTGGAGATCGAGAATAAAGAAGGAATTGGCAAAATAAGCAAAGAGTACCACTGCATCATGAAGAAAACACAATAATAAATCTCTAAAGCCCTGTGCTCTAGTTAAGAGCATAAATAGCAATCAGCCACCAAACTTTCCTGAAAGTTTTACATAGATGAGCTGTCCTCCAATAGAATGCCTCATGTTCAAACAGGCTTTTCTTTTGACAGTAGACAAATAGAATCTTCTTGGTATACTTTCATTATAACTCTACATTTGTCCATATTCACTCTTGCTTTCTTTATTCAAGCAGAAATTAGAATCTTGCTCATAAACATATTGTAGAGTGCAATTCCTGTTGGTAATTATTACACTTGTGTAAGTTTCCCCACCAAAGTAAAAGTATTATAAATGAATAATTTCTTATTAACATAGATAAGGCAGACACAGCTGACTCTAAATTACCAGGGTAATAACAAATTAATATTAACATTTTTGAACTTATAACTGGGACAAATTATAAAAAAGTCCAATTATTCAACAAACAAGAAAGTAGCAAATTAGCGTGTTTAATAATCACACACCTGTGATTGCCAAAATGTAATGTTCTCTTGTGATAATGAAATAGCTGAATTTTGATTTGGGGGGAAGGAGAGGATAGAGATGGGATGAGTTTTAGATTGATTTTCTGTATCCTAACATAGAATATAAAAATTCAAAAGTTTTTTTTTAATCTATTCGGTGAGCATGAATTCTATAAAGTTCAAAATCAGAGTCTTCAGGGTTTCAACAGATTGCCAGCGTCATTTAGAACCGGCAGCTGCATTTAGTACTGGCAGCATTAGTACCAGACTGTATTGAGTCCTCCCACACTATTTGTATGCTGAGGAACCAATCTGTTTCTCTCCTCTGTATGCTGATAGAGATTGCTTTTGTGTTGATAAATAAAAATCAAGGTTTATTGTATGGATTAAGTTATGCCCAGTCAAAATTAGGGAATCCCCTAAGCCAGTATTTGAAACCTGTTCTTCTGTGGATGGCCAGCCAAATTCTGCCCAGATGCTCATGCACAGTACATATTTCTGGATTTTGTATGGATAAATGCTATGCTCCCAACATCCCTTTCTGTCTGTCTGAACAAAGATTAAGATACACTTGTGTAATTGAAACAGTAATGATTTAAATTAACACACATACGTTATAAATAAGATTGGACATTTTGTAATATTTTCCATTTTCATTACAGTTTTTGTCATCATGAGAACAGATACATGTTGTATCATTTTCTCTTCTCATTACAAACTTTCACATAAAGATGATGTATAATTATTTAACTTATCTTTTTCTTAATCACAGAATCATGGTATATTGCCTTGAATTTTCAATATTGTGTTGCTTTTTTATTCTCATGGTTTGCTATTCTGTTTTTTTGTACAGGTTAATTATGTTGTTATGAACAATGGTTCAGTGAAATACTGCACCATTCAAAACAGAGAATATTGAAAAGACTAAAGCAGTACAGAGTGCCATTAATTCACAAATAGTAAATGTATTTCAAATTGAAAACATTCATTCGTTTTTGTGACTAAGCACTCTACAGAGGCACCATCCTAGGAGTTACTGATGGTGCCTTAGTATAGCATGTATAAGAACGAGGTTCAAATACCAGCTTCAGTCTTTCAACTGAAGCTAGCAGAGGATATTCATGCTGCAAACTGACTACAAAGTCTTTTGTGATCAAAGAGTGAGGTCTCATTTAAGAATATACTCCGTGAGGTCACACATGGTGTCTAAAAGTATGAAATGACATCATTTCTATGGGTTCACTTTCACTGCTAAATCAAAGTTGTAATTCTAAGCTATAAGACCCTCACTGACTGGGGTCTGGATACATCATGACCAATTTAAACATGCATCTGTCTGGGAAACTAGATGGAACAGGTGAAACTCAAAGAATAAAATTGATGATGTTAATGCTAATACTGGAACCACAGACAATTTTAAAATAACCCAGCTTTGATAACAAACTAGAACTCAGAGCCTTTTCTGATATTGCATGGCTATTAGGTTCCACCGCAAGTTCTTTCAATAGTATTAGTACTGCAGCCACGTAGATACATGTGGAATTACCCTGCTTTGTGAGTCTGACATGATGAAACTGGCCCTGAAAGAGGAGAAGAGTCACAAATCCATGGAACTGGAGGATACAAACCTGGAAGGACTGGAAGAGGTATCCCAGGCAAGACTGGCAGTGAAGAGCTCACAAGCATCAGATGGAAGAACAGCTTTGGAGAACAGTCAGTACTAAACAGACATGGGTAGATCCTAGATTTCAGGAGGTGGAGCATGGGAGCAGTGACCTGTGCTGCAGAGGTGACAGCATCCCTGCTTCTGCATCACTGGGCAGGCAGAACATGGTGCAGGGGCAGCAGCTGGGGACTTTTTAAAAGTCCCTCAAGCAGGTATAAATCTTCCCTCTGCCCTCCTTTCTTCTCTGTATTCAGTGGCATGTTCTAGACCCTCCTCTTTTTTCTCTCCCTTTCCCACCTCCCCCTACCACTGCCCCCAGCTGAGGGGCGATGGGGGCACATGGGGACTCCAGAGCTGCTCTGCTCCTGCCCCACTCCAGATGGACTGCACATAAAGCCAGGTTTGGCTAGAGACAGTGGCATCAGTAGGCAGGGTTTCTTTCCCTTGCACCTGCTCTTGCAGAGAACACCCAGAGGAACTGGTCAGAGAAGAGAAACCCTGCCTGCTGCTGCCACTGACCCTGGCTGAGCCAGGCTCCACAAGTTCCCAGCTGGAGTGGGCAGGAGTGACTCTGGGGCTTTCCTCCTTGCTCCCACTCCCAGGACTCCAAGAGACTGTGGCAGCACGGGGGGGGGAGGGGGGAATGGGAGGAGACATACTGTAACATAACCCCCAGTTGTTGGTTTTATAGATAGATATGCATTCCCTTCCCTTCCCTAACTATTTCTGACTTTTTCTCTCCCTCTCTATTCCCTATAAATAAGTATGGAGTGAGCTAAGACATAGGATAAGCTTTAGCATTTGATTTTGGTAGCAAGCTGTTGTTTTTCTCTCCTTCTTTGCAAATAAGTGCTCTGTCATGAATATCCACTGTTTTGTATTGTATAATTATTATGTTTACATTGATTTTTACTGTTTTATATTACTGTTTTACTGATACTATATGATTTAGGCCTACATATGTAAGTTAGCATAAGTAGTGTCAAGTTTCCATTTTGTCTGTCAAGCCTCCATCTTGTGTCCTCTGCCTGGGTGTAACCCATGACTCATGCCTAACCAGTCTCATGTAACTTGGTTCCTGAATGAATGGGGATGAATGAGGGTGCTTGAGATACAATTGTAGCAGGCCTCTACTGAATAATCAATTCAACGACTGGACAATCAGCAAAACGATGGGACCATTGCCTTCCATTGACTCACCCAGAAACCATGGACTCAGCATTTCAAAGACAAAGACCCTACAGAAATCAGCCAACCCTCTATTGCAACAAAGATACCTGGAACTACATATCCTTGCCTGGAGTGCACATGCTCAGTACACCACGGCTGACCCTTGCCTGGGCATGCCCCTGCCACTAGGGTCATAGAAGGTCTTCCCCTATAAAAAGGAGTGGTGAAGACAGAACCAGTGGGAAGCCCCTTCCATCTAGACCAGCACCATGCCACACCACCTATCCACCCATAGACCCTGCCAGCAGCCCCCTATGGACAACACTTTGTTGGAGAACACCCCGACTGGCCATTGAGGATCAACTCACAGCCCAGGATAGGTAGCTATCACCCACCTTCCTTCCCCAAACACAGGATTGGGACTCTGTCCCTGCACACTTTAACTTCAATCTCTCCACCAAGCCTTTCTCCTCCCCTGCTACCATTGTGCGGGTGTGTATGTGAATGATAGTTTGTGTAGGAACCAATAACTTTGTAGGGCTGTGTAGTGTGTTACCTGTCTAATAAACCTGTTATTTTGAAATCCCAAGTTGGGTTTTTGTCTTATTGACCTCCCGACCCTCCTCCCTGATTTCCCAGCTATCTCCCAGCTTTCTGCCTCCCTGTTTCCTGGCCCAATCTCCCAGCTTTCTGCTGTTTCCTGGTTGTTTCTTCCTTACCACCACTTATCTGCTTCCAATCTCCCAGCTTTCTGCCTCTAAGTTTCCATCCCCCCATTTCCCAGCTTTCTGCCTCTCTGTTTCCTGGCTGTCTCCTCCTTGCCACTGGGCTTTTCCCCTTGCTTCCACCCCAGCACCAGGTGACCCTGAGTAACCCCAGGGCACTTGACCTTAAGTAACCCCAACTTCCCCTCTAGTCTGCTGGTTCTAATCCCAGCCCCAGCAACTTTTACTTCTGGCACTTTCACTTTTATTTTTCCCTCTCTTATTTTAACCCCCATCCATCTCCCTCCTTCCAGAACTCTTTGACCCATGATTCCCCCTCCCATAGTCACCAAGCACCCTAGGTACCCCAAGCACACACATCCACAACATACCACCCAAGTTAGGAACTCACCTGTATGTATATGTAGGTGGGTGGTGTGTGTATGAATTGGCAAATATATATATATATAGATATATATATATATATATATATATGAACTGGCATGATATACGAATTAGTGATCCATGTATGTGTATTGAGTGTGTGGGTATTAACAACTGATTTTTGTCTAATTTTCAGTGTGTATGTACTTGAATTTGGTGTGCATGTGCTATAGACTGGTAACCTTGGATGTGTGTGTGTCTGAGTTGGTAGTGTGTGTATGCACCCACTGTGTGTGTGTGTGTGTGTGTGTGTGTGTACCTAATTGATTTTTTTGTGTATATGTGCAATTGTGTCGCACCCTCCCATCTAACAGTGCAATTTTGAGATCCTGAGAGTTGGCCTGGCTCTACAGGCCAACAAAAATGCTGAGTAAGGGTGTGCAAAATGGGCTGTATTCGATTCAGATTTGACCTGAATCAAGTACAGTGATTGGATTAGTTGATTTGGATCACTGTTGCCAATTTGATTTGGCCAAATCTGAACATTCAATGCTGATTCAGTGAATGAACAATTTGGCCATAGACACCACTTTCAATATTTTTTGTACATGCCTCAAAGTATCAGGCGCAGCTTCCGAATGCTGTGATGGTGGGGCAGATGAAGTGTCCCACAGGAGCGCGGGGAGGGGGGGCCGCATGCTCAGCAGGAAACCCAGAAGTAGACCGGAAGTACTTCTGGTCCACTTCCAGGTCCACTGCCAAGCATGTGGAGGAGCCCCCTGCACCCCCCCCAGCTTGGCAAGTCAGCCACAAGGGGACCCCGGGTGCCCCCACAGACCCAGAAAACACCAGGTGCTGATCCAGGGAGGGAACTGGGGGTGGGGGGGGGGCACATGCTTCTCAGCGGACCTGGAAGTGGACCTGGTGCTTCTGGTCCACTTCTGGGTCTGCTGTCAAGCACGATAGGGGCCTTCCCAGCCATTGCTGATGCATAAGGGGTGCACTCCATGGAAATGCCAGCTGTGAAACTAGAAGTGCACTTCTGGTTTTGCTGCTGGCTTGGCAATCAGCTGCTCGGGGACCCCCCCAGTCAGCAATCGGCTGCTGGGGGACTCCCTCCATTGGCAATCAGTCAATGGGGGGAGCCCCCCCATCAGTAATCTGGTCCCCCCTCAGACTTGGAAGGCACCAGTCTCCCATGCCCCCCCAAGTTCCCATGGGATGCTTCATCCACCCCAGCATCTCAGCATTCACGAGCTGCCTGGTGTCTTGAGGAACCATTTAAAGCTGTGTCTATGTCCGAATCATTTAATCTTTCTGAATCTCTCCAAATTGATTCGGAGGGCTCCAGTTTGATTTAGAGAGATTAAATGGTCTCCTGATTCAATTTGGATTTGGATATTCAGCCACTGAATCAGGCTGAATGTCTGCTGAATTGAATCAGCAACCAAAGCTTTGCACAGCCCTACTACTGAGCACTAAGGTAAAAGGAAATGGGATTCGTATTTGCTTCAGGGACTTAAAAAAAGTCTCTATGTTCTGTTTACATTGTGTGGATGATTGAAAGGGAAATATGTCTATGCCACTGCACCCTCCCAGGATCTGCCCCTGCAAGTGGATACAGAACTTTTTCAGGTAGTTCTTTGTACAGCATACTGGTGTTGTCCAGACAGACACATTTCACCCTAGGTATGCATAAAGAAATAATTACTAGACTTCCATCATCCATGAGAGAACCTATCTTTCTTAGGGATGCAGTTCTCTTAAATACTGCCAGTGTCTTTGAACTCAAAGTAAACATGATACCCTGTTGCTGCTATGGGAGAAACTTGAATAAAATGGGTTGCACCCCCCAAGGTGCACACATCCTGCTTTATTCATACAATGGGAGCACTACACAGCTATCCAAGTAAAACACGATCAGCCCCTGACCTTGATCATGTATGTTAGGACATGGCTGACTCCTATGCTTTAGTTGTCTAGTGGGTTCCTAGATGTCTGTCTTATGTATACAGCCAGAGGGTATATGTTTACAAGACTCTAGCATTTCATGCTGTACAAACTGATGGATCAAACAGAAACCACGTATCTGTGCTTAGACACAGAATAAGCTGTCAGTTCAAAATCTAATCATTGTACATTATTCATGAATCAAACTAATGGACAGCTTGTTTACCCCATGTGTGCAGAGCCAAAGGGAATAAGTCCATCAGGGTGTGAGGGGTTCTATTTGATTCTATACAAATTGATGGATTAAAAAGAAATTGCATGCAGTAGCTTTGTTTATTAAGCTGACAACTGAAGGCAGTACAAATGTTTATGGTTTAAAAAAACCTCATAGTGTAATATGTGGCTAAACTCTTGATCTGCTACAAAGAGAGAAGCTGTTCTAAAGCATATTAGCAAAATTAAAATATTCTGAATAGATTTCCATTGACAGTAAGGAATCCAAAGGGAAAAACAAATTTATTCTATCTGGACTCCATAGGAAATGTTCTGTGTTGATCTCCTAACTAGCCTAGTCATTCCCCATCCCCATGCAACACTGCCTATTTTGTTAAGCAAGTCCAAGCCAAGCCCTCACTGGGGTACAATGACTTGTCTTGTTGAAAGCCTGAACATGGTAGAATAAAATTACAGCCTAAATTCATGTAGGGGCTAACAGGTGAAATAGGATCTGGCTTGAAGACTAAAGGAACTAATATCTGGCATATGCAAAAGTACAGTAACCATTTTAGTCCCTATTTGTGCACATAAACTTAGTAGAATAATAAAATGTGCTTTTTTGCAAATCTGTATAAAGTTTTCAATTTTACATTGTGCAAAAATTCTACACAAAAAATAGACAAATGTTCCACCTAGTATCCTGTCCTATATCAGGTAGAAGGCTGTTCTAGGTGCCCCAGCTCCACCTCATTTGGTACTAAATTCTGACTTGGAATATAAGCCTTGCAAAGGGAGTAAGGGGAAGAAAACCTCTCCTTGTACCCTTGTGTCAATTAGTGAGATTTTGGGTCTGCACAGCTCAGAACTGGTTTTGCTCCTCTCCTTTAGCATCTTGCGAATAGTATCCAGATCCTTCCCCACATATAAAGCATTTATGTGCGAGTCTTCTTCCCTGTTCAAGTCCATGAAAATACTTTAATGCATCTGCTTTTTTAACACACTGTCATCTTCCCCTTAAGACTGAGTCACAAAATAAGCAGTAAGAATGAAGGCCAACCCAATTTTTGCATCAACTGTTTTTAGGGACTTGAGTAGAATGGAATAAGATCGCATGTAGGTGCCCACATCCACTTGTTTGCCTAATAATGCCTTACCTGCCATTATATCACCTAGTACCTCCTTTCTTCTTGTTCCCATTCTACCAGAAGTCTAGTGCTTCTTCAGATTTTTTTTTTAATTCCCTTCTCAGGCCTTTTTTGACTCCTTGGAGGAAAAACAGAGAGAAACAGGAAGCCTAAAAGAGTTGCAGCAGACAAAATATATTTTGTTCCCCTTAGAAGTCACAGCTAAAGAAAAAAAAAGAAATGTGGCAAAGAAAGAGGGGTTTCAGGTTGACTATAGTGTAGAGAAAAAGATTAGGGTCTGGCATTCACCAAAGTTCACCAAAAAGAGAGTGAGAGTAGGAGATCAAAGAGGGAAGGAGACAGGAAGCCAAAAAATAGCGGAAAAGAATGGAAGTGCTCAAAGTATTAGATGTACTGCAACTTTTGCTGACTGACTTAAACTAAATTTCTAAAGCTGTATACACTTGCCCATTGATAATAGCTCAATCCACTTTCCATGATCTAAAAGATCACATAAAGGCCTGAGTGTTCTACCATGTGGGAGCTGTAAGAAGTTAATTTAGCTCTCATTAACCAGTACTTACGTGAGTTTATAGACAATATCTTTTTAAAATCTTTATCTTAAGTATTGCCAATGAACCTATGGAATCAAGTAAGATGATCAAACTGGAATAGGAACTATTCATTCACTTTCATTATGTTGATATAAAGAGAGAAAGTCAGGCTGAAATATCAAAATACATTGCACAAATGTATCATATATTAAACATTTATGTATATGTAATTGCAGATGGAAAAATGAATTAATGATAAAGATGTCATGATGTTAACATCCTTTAAAATCTGGAGAGCACCTTTATATCTTACTCATATTAATTAAATACATTAAGCAAAACAAAAACCATGAGCGAACAGATTATGGATAAAAATGAGGGAAATTTTCATTTGAACACAAATTATCAGACTTTGCCATCTGCTACCTTTCCTTTTGCTTTAATACAGCATAGACTTAGTCAAACAAAACAATTGATTAATCATAATTCATATTTAATACTGTCCTAAAATATTCATATTGTCTTATATGGTTGCTATTGTAATTATTCTGAAATATCAAAATCATACTATTTTGTAGTATTTTGGATGGTGGACTCAAGAACATAAAAGTATGCTACTTCTTTTGAAATTCATTAAAAACTTTCCAAATATTCCATAGGACAAGAACGTTTCCAAACAAAACAGAAAATATCAAATTGTACAGAGTATAATTCCTAATGAACCCCACTAGATCCTGCTGCCCTTGGATCCCTTGCCAGGACTTACTCCAAGTCTGTGCCTCTTGAAACTCCCTGAGCCTTATGGGTTAGATGCATGGCTCCAAAACTGCCCCTTTACCATGCCCCATGCCTTGCATGTGGTATTGAAATGTTGTCAAGGCCCACTGAGGCTTTGATCTAGCTCAGCCTCCTGTCATCACTGGGCCCTTGTCCCCTGCCCTCACTGATGCTGGGCTCTCTGCAGCCCCTGGCGCTGCGCCCTCACTGGCATTGGGCTCTCCACACTGTAGTGTGCCCCAATGAGGCCTCCTCCTTCCCAAAAGTCTCAGCCCAGTCCACCGGATTAAAAGCAACAATACAAATACAAGCCCCTGGACTATAACATAACAGTAACCGTAACACTGGAGGTCACACTCTGCCCCTTTTAGAGGGCCAGTCTCTCTCTCAACAATGTGTGCCTGCTAGCCTCAGATACTTCAGGAGCTCTTAAAGCTCATTAGTCTCACCAGCAGCAGAATAGACACCCAGGTATCCCTGTAGAGTTTTTTCACATGAGCTCCACTCCCCTGGCATTTGCCAGGGCCTTAACTATCTTCAGTCCCAGCCCTGGGGCTTATATGTGCCGAGGGCCCTGCCTTCTTCCAGTCAGCTGACCGGGTGCAGGTGCAGGTGCAGGTGCAGGTGCAGGCTAATTCCCTCATTAGCCTGCTGCCACAGCAACCTGAACCTGTGAGGATCTGCCTGGTTCCTAGGACCCTCTCTCTAGGCATTTTCTTCTTTTAAAGAAGCAGGCACATTTTAGTGCCCTGTGAGACAAAGTTTTTACATAATTGGCATTCCCCTTACCGAGGGGATGCCAGATAACAGATATTTTACTGTTTTTAGTTTGATAATTTTCAACAGCGCCTTACTTGTGCACAAGGATATAGGATGTAGCAGTGTTGGTCTAATGACATACACAGACAAGCTTTTTTGGATAAATCTGGTATCTTTTATTAGACCAACTCAAATAGTTAAAACATTCTTTTTTCAAGCTTTTAAGTACAAATACCCTTCATCAGGCTGAAGAAGCATCTGGATTTGATCTGTGCTCTTCCTGGATGGAATAATAAAGAAGCCAGAGGCCAGTATGCATGCAAGAAAGCCAGTCAGGAAAAATGGAAATATAGGTAGTCAGTGGGTGAGAGACAGGGTGGAGGGGGGTGGAAGGTAGGGGAATGAATATAGGTGATAAAAAGTAGAGAGGTTACTTGGAGAGTTAGATGTTAGGCAGGTTATATTGTGTCATAAATCTAACGTATATATTTATCCCAAAGAAATCAGGACTCATAGTAGAGTTGATATCTTTTATTAGACCAACAAGATTTTTGCAAAAAAAAAAAATCTTAATTACAAGATTTCGGGCACAAACACCCTTCATCAGGCATTGGAGAAAAGATTGCAAAAGTTCTCCTTGGTAGAAATGAAAGTTTATATTTCATAGGATTTTACAAAGGAAACAATAGATGGAAAACTCCTCTAGGCAGTCAGTTCATATCTGGTATGGAGTCTGTCACCTCCTGTGAGGTTCTGTGATGTTGCAAATTACCTTGGAACAAAGGCAGGAGCAGGATATCAGGTTTCAGATGGTCACAGTTGTTACCTGCTTGGGAAAATATGAAGATTTCATATTAAAAATTGTCTAAAATTTTATATCTTCCATGTGTCAGTCATCCAGGTTGTAGCCATATTAGTCTAGAGTAAGAAGCATATATTAAAAAACTATATTTAGTCCATGATTTTTTGCATCCAGGAGATATATGAAGTGAAGTTCATAGGCTGATCTATGAAAGGTGTTTTGTAAATTTCCTTTGAGGATTAGAACTGAGAGATTCGAGAGAGAGTGGTTGTCTTATGTGCACAGAACCAGCAATTGGAAACCCACAGGTTTCCATAATTTTCTGGTGTGTGTTCATTCTAGTGTGCAGTTGTTTGGTTTATCTTATATATTTTCCATCAGGTCATTTAGTGCACTGGATAAGATATGTTACATTTCTGGAGGTGCAGGTGTAAGATCCAGGAATAGTGATGGTTCTGTTCTGGGGTGTAGTTAGTGTGGGAGTGGTGGAGATGTGTCGGCAGGTTTTACATTTTTTTGTTCTGGCATGGCCTGTATACATTTGGTGTGCTTTGGGCCATAGGAAGTTTGCTTCTAGTGATGATGTCAGCAAGGTTTGGTGCCTGTTAAAAGACTACGGTGGCTGGTTCTGGGAAGATCTCATTAGGAATTGGGTCTTCTTCTAGTATGGGTTGCAATTGTTTGAGAATTTTTCATATAGATTCCAGGGAGGGATAATATGTCATAACCAGTGGTATACAATCTATGGGGTGTTTCTTTCTGTACTGCATCAATTCTTCATGTGCTATCCAGGTGGCTTTTTCAAAAGCACAATCTATATCTCTAGAAGAGTGTCCTTATTGAGTGAAATCCCTTTTGAGATTTGCGGCGTGACTATCATGGGTGTTCTCCTCAATGCAAGTTCAGTGGAATCTGAGGGCTTGGCAGTATATTACAGTTTTCTTGGTGTGCTTAGGGCAATTGCTGGTTCTGTGCACATAAGTATGTTGGGCCATGGGTTTCTTTTATATGGTGGTTTATATTTTACCATTCTGGGTAATAAGCATCATGTCTAAAAAAGGAAATGTTGGTTTCATAGTTTCATAGTAGTTTGGGGTCAGAAGGGACCTGAACAGATCATCTAGTCTAATCCCCCACCACTGGCCAGAGCACGCGCTGGGATCACACAACCCCAGACAGGTGTTTGTCCAACCTCTTTTTGAATTTCCCCAAGGTAGGAGCGAGGACCACTTCCCTAGAAAGTTGGTTCCAGATCCTAGCCACCCTAACAGTGAAATAGTGACTCCTAATCTCTAACCTGAACCTGTTCTCCAGCAGCTTCTGGCATTGTTCCTCATCACCCCAGGTGCTTCTTGGGGGAATAGGGCTCTTCCTATTTGTTGCTGATCTCCCCTAATGAGTTTGTAGGCAGCCACCAAATCCCCCATCAGCCTCCGCTTGCTGAGGCTGAACAGGTACAAGTCCCTCAGCCTCTCCTCATAGGGCCTGCCCTGTTGCCCTCCAACCAAGTTGGTGGCCCTCCTCTGAACCCTCTCAAGGCAGACCACATCATTCTTAAAGTGCGGTGCCCAGAACTGGACACAGTAGTCCAATTGTGGCCTGACCAATGTTGCGCAGAGGGGTAGTATCACAGCTCTGGACTGACTTGAGATGCGTCTTTGGATGTACGACAAGGTGCATTGGCTTTGCTGGCTGCAGTCCGGCATTGGCAGCTCATGATCATCTTGGAGTCAATAATGATTCCAAGATTGCTTTCCGCCTCTGTGCTCACAAGGGGGGAGCTCCCCAGCTCGTATGTATGCTGTGGATTTCTTCTCCCCAGGTGCAGCACCCTGCATTTATTTACATTGAACCCCATCCTGTTACCATCCGCCCACTTCTGTAGTGTGTCGAAATCTAATTGCAGCCTCTCTCTCCCTTCGAGCGTGCCTACCTCTCCCCACATCTTGGTGTCACCAGCAAACTTGGACAATGTGTTTTCCACCCCTTTGTACAAGTTGCTGATGAAGATGTTGAACAGTGTAGGCCCCAAGACCGAGGCCTGGGGGATCCCACTATTCACATCCCACCAGGTCGAGTGCTGGAGTATTCAAGAGATAGTCTGATGGAGGGGTGATGATTGTTGAATTTCTGATGAAAATCAGAGATTGCAGGGCTCCAGTCCAAATGATTAAGATATCATCAGTATAGCATAAGTATAGCAAGAGTTTGATGGTGCAGTCCTTGAGGAATTCTTCTTCTAG
>NW_017729031.1:66913695-66915817 GCF_001723915.1 Gavialis gangeticus
TCTGAGTTGTAATCTTGCTCTTGTAGATATGTAAGGCAGCCTTGGATGCCACCCTGGTATGGGAAGTTGGTATATAGAGTAGTGTTTCCCAAACTTTTGATACCTGGGGCACACTTTTTTCTGGTTTAAAATGAGCAGAACACCTCATTCTAACACTCTCTGTCTCACTATAGTTCATATTCCAATTTAGATCTATCTCAGTGATTTTCAAATGGGATGCACCAAATTCAGAAAAGTTATAGAGGGGTATGTTGAAGCTAAAGAGATAGAGACTCACTGGTATAGAGACTAATCCTTTGTTGAAAAACAGATGTGTGCAGTGCCATTTTTAACCATACATCTCAGCACTGGCATGATTTCCTTTGGCAGAGGAATGAAATATATTGTATGTTTTGTAAAACAGGAGATATGTTAGTTGATGGACTGCAAAAGAACTTAAAGGGTAAGGAAAAAAAATATTGCATGTAACAATAGAAAAATTTGGTTTTGATCCATTATCCATAGCTGCCCATGAAGAGCTTCCAGTCATTTTTATTAAGTCTGGATCAGGTGCTTTAATCAACCTGATAAGGGGGGCAGGTTGAACAAACAAGGATCTCTTGAGAAGCCATAGCTGATATTGGTGCCGAAAACAATTAAATTAAAAAACATGGCCAAGATAATATGGAAAAGATGAACAGATTTAAAAATAAAGCTCATAATCAGATGAAATGCAAATACGCATGGTCTATTAGATGTAAGAATAGGGGGGGGAAAGCCTTAAAAAGGAAACTATGTTCCTACTGTTCAGAATGATGGAGGCAATGTGGTATCTATATCAGTTCTAAAGTGTAGGCAACCTGAGTTTCACTCCTGAAATAACAGGCAGGATTGGAGTAGTAAATGAAGTCCCATTGGGAAAGAAACTTGTAAGGAGATTGATTTTTTCCATAAAAGTGTGACCTAAATCTGTGTACAAAACTTATTGAAAAATTAAAGATCAAGTGTTTATTGTGACCAGAGGCACCTGATTTGAATCTAGTTGAAGGAATCTGAAGTAATATGAACAAAACCTAGCTGAGAAATCCTATAGCTGAAAAAGAGAAGAACCACTGCTTTGCGTAAGCACGAGAAAGGAGGAATCTCTAACTATGGGTGTACAGTTCTAAAGAGATTTCAGCTTGCTAGAAGCTGGTTGTGGCAGCACACAGATAAATTGAATAGAATTTCTGGAAAATAATTCTATTTTATGTAAGAAATATATTTAATATGCATTAAAAAACACATATTTAGTTATCCAGGTCTACCTCATAAAGATACCCGATTAAATGGTAGGTGTATGTACTCTCACACAATTTGCAATAGGAATCATTAAATGCTGTGTTTGGGTATATATATATAGATTCATAAATTCATAGATTCATAGATGCTAGGGTTGGAAGGGACCTCAAGGGATCGAATATGACCCCTTGCCAGTGGCAGGAAAAAGAGCTGAAGTCATGTGACCCCAGCCAAGTGCTTGTCCAGTCTCCTTTTGAAGACCCCCAAGGTAAGGGAAAGCACCACCTCCCTTGGAAGTCTGTTCCAGATTCTGGTGACCCTAACCATGAAGAATTTCTGATGTCCAACCTAAATCTACTCTCTATCAGCTTGTGGCCATTGTTTCTGGTTATTCCAAGGGGTGCTCTGGTAAACAAAGCATCTCCTATTCCCTGCTGCTCCACCCACCCCCCTCCAGTGAATTTGTATACTGCCACAAGATCCCCCTTCAGCCTTCTCTTATAGAGGCTGAAAACATCCAGGTCCCTCAGCCTTTCCTCATAAGGCCTTCCCTGTGGGCCTCTAGCCATATGAGTGGCCCTCTTCTTGACCCTCTCAAGGTTGTCCAAATCTTTCTTGAATTGCAGTGCCCAGAACTGGATGCAGTACTCTAGCTGCGGCCTGACCAGTGCTGCACAGAGAAGGAGCACCACCTCTTGTGATACACCTGTTTGTGAATCTGTTCGTTATGCTAACTAATGCAGGAGAAAGTGTGGTTATAGTTTCATAGCTTCATAGTTAGTACAGTCTGAAGGGACCTGAGCAGATCATCAAGCCCAAACCCCTGCCATGGCAGGAAAGAGTACTGGGGTCAAATGACCCC
>NW_017729031.1:66920817-66922125 GCF_001723915.1 Gavialis gangeticus
AGCGCCTCCTGATGTCTAATCTGAATTTACCCTCTGCCAGCTTGTGACTGTTATTTCTAGTCACTCCTGGTAGTGCTCAGGGGAACAGGGACTCCCCCAATGCCTGCTGGTCCCCTCTAACTAGTTTGTAACAGGCCATTAGATCCCCCCTCAGCCTTCTCTTGTGGAAGCTGAATAGGTTCAAGTTCCATAGCCTCTCCTCATAGGGCCTGCCCTGCTGCCCCCTAATCATGAGAGTGGCCCTCCTCTGGACCCTCTCCATGTTGTCCACATCCCTCTTGAAGTGCAGCATCCAGAACTGGATGCAGTACTCCAGGTGTGGCCTGACCAGTGCCACATAGAGGGGGAGGATCACCTCCTTGGACCTGCTTGAGATGCATCTGTGGATACATGACAAGGTGAGGTTGGCCTTCCTGACTGCATCCTCATACTGCCGGCCCATGTTCATCTTGGCATCAATGATGACTCCAAGATCCTTTTCTGCCTCTGCTAATTACTTCATCACATTGACAACTCATATTCTTCTTGGAGTCAACAACAACTCCAAGATCTCTTTCCACCACTGTGCTGTGAAGGGCATTACCCAGCCTATAGGTGTCCTGGTGATTCCCCCTCCCTTGGTGCAGCACCTTGCAGTTGTCCTTGTTGAACTGCATCCTATTGTTCTCTGCCCAATTCTTTAACCTGTCCAGGTCCACCTGGATTCAGTTTCTTCCCATCAGTGTGTTTGCTTCACCCCATAGTTTGGTGTCATCTGCAAATTTGGATGGAGTACTTTCCACACCTTCATCCAGGTATCTGATGAAGATATTGAACAGCATCAGCCCAGGAACTGAGTCTTGGGATACTGGCCCAAGAACCAAACCTTGGGATACCCTGTTAAAGGCCTTCTTAAAGACCAAGTAGATGACATCTAACTTGACTCCTGCATCTAAGCTTTTAGTGACCTGGTCATAGAAAGAAACAAAGTTAGTCTGCTATGAATCCATAATATTTTTTACATTAATCTTATGTTATCTTTTACCTATATACCATTTTGGTTATATATATATTTGACATTAATCTTATGTTATCTTTTACCTATTTTATAAAAAAGAAATTTATAAAACTCAATATCTCAGTGTACTTGATGAGCCAGAATTTTGACTAAAATAAAATGGCCCAAATCCATTAATGTATCCAAACCATTTTTAGCAGTTATGGAACTAGACCTACAGACTTTAGATTACAAACAAATGTACTTAAAAAACAGAGAAAGAAAGAGAAAGAGACAGTAAGAAAGAAGGCTGCGAAGACAGAGAAACCAGA
>NW_017729031.1:66927125-66928422 GCF_001723915.1 Gavialis gangeticus
GAGACAGAGGGAGGGAGGGAGGGAGGGAGGGAGGGAGAGAAAATATACCCCATTACTAATAACACCCAGAAGACCTGACAAGGTAAGCTTCCAATAAGTAAGTTAAATGCCAGGAGCCATCAAAATGTACAGATAATGGACCCAAATTCAATCAGTTTAATGTTAGGGATTAAGGAAGAGAGATGGTCAAACAGATACAATGGCCAGAATTTTCAGCTTTCATGAGCTAATATTTGGCAGAGCTAGGAAGAAAATGTGACTCTTTCCCATTCTTCTTCATTCATTTAATGTTGTTTTCACTATACTAAGAAGCAGCCCAAAGTTATGACTATGGCCCCTAGTAGGTGTTAAAGCAATGGCATTATTGGGATCAGAGAAATTTTATGCCCATCCTAAACATTGTGCCTCCTGCTATGCCAGATGGTTGGAGATGTGGGGCTCTCCAGGACAGCAGCTGTCCAGTTTGACACCTGGGACTGTCCAGAGCTTAGGGTGACAATATGCTGCATGTCATTTGTGGCCCTGTGACAACCCCAGGTTTGGTTTGAGACCCTGAGGTATGCCAAGGTGGGTCAACAATCAGCCTGGGTCCTGCAATGCTACACGTTCATTTTGTGATGCCAAACAAAAGAGCCACAAAGATATTCCGTATATTTTGTGGAATATCGTTGTGACTGGTTTGCCACTTTTTGGCACCCAAAATCAGTACTGCTGTTACTATTCATGGTACAACTAACATGTTAATCACATCATAACTGTAACATGTGATAGGGCCTATGTTATGCCAGTTATCCTGAATTAATAGGGAAGGCAGCAACGAAAGTGCTTTCTTCACCTACATTTGCCAATGCCAAATAAATTTGGCAAATTATCTAGTTGAGAGACAGGGATTTTTCTTACAAATTGTAAATTAAGAAACTTAGAAATACATATATACAGATCTGTATCACCCTTTTACTGTTATCTATATGCTTCCTCTCACCCTTTTGCCTGTTTATGGGGAGAAAATACTGTGTTTAAAAGTGCTTTTTAATCTAGCAAAGAAAGGCATAACTAGAGGCACTGGTTGGAACCTGAAATGAGGCAAATTAAAATCAAATATGAATATTTAAGAAAGAGGAACAGTGATCAACCATTGGACCAAATAACAAAAAGAACTGGTGGATTCTCCAGTTTTCAGTGTTTTTAAATCTGGCCTGGAAGCCCTTCTAAAAAATATCCTTTAGCTAAACATGAGCAATTGAGCTGAATACAACTGGGCTCAATACAACTAAAAAAAAAAAAAAAAAAAAAAAAA
>NW_017729031.1:66928574-66930053 GCF_001723915.1 Gavialis gangeticus
AGTGAAAAAAAAATCAAGTGAATTGAACTATTGGACTCTTCTGGACTTAAAATCTATAAATCTAAGAAAGATACCACCTCAGAAAAATAGTCCTGCCTTTCTGGTATCCCATCTCAATACATTACTAATCTCTGGTGTTTCAGAAAAGGGAAAGAATGAAACAAACAAAAAAATAACACTACTAGAATATATCTCACCATGTGAATATCAAGGAAAACAATTGTTTGACCTTCAGACCACACAAAGCTACAGGGGTCTGTGACAAAGAGACAGGACACTGAATGTAGTACCACCACAAAGAGTTACAGCATATATATTTCCCCATATAAAACACAAAGAGGATTGAATGATTTCCAATGGTATATAAGGTCTCTAATTACATAGAGACAAAGGAAAATGAAATGTATACTTTCCTGACTCAGTGAATGGATGACTGAATACAGAGAAGTATCACTCATTACAGGAATGTGATACTTGCTCCCCTAATGGGAGCTTCTAAATGCAGCCAGACCACTCTGAGTAAAGAGATGAAGTGATTTAATGCATGATGAAAAATCCTCACTTTTCACAGTCTGATGGATTTCACTATACTTGTTTTTTTCTTCCTTATAACATAAAAACCCAGTTTTATTATTAGTAAGAAAGAGTGAATAATGTTTCAATTTAATGATACACAATTTCTTCTTCTGCTGCTTCTTCACATGACATAAATCTTTAATCACTGAGAAACAATTCTTCCTTATAACAGCACCCAGTCTTGTTTGCTGGGTAAGCCGGAGCTTAGTGTGTGAGCAGGAGAAAGGATTCTCCCTGAAGAGACTGAAATAACCATTTGAGTTCCTCATGTATTCTATCTCATGAAAGTTTTACAGACTTAAAAAAATATCCTTTTTTACAGAGGGTTTGAAAACAAGACCCCTTGTAGTTTTTTTGCATGAGTGAATGAGAGAGAATGAGTGAATGAGTGAGAAAGAGAGAGAAAGAGGATGAAGGTTCAAAACATAAATACTAAAGAAATGTATTCCTATTTTAATTCATAGTAAATTTACTTTGTAGCAAGGATCAGATGTATAACTAGCCCTCCAAAGATGGCTACTTGCAGTAAAAGGTACTACAGTTTCTTTCCACTAGGCGGGGGAGAGCAAGTTTTCATTGAACAAACAACTAGGCTAGAATTGATTGACAAGGGAAGCAGACAAAGTGTTCTGCATAATAAATTTACTTTTCTAATACACAGTGCATTAGTATTTTACTGTGAAATAAAGTTATTGCATGTTTTTAAGGATAACTTTACTGTAGATTGAAATAATTTACTACAAAATATGAATGTATGTCATGTATATGTTCTGCTTTTTTGCTCATTTAAGTTAAGTACTACATAGTATTATATCATGGGTCCCCAACCAGCAATATGTGTGTGTGTGTGTGTGTGTGTGTGTGTGTGTGTGTGTGTGTGTGTGTGTGTGTGTGTGTGGGTGG
>NW_017729031.1:66935053-66939104 GCF_001723915.1 Gavialis gangeticus
GTGTGTGTGTGGTGGGGGGAAACAGAGACAGAGCAAGTGTTTTACTGGAGGGAAAACATACATTACCTTGGATCTCAAGAACCAGCTCTATGTTCCTAGTCCAAAAAAAGGCACAGAAGGGGCTTGAATTTGGTTCCTTCACAGCCCTCATGAATGTTATGATCACCAGATTATTGGCTGTTTGGGAGGCTCTATCTCTATTTGTGATTTAACCAGGCATAGTTCTGCCCAAGCATGTTTCCATGTTACCTGTAATTCTTTAGGAACACCTCCATGGTATTGTCTGACTCATTGTTTCATTCCAAAAATTGTGTCCATTTTAGGTAAGTTTGTAGAATCTCATTTGTTTAGACTAGAGTATCATTCTCATTGAGTTATCATTTCTTTATTGATACTTGATTGCAGTCAGTAGTATAGGAAAATTTAACCCCAGGCCTATAGGCCTTATCTGACAGTGAAGCAGCAGTGGTTATTAAGACTGCCATCTCTCCCCTGCTGCAAATTTCCATGCCCCATATGGCAGAATTAGGTCCTGACCCTATACGGTGGGATTGGGCCCTAGCCAGCACAGTGGGATCAGGCCCACATTCTGGATCTGGCACTGCTCATCCAGCTCATGAAGTGAAAAGGTTGGGCACCACTGCATCAGTGCTTTTAATTATTGTGCTTCCAGTGTTTGTATTCTAATTCTAAATTAGTTTGAATACCTGCCAAAACTGCTTTGCATGCTCTTTCTAGTTTTGTGAGTTCAACTGGAGAGGAAGGAAGAACCTTATGAAAAAGCAAGGGAAGAGGAAGAAAAGGATGCAAGAAGGAGATGGCAAGTACATGCCAAGCTTATGCTAGGTGTGAATTTTGGTAATTATGCATTCTACTGGAAAAGTAAATTGTACAATAATCTCAAATATTCAATAAAAAGTAAACTAATTTCACTTCTTATTACATTTCCTGGAGCAATATTATGCAACTCAAGAATAATAGTTTATTAATAAGATTATATTTTATTATTCTTTTCAGGTTTATATTGTGTTCAGTCCTATGATATCTTAAGGTATTGGAAAAATAAATTAATCTATGTGGCTGGTGTCTGTCACTTGCCAAACACAGATTAATATGAAAGAAGTTATATAACAAACTGAAGCTCAATAATTTGGAGATAGTAAAAACAAAATTGTTGATTAGTTACAACACTGATTACTAAAGAATGGTTTCCTACTCTGACCTTTCAGATAATCTATAAATACCTTTTGCCAGATGGGAAAATATTGATATAGCATATCCGTGTATAGATCTGCAAAAAAGTTCACCATAACTGGCCTATAAAATAGTCTTTGTGCATTGTAAGTTTACATGCTTGTAGACAAATCAGGAGCTATCAATTGGGTGTAGTTTATGAAACTTAATCTTTATTGTGCCATCATATTTATTTTGATGGTCTTGCTTTGGAATGTGGATCTTATATTCTGCAAGTACCCATGTTAGCATGTTTAAAGCGTGTTTGTCTGTAACTGCATGTTGTTCAAAGACCCATCAAGAAAGGATATGAATACTGAGACACACAGTAGCTAGTCTGAAGATGTCACTGAAAGCCTGTTATCCCTTTTCCTTTCTCTAGGCCTAAAGAAATCCTACAGTTGCCCACAAAACAGTGATATAGGTACCATGGATTCAGGAAACTGAACTAAGTTTCAGCCAGTGAGGAATTGTCTACAGAACTGTTACCTTGATTCCAAAGTAACAATTTCAAATGGATACTTCTCATGAGGTAAGCTTTCTCTAAGACAGCGAATCACTTCTAAGGACATTCAGCTACATACTAGATAAATGTAGACATTTGCGGGGGGGAGGGGAGGGCTAGGAGGAGGCTAGATCAGGTTCAGAATGGTCACCTAATGTAACTTAGTTCACCCTAGGTATGGATCTTTGGACTGTCCTGGGACCCGCGGAAGCCAGGAAAACTTACCGGGAGGGCAGGACGCTGCGCGGAAGGGAGAGCCCGCGCGGCTCGTTAGCCGCGTCTATGTACAGCTGCAGCCAGCAGCTGACAGTGATGTCAGATGCCGGCCGGGAGATTTAAAAATGGCGGCTGCCGCTCCAGAGGCGGCGGAGGGAGAGAGGAAGGAACGGCGGGCAAGGCAGTCCCTGTCGTTAGCCTGGCTGGACAGGAGCTGCGGAGCCGAAGAGTGGGAATGTCCAGTGGCCGGGAGAAGAGGCGGGATAGCTGGAACCCCAGCGGAGTGAGCCTGCGGCGCCAGAGCAGGGAAACAACAGGGGATCAAGAGCACCCAGGAAGATCCCGAGCGGCATGAAGTAAGTGCTGTGGCAGGAGGCGCGGGAAGTGCCGAAGAGGAGGGTGAGGCCGAAGACGCACCGGCCTGGACAGAGAGTTCAAGGCGGGATTGCCGCCAAGAATAGAGAGCGTCGAGGGAGGATTAAAGGGGATAACGCTGTACCCCAGCCAAGGGACGTCACTCCAGGGCAATATCATAAGGGCGCGGGTGGTAGGCCAGGGAGGTACTCCCGAGAGGGGAATCACTGGGAGGAAGCCATAGCTGAGGGTTCAGGTGATGAACCGGTGGTGGGAAGTATCCTGTGCCATAGAGCTGGGACACCTACGCAGGTGAGGGAGGTGTCTGTGGGCACTGAGCTGAGTCGGTGCAGGGAGGTGAAGACCACAGGTGGCATGAGGCCGGGGTGTAGGGGTGGCTGGAGCCCCGTGTGTAACCAACGAGGCCAACCCGGGACACCGAGGGACCGATGAGCTGGCCCCGCCCACTGGGATAACAGCAAAGTCGTGGCAGGCGAGAAGCGGGGTCGGTGCAGCGGGGAAGACAACTCAACTGCAGTAACACCAACGCTTGGTGCAGAGGGTGGTCACCTGAACGGGGAGCTACACTACAAGTGGGGTTCTATGAAGGCCCGTCGGGGACATGGACCTTTGTACACACCACATTTTTTGCCTTTTCTTGCACTGCAACTGCTTGACTGTTTGCAAGAGTGGATTTTTTGGATGCTTTAAAAGTCTTTCTGGTACATTAACTAAATTTCCTTGGATGTAGCTTAGTTTGGCTTGCCAGGAATTAAAGTGTTGCGTCCATAGATTAATTGTGTGTAAACAGAAGGCACTCAAAGATGTGTAATGAGCCTCTTTCTCCAACAGATAGCACTGTGACTTTCTTGTAGTTCACCCCTTCAAATTGCTTTCATTTTTTAATTGCTTCTGGGTTTTTTTTTTCCTTGTATGGTTTGCTGGGTCCCTGCTTCCACAGCTGCATGGCAGGACACGGGCATAGGGTGGGTGGGGGGCCCTGGGCCGGTAAGGGCAGCACTGGACTGTACAGCTTTCCTGCGGTGCCAGCCAACCAGCTTAATTCATTCAAAAACCTAGTGCAGGTAAACACAGATGTGATGCTCCAAAAAAAATAAGTTTAAATTTTATAAACCTATTTAATTTAATGAGGATTAAAACCTGTGGTGTGTACAGGCACCCTTACACTCAGACCTAGTGTCAGTGGTCAGAAATCAATCTAAATTTGTAACTGTACACAAGTTTTGTGCACACAGATTGATTTAAAAATTGTGGAACCCAATCTAAAATAGACCTGGATTGATGTAGTATGAAACTTACTTGATCTAGATTAGACTGGGACATAGAATTTCTGTACAGTTACCTGCACAACCCTAGAGCTGGAAAAGCCCAGCCACTGACCCCAGCCCCAGGGCTGTGCTTTTCATACACATACCCCACCTGGCACCAGGCTATTTTTAGCCCCCCCTAGGCCCTCACCCCCCATCCCAATGGACCACCCACCTCCCCCGGCCCCCATCCCGCACACTACTCCAGGTGCCACTGGTTTTATCAGCATTCACTGCTGCCAGAGCCAAGCAAATTATTATTGGTGGGGAGAGGAGGGAGAGGAATGGTCATGTAGGTTCACTGGGGGAGGGTCGGGGGATTAAAAATGCCCCCTGCCCCTGCACCTCCTCCCTGCAGATCCTGCAAGGCTTCCTGATCCTATTAAACCCTCCCAGACCCCAGCATCCTCTGTGG
>NW_017729031.1:66939818-66942327 GCF_001723915.1 Gavialis gangeticus
AACACTGGACTGTACAGCTTTCCTGCGGTGCCAGCCAACCAGCTTAATTCATTCAAAAACCTAGTGCAGGTAAACACAGATGTGATGCTCCAAAAAAAATAAGTTTAAATTTTATAAACCTATTTAATTTAATGAGGATTAAAACCTGTGGTGTGTACAGGCACCCTTACACTCAGACCTAGTGTCAGTGGTCAGAAATCAATCTAAATTTGTAACTGTACACAAGTTTTGTGCACACAGATTGATTTAAAAATTGTGGAACCCAATCTAAAATAGACCTGGATTGATGTAGTATGAAACTTACTTGATCTAGATTAGACTGGGACATAGAATTTCTGTACAGTTACCTGCACAACCCTAGAGCTGGAAAAGCCCAGCCACTGACCCCAGCCCCAGGGCTGTGCTTTTCATACACATACCCCACCTGGCACCAGGCTATTTTTAGCCCCCCCTAGGCCCTCACCCCCCATCCCAATGGACCACCCACCTCCCCCGGCCCCCATCCCGCACACTACTCCAGGTGCCACTGGTTTTATCAGCATTCACTGCTGCCAGAGCCAAGCAAATTATTATTGGTGGGGAGAGGAGGGAGAGGAATGGTCATGTAGGTTCACTGGGGGAGGGTCGGGGGATTAAAAATGCCCCCTGCCCCTGCACCTCCTCCCTGCAGATCCTGCAAGGCTTCCTGATCCTATTAAACCCTCCCAGACCCCAGCATCCTCTGTGGCTTCTACCTCCCCTCACCAAATCCTTCTGCATATCCTGCCTACCCCCCTCCCCCATTCCCCTGGCAGCTTCCTGCCTCCCATTCCCCCAATTGTTTCCCTGATCCCCCCATGAATCCATGATCCCCCTGAGCCTGCTTGCCCCCCGTTCCCTCAACACCCTCCCACTACCACCCTCAACACAGCTTACCTGAGATCAGGCTGCCATTTTGAATCTGATGTAAGCTCCTGCTAACCCCTGAATGCCCTCACTTAGCCATTCTGTTCTAATGTCTAGTCAGTTACCACCCTGGATATTGAGAAAGAGTTGTGTTTCTATTAATGCTGAGGCCAGAAACAGAAACTTCTACTATGTTAGGTCAATTTTATTTATAGAGAATTACTTCCCGCTGGAAGTACAAGCATTCTGGGGGCAAGCATGAACAGCTTTTCACCAACAGGATTTTCTCCATTGTCCTGGATAAAACATTTAGCTGCCAAAGTATCGGAATATCATAAGGAAGCTATGGTTTTAGTATGAATCTGGACTACAGTGCACTTCACTGTTGTTAAGCAGGAACAAAGATATGGAAATTTCACACACAGATATTCATGGCACTTAGCAACTGTAGGAGTTTCAGTTATGCTAAGCCATAGTTATGCTTAGCTATAGTACGCTAAGGTAATGAAAAGTAACTTGGGAAAATAGCCTTTATGATTGCTGGGTGATCTGATAAGGAAAAAATAAAAATAAATAAAAACAAACTAACGAGCAAAGATGTTGATGTAAAGAAGGGAATAAGTAAACAGCAGTTGAAAAACTTGAGGGTGAATGTAAAAAAGAAAGGAATCACTAAGACAGAGGTAGCAAGAACTGGAGTGTAGGTGTGTAAACTTTGCGAAAGAAAGGAGTAGAAATGAACATCTCAGTGAACAACTCATCTTTTGCCACCTAACATAGGTTCAAGGGTTTTTTTTTTCTGCATCGCGTTTAGAATCTGCAAGACAGCTTGCTAGCATCAGCTTTGCAGAACACAGTCCCGGCAGCGTGTACATCAAAAGCTATAGCAGCAAGATACCACCTGAGAAAACACTGCCTACCCATTAGAAAAACAGCTACTTTAACAGTTGTTGAAAACAACAATGGTTTAAGACAAGTTTATCTATCTATTGCTCAACAAGTAAAATGCTTTCAGTGAATGTTTTCAATTTTACTTCCCTAACTTAATCATTTGACAAAGATTGTATGCACTCTTAAGTGCAATTTATATTCATGTTTTTATTTATTTATTTAATACCTCATCAGAGCTGATGGACTCATGTCCTCAAATATTTATATTGTCACTCTTGATGCTGGCATAAGCCAACAGTTTATGGAGAAAGCAGATAAATTAAGGAGCATTGTAGTTGTGCTCTCTGCCACAAAATGCTATTACAATCCTTTGGATATATTTTGTGGATCAGAGCTCAGCTAATGTATCCAGTGATTTGTATTCCTTAATATTTAAAAATACTGCTGGAATTCATTTGTTTTTTTCTAAGCTACTTTTCAACCTTGGTGGGGAGGGGGGAGGAGGAAAGGAAATAGTGAAAAATACTATTCACTTTTTATTTCAAAGGTAGAATATTAAACACCCTTCCCTCACTAATATTTCCAGAGTTTTCTTCAATGTTCATATAATACTTTCTAGATGTCTTTGCTACTTTGGATAATGTAAAAACAGATTAACAATTAAAACCTGTGGAAATATATATTAAACCCTCTGTCAGGAAATAACTATAAGAGATCTAGAAATTATAAAGGG
>NW_017729031.1:66942405-66955662 GCF_001723915.1 Gavialis gangeticus
AACTATAAGAGATCTAGAAATTATAAAGGGTTTCTATCTTTTCCCTCTATAGTGACCTAATATTCTCCTGTTTTAAAAACTTTTTCAAAAAGAACTATTTAACAAATCTTTCATGGGATCCGTAGAAGAAAGAAGACTTTTTATGGCATTGGAATGAAGCTGGTGTTAAACTGATTTGCTCTTCTCCAGTGAGAAGAAAAGGTATTTCATGGCATCCTATTTAGTAATCCAAGTGAAAATGCTGCAAGGAGGAATTCCAAATAGGAGGACTTTATCCCCTGTATTGCAAGATGAAAGCAATATATAATTTAGAAACAGGGAAGGAAAGGTTCTAATAACCAGAAAGAATCTTTAAAACAAGTGTAGTTAAAACACTGTGTACTATATCAGCTTCTAATACCCTTATTTCCACTGAAGAGTACCTTTCATTAAAAAGTATACCCTTGCAGTTAGCTCACTGAGCAGGGCACTATTCAATGTGATAGTATAATTTAGTATAATTTTTCACAGAAAAAATAATGTTTCAGCAAACAAATAATAGCTTTATCCAGATATGAAACTCTGAAATTTTGGAGGGTGGGAGAGTTTGGAAAACAAAATTAGGAAGATTGAATGTACTTTAAGCCATCTGTCTATGAAACCTAGGTATTTATTTATTTATTAGATTTATATGCCACTCCCCCCTAAAAAAATAAACAAAATACATTTTTAATCATAAAATATTAAAATAGAATAATTGACATTACACTCATTCTGGAATAATTCTGATTATTTTGAATACTGAATGGTGACCTGATCAGAATACTTCCATGATGAACAATCTAGGTTCAGGTATATTCAACTACCTTTCCCCTGCCCCTGCCCCTGCCTTCTTGGCCTGCCCCTAAATTCAGGTTTCTCTTCCAATCTTTTTAGAAGTGCCTAGATTAGTGCTGGTCAACTTGGCTTTTTCAGTAGCTACCTACAACCATCCACTATGTCCCAGCTTCTATTATTTGCTTTATGTACAGTCCACCTGAATTGTATCTAACTACCAATCAGATTACATGATTTTTTCTTCATCAATTCATGGTACTTCATTTCTTAAATACATTACCTAGTCCTGCCTGCTTTATAGATTGTTAAATCATTTCTGTTTCACTTCTCTTGGTGGATTTATCTTGGCTTCAACCCAAACAGCTGATAGGATATCAGAAAAATCAATAATCTCAATCTTTCTCAGCTCAATTCAGTTGAACAGTTCCTGAAGACCTATGTGAACTGCTTAGGCAAAACACTAACCTATCTTTTGAAGAAGCTACAGATGACAAGGATGGTGACATTATTATCAGATATAGAGTATTTATACACACATCATATACAATGTGTAATAAAAGTGTCCTCTGCAATGCAGATTTTTTGTGATTTATTTAGATGATATTATAGTTTATCATCTGGTTGATTTGTTTTGATAACACTTTCTACAAAAACCATGTAGATTCCCTTTTGCAGTGTTTTCCCCTCATACTGAGTCAGAAAAATGATGTATTGAGAAATGTTGATACATTTGACATGAATGAACTCTGACAGGAGAAAAACTTTGCAAAAAGGCTGAAGCTAGTCAAATAATAATTGACACATGACTACTTGCATCTTAAAGAAAAAAAGGGGAAAGCAGTTATTAAAGCTGGTTGCACAACTAAACAGTGCTACTAATAAGCCTGAAAAACACACTTTTTTTCCAAAATAGAATATTTAGGAGATGTACGCTGTAGCCAAATCACCAATCATTATTCATAAATTAGGCCAAAGAGTTGACTCTTGATTATTTCGTATTTCTTCGTAGTTAACAGTGAATTTATAGGAAGGAAGGACTTTGACTTTTTAACTACATTATTCAGCAGTTCAGGGTACAACAAGTTGGCCCCTCCAGGGTCCAGGTCCAATATACAAAGCAAAGACAAACAGATTACCATCAAACCAAAAGCACTATGTCATTACATTCATAACATCACACCATGACAGACACCTTCACTGAATTACACATCATGCCTAACATGTCGTTATATGGTTGGGACACCAGCCACACAGTTGTACAGACCAAAGCTCTATATAAACAAATGATTCCTACCCTGCTGTATCCAATCATACATGTGACAAACCCTTCAACTTCCCACACAGAGTAAAAAGCAAAAGCAGCCTGGTGAGGGTCCAGGGTGCAGCATGAAGTGGGACTCAGTCTGACACCGAGCATGCCTGGTCACCCAGACCAGTCATGACATGACAGCGCATATTGAAGATGGCCATCCTCCATGTGGCACAGCACTCCCTCAAGGGCCCGGTGTGCCTCAAAGGAGGGCACCACCCACCGGAGCACAGTGTGCTCAAATTCCAGTGAGAGGTGCACCAGCACCAGGAGGTCAAAAAGCCACAGGGCATCATCTGAGCCAGTCCCAGCAAGCCAGTTGTGGTGGCTCTTGAGGACATCCATGCCAGTTGCATGCCTGACTCAGTAGAAAGGTGGCCAGACAGATGGTGCCCCACTCAGCTGCCCGGTATGGGTAGGAGCAAATGTAGGTGGTCTCTGAGAGGCTTCTGCCCAGCGCTTGCAGCAGTGGCTCAAGGGCAACAAAGAGAGGCCTCAGGTAGAGACAGTCAAGGAAAGTGTGAAAGAGGTTCTCAATGCCCCTGGGGCAGAAGGGGCAGGTCATCAAGGCAGCTGGGTCAAAGAGGGACGCAAATGTGCACTGGTGCCACAGGGTTGCCACCACCAGGTTGTTGGCAACGATGACATGTCCGAAGTATGAGAGGCTGGGTAGGCACCAGAACCACCATTGCAGGCAGGCTTCCACCCTCTCAAGGCCATCCCAGTTGCATGCCATAAAGGTCAGTGGCACCACGTTCATGCCCAGGACTTTGAGGCCCTCGTGGCACCAGGTGAGGCCCCCTGGCAAATCCAGGGGGGTTGTGCTGTTCCACGTGCTGAGCAGCAGGGTATTACTCTTGGCCCAGTTGATACGGACCAAGGAGGTGTGCTCATAGGCTTGCTGGCAATCTGTTAGGGCCCACACATCTTCCTGGGTGTTGAGAAAGATGGCCACATCATCCACACATGCTGACAGCCGGAGTGGAGAGCCAATGGATGGGCCCATGGCTGATGGCAGGGCCACAGTGCCCAGGCGGTGCCACAGTGTGCGCAGCAGCAGCTCAATGGCCAGAGCATACAGCATGCCTGACAGGGGGAAGCCCTGACAGATGCCCTGTATGTGTGGAATACGGTGCAGAGCATGCTCTTCACCTTGAGCCGGCTGGAGGTGTCTTGGTACAAGACCTGGAGGGCCCCAGTGAAGAGAGGTCCAGAGCCAAAGGCCTCCAGGGTCTGGCATAGATAGGCATGGCCCACCCAATCAAAGGCCTTCCCCTGGTTATGAGTAGGTCATGCAGTAGGAACAGGTTGTCCTGGATGGCCCTGCCCAGCACACAGTAGCTCTGCTTAGGCCCAGTGATGGAAGCCATGACAGTGCGGAGGTGGGTTGCCAGCACTTTGGCCAATATCTTGTAGTCCACATGCAGCAGGGAGACCAGACACCAGTTCTTAGTGCAGCCAAGGTCGTCCTTCTTGGGCAGCAGTGTGAGCACCGCTTGGCAGCAGATGATTGGCAGGACCTTGTCGGCGAGGCTCTCCTGGAAAATGCACAGGAGGCAAGGGCCGAGGAGAGGCCAGAAGGTCTTGTAGAACTTGACAGGTAACCCATCGAGGCCTGGGGCTATGACAGAAGTGAGGCCAACTGCTCACATTTACTGGCCTCCAGGGCACACAGATGTAGCAGGCCCTTGTGGAGTTTCATAGTTTCATAGTTTCATAGATTAAGGGTCGGAAGGGACCTAGTAGATCTTCTAGCCCAACCCCCCGCCAGGGCGGGAGAACAACAAACACCCCCAAAACACGAAACGTGACTCAAATTAGTCCAGCCAGGTAGGCATCCAGCTTCTTCTTAAAGACCCTCAGGGTAGGGGCCAGCACCACTTCCCTTGGAAGTTGGTTCCAGCTCCTAGCCGCCCTAACTGTGAAAGTTAGTTCCTACGTGGCCTCAGGGCAGGACGGCTCAGCCACAAACAGGTCACAATAGAAGGCGATGGCATGCTCATGCACTTCACCCAGGTCCATGATTACCTGGCCCTCAGGGGTCTTGAGGTGATTTAGGACTTTGCTTGCTGCCCGCCACCACTCCAGGCTGAAGAAGAAGCAGGTTGGGGCATTGGTTTCTGCTAGCTCTTGGTAGTGGACATGGATCTTGCTCTGCCGGATGTGCTCTCCACAAAATCATGCAGGCATTTCCTGCAGAACTGGAGGCTCTCATGCAGTGTTCCGTCACTGCCAGCAGCCTGCAGGGCGGCCTCAAGGTCTGTCACATCTTTCTGTAGCTTTTGGATATTGCAGTGCAGTTCATTTGTGGCCAGCTGGGTGTACAGCTGGCAAAAAGCCCAGATCTGTACCTTGTCCACATCCCACCATAGCTTCCAGGAGGAGTAGCTCAGTCTTGGGGCCTCTCAGCCCTGCCAAAAGAGGGTGAAGTAGTGTCAGAAGTAGGAATCTAGAAGCAGGCTGATGTTGATGTGCCAATAAGGTGCCTGCACACAAGCTTTCCCAGGCAGGCTCAGTTCACAGCAGGCCAGGCCATGATCTGACAGGCCCAAAGGCATGATGCATCTGTTGCTCAGGAGTGGCAGGGGGTGCCTGACATCATAAAGGCAGTCAAGGCAGGCCATGGTCAGACCACCAGCATTCATCCTCGCCTCGGTGTACTGGCACACATCAGGATGCAGGGCTTGCCAGATGTCGACAAGGTCCATGGTCTCCAGGGCAGACTGCAGCTTGTGGACTGAGGGCAGGTGAGGCTCAGGCCCCATGCAGTCGAGCGAGGAGTCAATGGTGCAATTAATGTCACTGCCTACAAGGAGCAGGTCATCATTCTCACTAGCATCTCCCTCAACACCCAGGAGGGAGGCCAAGGTTTTGAAGAAAAAGACTCTCTTCTGGCCATCAGTAGGTGCATACACATTGACTAGTAGCAGGTGTTGTTGTGCCAGGGTGATGCCGACAATCAGCAGGTGGCCAGGGACACCCTCCTGCACCACCATTGTGTCAAGCTGCAGTGGTGATAGGAGAGTCACTGCCCCAGTGCTGAGGTTGGTGTCATGGCTCAGGAACAAATGGCCTCACCAGGCAGCGTGCCAAGCCACCTGGTTGAGCCTGTCAGAATGTGTTTCCTGGAGGAAGACCGTGGCCAGCTGCTTCTGTTGCAGGAGGTCCAGGATGGCCTCCCATTTCACTGGATCTTGATAACTGTTGTTGTTAAAAGTGCCGAAGGTCGTGGCTGCCATGGATGTGGGTATGGAAAAGGAAGAGTGAGGTAAGATGTAAGTGGAAGAGTGAGCACCCAAGAGCAGAACAAAATAGTAGAGACAGGTTAGGGAAGGCCTAACATGCCCTACTCTACTCTAGGGACTGCCCCCCTGCAGGCCCAATTCATCTCTCACCCACTGTGTGAGCTTCTCCATGGTAAACCATCTGCCAGGTGTGTAGATCTTGCTGCATAAGTTTGGCTACAGCTGTAGCAGCCTTGACAAAGAGCTTAGGGTCTGCACACCACTGGGTGATGTGCCCCACTATTTTCTTCTGTCCTTTGGTCTGCTTCAGAGAGGCCAGGAGACCCCCACAGTCAGGGGCAACCCAGGGGGGTTTTGCCAATATAGGCTGGACATTTCCACCAAAAGAACAGCATGGCTGTACCCCAGGTGGTTGCACACCTGCAAATGCAGTGTCTTCATCCTCAATGTCCAGACACATCAGCCTCTTCTCGTTGTCCAGGTCAAGAACTGGCTCCAGGAGAGGCTGGGGTCTTGCAGGGAGAGAGGCCAGCCTGCTCTCAAGGTAGCTTGCGACAGTCAGAAAGCTGGATTTCCATCTCACTAACTTCCCCATCCAATCCGGTAGACTGGGACGTGACCAAGAGGTCAGCAGACTCCTCTGCCGCACCCTGGGTCAGGGCTCCAGAGGAGAGGCATTCTGTATCACTTTTACTGCCACCCAACTCTGAAAGCTGAGAGACAGATGAGGGGTTGGTGTCTACCCCACCTCCAAGCTGTCCCCATACAGGGTCATGTGCAACAGGGCTGCCAGCATGACAGTCAGAGTCGTGTAGACACCAACCCCTCCAGCAAGGGCCCCCCCGGAGCTGACCAAGAAGGGTCCCAACAGGGATGGGGTGTCCTGAGAGGCCCTCTTCACCTTACTCTCTTTCTTCTTCTTCTTAGTGGCAGGTGGCCCACCCTTCATAGTGAATGGACTGGACTGCTCCCAGCTGCCTCCCCGGGGCCAGGCACCTCAGACAAAGCCATGGTGGAGGGCAGCTGAGAGGAGGGCTGAACCCCTCAGTCACCAGCCACCCCAGCCACCTTGGCCCAGGAGATAGGAATAGGCAGGTGACAAGTGGAGGCATCGGCCCCTCCACCTGGTGGGGCCTCTGCCCCGGGCAGGTGCAGGTGGGCACTGTAGGTGGAATGGGTGGGGGAGAGGCCTAGGGAGTAGTCCCAGACTCCTCCACTGGATGGTGCTCTCATGCTGGAGACACTTCCCCTTCAGATGGAACAGGGGTAAAAGGAGGTTGGGAAGAGCTCCCAGCCTCACTGAGTGGGGCCTGTGTCCCAGAAGTGGATGTGCCATCCATCAGCACTGCTGCAGTTGCCGATGTTCCAGCTGCTTTCTCCTGTGGGCACTGGGCTGCTAGGTGGGAAGAGCTACCACACTGGAAACACGTGGTCTCCCCCAAGGAAAAATAAAACATAAACAAACCTCTGCCCATCAAGCACGAGGTTCAAGGAGCAAGGCAGAGACTGAGGGCCCTCCCTGAGGAGCATGAAAACCTGCTTCAGTTTCAGGTGTTTGCTTCCAATCATTAGTTGGTGAAAGCTACTCATTGGAACCCCAAAGCACTTGAGTCCATTGGCCAGCTCCTGGTTGGACACATGCGGGGGCATGCTGGAAATCACCACCCTCACAGCCTGGGTATCTAGGGGCGTGACAAGATACTGTATGCAGGCAGGCAGGCTTGGACCTTTCCTGTTAATACTCCTGTAACCCAGGTGCACCCAAGTATGTGCTCCCCTCTCTGAATAGAAGGGATGGGTCACCAAGCACAAATGCTGTGAGAGGGGTATGCAATACCAACTCATTACCTCTGGTCTTTATAGTCAGGTCAGGACAAAAATAGTTTAATTATTTACAGGTTTATTAATATACACATATATATTAATAATAGTATTAATATATATGGACACACACACACAAAACACAAAAAGTGATATTAATAAATATATACACTTTACATATAAGGCTATATTCTATAGATGCTGACAAAGAAATTATATGACCACCAATGGCCTCAAACCCAGTACAGGTAAGTAAGTGATCTGAAACACTTACGTGAGCACAGCTAAGTTCAAATAACCAACAAGTAAATAGAGGTGAACAGCAAATAAATACTGGCAAACCACATGGGGGTTATCATCAAGGGATTCGGCAAGACAGGTAAATATATACACAATACAAAACAGTTAAACAACAACTCACATTAGCAATAATAATAATAATAATAATTATTATTATTATTATTAATAATAATAAGGTGCAACTGACAAAATATGAGACCTCTGCACACTCTCCAGTGTATCAACATCACTATGAGTACAGGAGACTTCCCTTTGATGCCAGAAGCCTTGGCACTGCTCCAAAAAAAAGGAAAAGGAAGGAGCCCCAGAACATCTCAGCTCCTCGTGGACTTACTGGGGACCCTTTCCTCACAGGACCCTCTACTAGACATCCTTCCAGGGGCCTTCTCCTCTGTGGGAGCCCTTTCCCTAATAACTCACAGCTCCAACGGGCAATGTGAGATCCTTGTCACCCCAGCTGAAGCTTCCTTCAGCTGATGCAGAAGCAGGCCTCTGGCTCCTGTGGGGCCTCTGTTCGTCTTTTAGCCCTGTGCCCCTCTTTGGCTACTGAGGGCTCTGCCTGCTGCTCACAGTTAGGGGTTCAGTCTGCCTTCTGCAGCTCCAAGGCCCAGATCCCCTCCAGGTACCAGCCACTCACTGAGCATGCACACAAGTCCTGGATGAGTACCAGGAAATGGTAGACCTGAGCCACCTTGAGCAGCTCCCAGTGTTGGGGTCCTGCCAGACTGTACCACACCACGCTACACTGCCGGCTCTGGGTTTCCAGCCTCACATTGGGGGTTGCAGACCCAAGCTGTCTCGTGAAGCTCACAGGATCTTATCTCCATGCACTGCTGAATGCACCAAGGTTCTGGCCACATGCCGGAGGTTTCAGACCCAGGCTGCCTCATGCAGCTCCCAGGGTTTGAGCTACGTGCACCACTGTGTGCACCAAGTGGCTAGAGACCCAAGATGCCTCACACAGCTCCCAGGGTCTCATCCCATGAACCACATTATGCACTGACTGAAGCTGAAGCCGTCCACTGCCATCCACTGCTCCTGTCCAGTGAGAGGTGTCTTCAGGGGCTTTTGAGGGCAACATCACGTGATGGGCTCTTCTTCCCCAGCTCTTCTTAGCCTCAATCTCTTCTCTGTTTCTCAATAGGTCTGTCCGCATGTTGGGCACATTGTTCTTTTATCTGCTTTGGAGGCTCTGCCCCCAGATTGTAAAGGGACCAATTGGGGCCAGGTGGAGCTGGTCTACAACCAGGTCTGGACACTTCATCTTGCCTTGGGTAGGGGTGGGCCAGCCCCTTCCCAAGTGTTACCGATTCGTGGGAACAGCCAATCAATTGGAATCAAGCTTCTCTGAGCCCAGCACACTGGACAATGGCCAAATGAGCCTGCAACACTCCGATTAAAAGAAAATAGGAAAGTTCTCTGTATTGAACCCCAATTTGTTTCTAGGAGTGTCAGAGAAATATATCCAGAATAAAATAAAAAGGCCAACCCATGAAGTGCATGTGAAGCTTCACCATAAATCTGGAGGATTCCAAAACAATTGATTTATCTAGTACCACAATATCTCTATTGACATAAAACCCTGATCTGCCTATTCATTACACTGAGGAATGTTGCATGCATCATCTCATTTAGTTTGCTGGAACTTGTTTTAATATGAAATGATCTTTTGTCAATTAAAATGTATATACCCAGCAAACCAGTAAAACATTTCAGTTAAAAATGGTGACAGAGTTAATTTTGTGCAGCCAGGAGTGACAATTTGGTTATGGACAAATTCATTTTCCTAGTCTGATTTCTTCTAAGTGAAACAGCTAGAATCATCAGTGTGAGATGTGGGGACCATCTCTACTTTCACTGAGATCAATGGAAGTTCTGTCACTATTTTCAATAGAAGTATATCAAATCTATCATTATGGAGCTGTAACAGACGTGAAGATTGGCCCCATAATGTTGCTATAGGCACTTTTTACAGAAATACAAAAAGAATACAAAATCGTTCAATAATTTTTGTATTCAGCACTGACTGATTTGTTGATTGTCCATTATCATTTTTATCTAGTTCACAAACTCCTTGGAAATCTGGACTTTGCTGATCTGCCTCCCAAATAACAAAACAGTATTAAGACCAATACGCTAGTCAGAGTTGCTGGAGAATGAGGTCTTATAATCAAGTAGTTAAAAACAAAGTTTATGAAGTAAATATGACCTCCAGTGGTCCCATCATCATAGAGGAAGCAACTTTGAGCAGCATTGATAAGTTTTCTTACCCAGGCATATCCTTTCATGATTATGGTCACTATATCCACCATACACTTAGACTATATAAGACAACTACTGTTTTTCAGAAGCTGTCCCCAATATATGTCTGACATATATGTCTGACCATAGCAGCAGCACTGAGCTGCAAGTGTTTAGCAGTAAGTGTTTTGTAAGGATTGGAATAGTGAAAAACCAACTTTCATCATGGGATATGACAGGATGAGAAGAGGATTGGATTAGATTTGTGTGGAGTTGATCATATTGCCTTTTGATGAAAGAGAAAAAAGGAGGTTGTGTATGTGCTTATGTACAGGCAGGGGTAGGGGCAGGTGGTGGAAGCTGGAGGAAGGAGGTGGAGCAGGGAGATTCTGGTGGCAGCAGCAAGAAAGCAATAGGGGGAGCAGAGGCCAGATTAGGAGCCTGGGGCCACAGTTTAACCGGTTGGAGGGTGCATGTAGCTACAGGTCACCAGTTGGACAGCTCTGATGTATACAAATTAGGATTCAAATGAACTAACTTCTTGTACATCCTTACATCCTTCCCTTTAGCTTCCCTGGAAAATTGCAACATCATCTAGTGTGGAGCTCCAATGCAGACCATTGATTGCAAATGTTGTGAGCATACAGGCCTCCATCAGGACCCACATCCATGGACCCTAAGTACAGTCTATTTATGAGGAATTACTTATTTTTCTGACTACCTTATTTTCTCACATACATCCCATGACCTTTTTATCCTAAAACCAGCTTCTGAAAAATTGAGTGTACATTGTATGCGATGAAATGCAATAACAATAGTTTCTGCTGCTTAAGGTTTGGCCAGGCAGAAGTGAAAGTAAACTGCACGCAATTCACAGACAGGAGAACAATGAGCAAGCTTAGGTTCCTAGCTGCTGCTGCTCAATGACTTAGAAGGAAAAATATTTTCCATTCTTCATTTTTCCTTTCAAAAACAAGGTGCATATTTTCTTCTGGGGTGCATGCAAGAAAATGCAGTAATATATAATTCATCAAACATTGCTGACAATGGATTTTTTTTGTTTTTTAGGTTTTGGGTTTTTTTGAGTATTCCAGCTTGATTCTTTTTGTCCTTGATGTTATGGCACTTTTTTTTTTTAAGATGTCTCTCTGTCTGTTTCACTAAAACATTGTTAAATAATTATGTTTTCTTATTTTCTTTTTTATTCATTTCACCTATTGTATTTCTGTTTCAACATAAAGACTGCATTGAATAGTAGGAGAAGACAATGTGATGCTGCAAATTGCAGTGGCTTCCTCTTACACGTATTACAAGGGATAATGAAAGCTTTAATTAAAGGAGGGATAATCTTTTAAATGTTATATATTGTCTTTGCCTGTTGCATGATGAGAATATTCAATAACTGAAAAAAGAGAATTCTCCAAGCAATATTTTCCAAACTTCTCTATTGACTGTTCTTATTTTTCTCTGTGAAACTTTTGGAATAAAAGCAGAAATTCCATTTAAACTATTCTGGCCTCCTGGTTCATTCCATCAAGGCAAGCTGTAGGAGACAAATTTCCTGTAGAACAACTAATTTTTAAGAACACCTGGGCATAGTCTGATCCAATCTTGATTCATTTTGAACAGACCTGGGTCAATTTACAGTTTCCAGTAACTGTTTTTAGCACTCTGTTAAAAGCTGGTTAGGCTTCATCTCTTCTGTGTACAGTTCTCAGCTCTACATTTTAAGAAGGATGTGCAGAGTTGGAGAAGATCTAGAGCCAGGTGACAAAAATGATAAAAGGGTTGGAAGACATGTGGTATGAGGAAAAGTTAAGGAAATAGGTACATTAAGAAAGAAGGGGTGGATTCAGATGAGTGTGGTTGTGTGGTATGTTGCGCTGCAAACATGTTTCTGGTGCCACATACCACACAATCTGATGTTCTCTATGCTGCAAGGGCACGCTGCCTGAGTGTGTGCTGCTCCATTTTTTTCCTGTGGGTTTTTTTGACTCCTGGATATTCATGGGTAAAAAAAACAAAACAAAACAAAAATCTGTGAAAAATGGAAAAAACAAAGCAGCACGCACTGCTGAAAAGCAGAGCTGGGCTGTCTGGAACTTTGCTGCAGCTGCCAGCCAGGCTCCAACCCACAGGATCATTGTGGCTGCAGCCCCAGGAGGCCCCCAGGTCCTCAGGTAAGGCTGCTGGGGCCAGCACAGTGCTGGCTCCAGCGTTCCCTACCGCCCCCGAGATAACATGCTGCATGTGGCATGGACATTCCCCGGGGGCAAGAAGCTGCCATGTAAGGTGTGCCACTGCTAGTTGTCCGCAGGGAACCAAACATTCATGCATGTCTGGAGGTGCCCAAGGAGATTCATTTGACAACATGATACCACTAGTCAAATATATAAAAGGCTGACATAAAGAACAGGGGGAACAACTGTTTTCCATTGTTGCCAAATACAGGACACAAAGCAATGGTTTTAAATTGTGGCAAAGTAGATTTAGATTAGATCTCAGAAAAACAAAAATGAAAAATCTTCCTTACTGTTGGAACAGTAAAGCATTGGAAAAGACAACAAAAGGAAATTCTAAAATATCCTTCGCTGGAAGTTTTCAAGGGGAGGCTGGATGAGTATTTTACAGGGATGAGCTAGTAATAGCATCTCTATATTCATGCAGACAATGTGGCCAGATGACCCTAGAGCTTCCTTATAATCCTATGATTCTGCTGATGACTAAGACATAAAATGAAAATTATTATATATTGAAACTTTAAGTTCTTTGTTATGTTTTCTTGTTAGAAAATGGGATTTTTTTTATTCATAAAGTGTGCCAATGTTTATATTAACTCACTGAAAGGGGATATGATTAAATTCTCCATAAATTTAATTTGGTTGGTAATTTTTTTTCTTGGTCTTTTTATAGTCATAATTAAGACTGCCTGGATAATCATCAGAAACACCTTATGTTCAACATGAATTGTAAATAATTTGTTTGAAAATACAATGTATCTCCTTTTTGACCACTTTGTTTCTGAAGTGTGCTTCATTTGCTAACATTTTCATTTGCTAACATTTTCATTTGCTAACATTTCTAAACAATACCATATCATGCAGGAGTTTTTTGTCAAATTGTTAGAGTGCTTTTTCTAGCACTCATTTACATTTTACTTAAACTACACTTTTTTGTAAAATCATTTTGTTTCTTGATTGATTATGATTATCCTTAGTATCCCTTTTCCTATGTATTCTGGCATCAGTATTTTCTGTGTATATAATAATTGCATTCTGTTTTGATGTAGGATAGCACACTTAACTTCTATTATTAATTCTTAATTTCAGATATTTGGTTTGGGACCTATTGTAGATATAGATACAAGGAAAGGGAAAATACTCTTCTCCCCAAACCCAAGGACCAATTATGAGTCTGAGTGATCCCAGGTCCATCTATTATGAGTGAAGCGGACAAGAGAATCTGTATAGTAGCAAATCCTAACATTGCTTCCAGTGCCTGCTTTTATCCATCCTCTCCCATCCC
>NW_017729031.1:66960662-66967687 GCF_001723915.1 Gavialis gangeticus
GAAATAAATCCTAACATTGCTTCCAGTGCCTGCTTTTATCCATCCTCTCCCATCCCTCTGCCCTATATTACATGCTGGTAAGTAGTCTGAGAAATCTCAGCCTTGGAATTACTCCTTTCAGGTGTTACTACTTGTTTATCTTCATAATGAAACCAGGAAGTCAGTTACATGTGGTTTAATGTGCATTAACCTATGTTAACCTCTGACACAAGAAGTCTGTTGATTGACAAGAGGCAAAGCACTGCTCAACCTGGTACTGGCAATGGGGGATGACTTAATCAGCAACCTAATGATAGAAGGGAAGCTGGGAGACAGTGACCATGAGCTGATCACCTTTACCATCCTCTGTAAAGTAGGCAAGTCAGTCAGCAAAACAGAAGTCCTCGACTTCAGGAAAACTGACTTTGACAAGCTCAGGAGGCTTGTTGGTGTGGCCCTTAGGGACCACAACCCAAAGAGGAAGGGGTATTCAGGAAGAGTAGTTGTTCCTCAAGGGAGAGATCTTGAAAGCACAAGCAATGTTTATCCCATTTCAGAGGAAAGGCAGCAAAAGGGCACAGCAGCCCCCTTGGCTCTGCAGGGAACTAGAGGACCTCCTGCATTTAAAAAGAAAGGCCTACAATGGGTGGAAGTCTGGATCCACCCAAAAGAAGGAGTGCTCTGCACTGGTCCGGACCTGTATGAAGTGAACCAGGAAAGCTAAGGCTGCGACTGAACTCCAACGTATCAAGGACAATAAAAAGTCCTTTTTTAGATATGTGGGGAGCCTGAGGAAAAGCAAAGGTAACATTGGACCCCTGCTAAACCATATTGGCCAACAGACGACCGACACCCAGAAAAAAGCCAACCTGCTCAGCAGGTATTTTGCATCGATTTTTCACCAGCCCCAAGGGATGGCCCTGCCCAATATGGTATGGCACGGCCAGGGCGCGGGAGAACTATTACCCCACATCAATGTTGACCATGTGAAGGAACTCCTTGAGAGGTTGGACACCTTTAAGTCAGCTGGCCCAGATAGTTTACACCCCAGGGTATTTAAGGAGCTGGCAAGCATCATAGCTCAGCCACTGGCACGGATCTTCGAGAACTAGTGGTGCTCAGGTGAAGTGCCCGAAGATTGGAGGAAGGCTAATATGTTGCCTATCTTCAAGAATGGGAGGAAAGTAGATCTGGGGAACTACATCCCCAGGAAGATCTTGTAGAAAATCATCAAAAAGACCATTCTTGACAAACTGGCAACCTCTTGAGGGATAGCCAGCACAGGTTTGTTGTGGGTAGGTCTTGCCTGACCAATCTCATCTCCTTCTACAACCAAGTAACATATCACCTGGAAAAAGGAGAAGAGATTGACATCATATATCTCGACTTTAAAAAAGCTTTCAGTATGGTATCCCATGATCGTCTTATAGAAAAACTGGCCAACTGCAGCCTTGGCTACATCACAGTCTGCTGGCTGGGGAATTGGTTTTGAGGTCAGACCCAGAGAGTGGTAGTTGATGGAAATCAATCATTGTGGTGCGCCGTGACCAGTGGGTTCCCCCAAGGCTCCGTTCTTGGGCCTATCCTTTTCAACATCTTCCTTAATGATGTGCACATTGGTGTCAGGAGTGGACTGGCCAAGTTCGTTGATGACACCAAACTTTGGGGTAAAGCGTCGACACCCGAGGGCATGATGGTGGCCCAGGCTGACCTTGACAGACTCGGAAAGTGGGCAGATGAAAACCTTATGGCCTTCAACTCTGAAAAATGCAAGGTACTCCAGTTTGGGAAGAAAAACCTGCACCATGCTTATAGGCTCGGCATTGCTATGCTGGCTAGCACCACAGCCTAAAGGGACTTGGGGGTCATAGTTTTATAGTTGGTAGGGTCAGAAGGGACCTAAGCAGATCATCAAGTCCAACCCCCTGCCATGGGCAGGAAAGGATGCTGGCATCAAACGACCCTGGCTAGGTGATTGTCTAGCCTCCTTTTGAAGACCCCCAAGGTAGGGTGAGCACCACTTCCCTTGGAAGTTGGTTCCAGCTCCTAGGCACCCTGACAGTGAAGTAGTGCCTCCTGATGTCTAGCCTGAATATACTCTCAGTCAAATTATGACTGTTGTTCCTCATTACTCTCAGTAGTGCTTGGGGGAACAGGGACTCATGATTGACCACAAGATGAATATGAGCCACCAATGTAATGTTGCAACCGGCAAAATGAGCAAAACTTTGGCTTGCATCCATAGATGCTTCTCTAGCAAATCCTAGCATGTCATCCTCCTGCTGTACTCAGCCTTGCTGAGGCCACAGCTGGAGTACTATATCCAATTATGAGTTCCACAATTTAAAAAGGATGTGGAGAAGCTTGAGAAAATCCAGAGGAGAGCCACACACATGATCAGAGGGCAGAAAAACAAGCCTTATGATGAGAGGCTGAGAGCTATGGGACTCTTCAGCCTAGAAAAGTGCATGCTCAGCGGGGACTTGGTGGCTGCCTATAAGTATATAAGGGGTGTGCATCAGGATGTGGGGGAACACCTGTCCACCAGAGTTCCCCATGGGATGAAAAGGTCAAACAGTCACAAACTTCTCCAAGATAGTTTCAGGCTGGACATAAGGAAGAACTTTACAGTCCGAGCCCTGAAGACCTGGAACAGACTGCCTCCAGAGGTGGTGCAAGCACCTACTCTGGATTCCTTTAAGAGTCATTTGGACATTTATCTTGCTGGGATCCTATGACCCCAGCTTACTCCCTGCCTCTGGTAGGGCTGGACTTGATGATCTTCCGAGGTCTACGAAATCTATGAAATAATGTGTATTAAAGAGTTACTGAAAAACTGTGCTATTTAGTTAATGCACATGAAAATAGGCTAATGTGCATTAAGCATCACACAAAACTGTAGTCTCCTATACACATGTGGGGAACCTGCTCTGATGCACTGGAAATCTGCCATGCATGGGTGACTGGTGCCACCTTAGTCAGGGGGGCATGTGCACCCCCCCCAGTAACCAGTCAGTTACTGAGGCAGGGTCCCCCATGACCAATCTGACTGACAGGGGGTGGGGTCCCCCCACAGGTGATCACACTGACAGGGAAGCAGCTTCAGCACTCCCAGAAGTGGTCATGGTGCTTCACCCAGCAATCTCACTCCCCGGCCAATGCTTGCAGGGGGAGCACCAGTGCTCCTGCCTGCCCCCCCTGCCCGTTGCCTAAGCATGGAGCGCTTCCTGTTAGGGGGTGTACCAGCACTCTGGTGCACATGCACCCCTATGCATCACCACTGCCAGCATGTCAGAGAAGACTTGATTAATTGAGTCTGCTGGAGCAAAGAAATTGATGCACTCTGGAAGCCTCATGCATCATGTGTATCAGCATTGCTGCACATCTCCGCAATGACAAAATGGCAATGGTGCACTTTGAAATAAAACATGCCTGATGAGTTTTAGTTCAAGCACCCCGCCACCATTTTTTCAGTGCCAAGACACATGGTGACATTGATACACATGAAATGTGGGTACTTTTAATCAGCATTGCTTCCTAATTAAATATCCAGTGCTACATCCAGGAGCACATGTGAAAATGCCCTGTGCTCTTTAGTCAATGCACATTAAGACAGGCCAATGTGAATTTTCCTAGTACCTCACAATTGAGGTACTAGATTTAATGCACATTAACTAAAGTGCATTAATGAACATGTAGACATGGCCCTATTTCCCCTAACCTTTCTTAAAAAGAACTGCTTAGAACACAAAGTTCACTTTAGTAACCAACTACTTCATATGAGCAGAAAAGATAGGGAGAGACTTCTTATGTCATCCCCTCCCCACACAGTATGCTTACTGAGCACTTGGGCATGACCTGGCCCATAGTGATTTGTCATTTTGTATGTGATCATTTCCCAAAAGATATAAATTCTTGTATGCCTTAAACTGTGAAGTCATAAAAATGATATATTAGTAGGGAAAGTAAGATTTATAATATATGGAATATACCCAAGGTATAAATATGCATAAATAACTACTCAATACATACATACTAAAATTCTGCCTTAATACATATGCATAAAATTCCCATTGAGTGAAGAGTCTGATTTATAGCTTGGTATCAAAACCATGTAAAAATTCACAGCTTTTTAAATGAAACTTGATGAAAATCAAAGCTTACTTTTTTCTTTAACATTAAATTTTCTTTGTATTTGCTTGTCCAAACCTAAAACATAATAATCTGAAATGCAGGAAAAGGGAGGAAGGAAGGACGGAAAGGAAAGGAAAGGAAAGGAAAGGAAAGGAAAGGAAAAGTTTTTATGCAGTGACATTTGTAAGCAGAAATCTACAGCCTAAATCATGAATGCAAATATTGGCCATGCTGTACACAATCTGAATGTATACTATAAATAGCCAGAAAGACCAATTTATCTTCTAAAGGAAAAAAATATTACTTCAACTACACTCCCACACATGAAAATTCAAGAACTCCCCATTCATTCTTGCACAGGTACTTAGGTCTTCAGTCTTGACATATAGGAATATTTAAGCTTATGTCATTGTTTCCACCTTTTCAGAGTAGGTGGGAAGAGCTGAAAAAGATAGGAATTGGATAATGCCTTGGCGCCCCTTCTTCTACTTGAAAGCCAACATATAAATCCAGTGAAGATACTTGGAAGAGGATGCACAAACTCTTACAGGGGCCTCAACCCCATTACTAAGTGAGGGGGAGAGAAGGGGGGAGGCAGGGAATTTATGACTTCTTCTTTTAGTTGCATGATAGAGTTCAGAATGTGCTGATATGGCCTCTCTGGTGACTTCAGTTCCATTATTATGAAGTAAATAAAAAGATTATGATCTGGCCCTTCTTATTAATTAGATCATTAAAAAAATAATAGGGTGGGGGGAAGAAACAGGTAAAAACATTATTACTATGTTTAATTATCCTTGTGTGCTGGAGCATGAAATATGTGTAAATAAACTTGATTTTTGCCTGAGACACTTTTGTTATGGAAGTCAAAATCCAATAAATTACCAAGTAGTACATTAAGATATAAGTTAAGTGAAAAGTTGTTTGTGTTTAATTGCTCTTTTATTTGTTTTCATACCTTTATCTTATTGAAAATTCCTTTGGTACCATCTCCAGTTACTATGCCATATATTGAACTTTCATAAATATTCATATACTCTTCAGTGACATAAGAACTACACATTAATTTTGGAAGATAATATTCACTTATATTCAAGTAATAATCATAACAGATACTTGAAACATATTCATTAAATCTCAAACTAAAAATGTGTTGACCGTTTAAACCAGTTGTTAACTTAGGAACCTAAATATTTCAGGTTTGTGACAGCTCAATTAGCTATTAGTACAGAGTTTTAAATAGAAGATAATATTTGGCATTACTAAAAATTGGAATTCTCAACTTTTTTGCATGTGGAGTACAACAGACATCAATACTTTAGCTCTTGTATATAGGCAATAGCTCAACAGAATTTCACTCACTTACGCAAGTAAAGTAGCGGCCCATTTTCTCTCTTCCATGTACAGGCATGCAGCCCACACCTGCCTTACCATTTGCCTATTAGTTATTTTCATCTCACTCTGACATGGCTGCAATTTCTTGCACTGGAAAAGAACATTAGGAATGCATGCTTTTTAGTTGGATACTGTGTGCCTTTTTTTGGTATACTAGAAATATGATCTACAAAAAAATCACCATAAGGTGGCAGCCCATGTGATTTTTTAAAAAATGAATTATAATCACTGTCAAATTGTGATAGCATTTCAAGGAATGTCCTGCACGGATCAGTCTGGAATCTGTTCTATTAAATATTTTCATTTAGAATTAGGATGATGGAATAGAGAACACTTTTTATAGAATGTGCTGATTACTATTTCCATAAATACTTCAGGGACACATTATCAAGGGTGCTGTTAAGCCAAAGGACAGGAGTTGGTTCAGGAACAAATGAGTATAAACTGACTGTGTATATGTTTAGGCTGAAAATTAGGAGAAGGTTCTATACCATCAATAATGTGAAATTCTGGAATGGTCTCTTAGTAGGAGAAATAGACAAAAAACTAGGTGTAAGATGGAACTTGGTAAAAATATATTAAATGGATTATCTGAGATAGTTGCCTGTAATAGCAGGCAACTGGATTCAGAGCCATATATTCATAAATGTTTTATCTTATAGAAGTACTCTACAGGACAACATTGGGACTAATGGGAAGTTGATTTTTATCTCTGGAATAATGAGAAAAATATTTAAAGCAATTATTTATTAAACATTTTTGTCCAAAATTCCACAACTTAACACTCAGGATGCATTATACCATATCTACTCATCATGGTCCTGTGGTTATTTAGAAGGTCTCAGTCAACCTAATTTTTATACCAGCTTTCTCCCTTCTTGGATATAGACTTAAACTATTACCACTCTTACTTACTGATCCTCAAAAAGAAACTTCATAATCTGAGGAAGAGGAGTTCATGACTTGAATAGTAAAATAGGGCACTTACACACATGCGGGGAGACTGCTCCAATGCACTGGAAATCCAGTGTGTTAGAGCAGACATGATTAATCGAGTCTGCTGGAGCATGTAAACTGATGCACTCTGGCAGCCTCATGTGTTAGGTGTATCAAAGGCACAACATGCCTTTGGGCTGAGAAAATGGCAGCAATACACTTTGAGCTAAAAACACGTCTGATGTGCTTTAGTTCAAAGCACGCCACTTCCATTTTTTCAGCACAGAGGTACGCTGAGCTGCTGGTACATGTGGTGTGCTGCTTGCTAATTAAAAGTGCCTGCACATATAAAAATAATTACTGTTAGGGGTGTATGTCCTAGAAATAGGACATAATGCCCTTTCTCTCTGCCTTTCATCTTATTTCAGTTGTAGTTACTTCAACATAGAACAGTGTACCTGCATGTCTCTTCTAGACCTTCTGGTAGTCTGTATATTAATATGCTAAGAATTACTTTAGTTTGCATTAGAACTACAGTGTAGCACACATACACACACAACCCCCCCCCCCCCCCCCCCCCC
>NW_017729031.1:66968102-66969038 GCF_001723915.1 Gavialis gangeticus
CCCCCCCCACACACACACACACAGAGCCTTGATATTCAAACTTAGGAGAAAAATCAAATGAGGAATTATCTGGGATTTTTACAAGGGAAATATTTGATTTATATTTGATACTTATTACTGAATGTCTCAAAGCATAATACTATTCAAGAAAGTAGGGACTTTGTTAACAGAAAATAGATCTGGTGCTTCTAAGGCTCTCATTTTGAGGTACTATCTTATAAACTGAGTGATGATGGTGAGTGAATGCATTGTAACTAATTGCTTAGTTTGTCATAATATGTTTGGTCCTAAACAAAATACAAAATGAAGATCACCCTGTCTCCAAATTTTACAAATCTAAATAATCCCAAAACAGATGGAGTTTAATAAGGAAATTATTAACATTTCAACTGACATTTAAGAGTGCTCAAAGCAACCATTGCATCAGAAACACTTTTATATATATTAATTAGTTGGTGGTACATTGCTTCAGGCTCACCATGGTTAAATAAACCTGTTATACAACTTATTTTCCTAGTGTCTCCTGTTCTTTATGTAACTTTTGCTCTTAAATATGAATTCAGGTAGTTGTAGTCAGAATAAAATGATTTGAAGAATGAAATTATTTTGTTTGACAATTTATTTCAGGCAGAATTTATCTCATTCTTTTTTCTGTGTATTTAGGGACCTACTCAATTTGCAATTTCACATATTTTGTGAAAATTGCAAAATTGAGCATTGTCTGCAAAATTGGGTGATATCCATGAAGTCCTCAAAAAAAACCTCCCACCAAAAATCCCTTACTAAAAATAAAATGCTGGCTTCCCAGTGGGAGCCAGCAGTATTCATGGCTGCTGTAGCCGAGCCACACAGCCCACAGGGAGGGGATGTACAAAGCAGAGTAGCCAAAATGGAGGCTGCCCCTCACCGCTGATTGGCTGAGAGGGTTGCCTGTCA
>NW_017729031.1:66974038-66974341 GCF_001723915.1 Gavialis gangeticus
ATTCATGGCTGCTGTAGCCGAGCCACACAGCCCACAGGGAGGGGATGTACAAAGCAGAGTAGCCAAAATGGAGGCTGCCCCTCACCGCTGATTGGCTGAGAGGGTTGCCTGTCACATGTGGCCCCACCCCCTCTGCTAATCAGTGGTAAAGGTCAAGGTCACATGATGGACAGCCCTCAACAAATCATCTGGGAGGGGCAGGGTCACTAGGGACCCTTGGCCAATCATAGGCATGGGAGGAAACCTCTGCAATAGGCTTGTGAAAATGGCAGCTGGCCCTGTGATCTGCCTGTGAAATTGGCT
>NW_017729031.1:66974476-66978564 GCF_001723915.1 Gavialis gangeticus
AATGGCAGCTGGCCCTGTGATCTGCCTGTGAAATTGGCTGCCTGTCTCCTCTGTTTCAGTAAGTCCCTATTTATTTGTAATTTATGCAAGTAATATATTGCTTCCTGGAAACTGACCTCAGTGGGAGTGGTGTTAAACTTAGCCTATTGTTTATTACTGAATAAAATTATCTCAAAATTATCTCAAAATGCATTATTAAAGTGAATAAACACTATTAACATTGCTATTGCAAATAAATAAACTGAGGTACAGAACAAGTAAGGGACCTATCTAAATGAACACAGCAATTTGGTGGCAAAATTTAGAAAAGAGCCCAGATCCCCTGATTCCCAGTCCACCCCATTATGCTGCTTTGGGCATCAGAAAATTCCTCTCAGATTTTCGTATTGAAGTATTTTCAGTAACTGCATCATCCAAAATTAGATAGCTTTATTTGGTTTTGTATGTTTTGGGAGCCATTTACTGATGTCCATTGTACAAGATGTTTGCTGATATCAATAGATACCTTCCCGTCATAGATTGGGTCAGTCTGTTTATTTTAACAATGCATTGGTAACTGTAGCCACATATCTAGCATTCAACATATAACCTACACCTATATTCATTATTTATCAAGAGATTTTTTCTTGCTGTTCTTTTCCAACCTCTTAGGCAAATATATTGCTGTATATATTAATATTTTGATTACAGTTATTTTTATGCTCCCTTTTTTATGGATTATGTAATCTTAAACCAGAGTGACAGTAACTGTAAGTGACAATTTCCCTTCTGTGTCAGCTCAGACCCAACAATTACTATATAGGTAAATTTTATTAGCATTTAAGTATTAAATTAACAACTGAAAATGTGATTCTAATAGACAAATCATATTAATGAGCATATACCCTAGCAAGATGTCAATGAAAGTTCAGCTAAATTAATTTGCTTATTCATAGCTCAAGAAATCAGGAACATAATTAATGCTCTGTCACATCTTGCAGCCTGGAAATATCAATAGTGATTACAATAACATTTTATAACAGGCTACAAATACATATGCTTGAAATCTTCTACCTATTCTGTCTGTACCGTGGAAACAATAGTCTTCCATGTAGGCATTTAAATATGATAAACTTACATTAAAATGATAGATATTTTCCCCTTATAAGTAATTCTGCAACAAATAGCGTACACACAAATTTACATAAAATAAGAGACTTTAAATCCCTGTAACAAAATTGACACCATATCGTTATTGTGATTTGTTGCAGTCTGATTACCCTTTTTGCTACTACTTTCTGCCAGGGCCATAGAAAGTAAAAAGTATGATAGGGTAATGCTGCCACTCCAGTTTAGTGCTCCATTACTTACCTTACTCCATTAGTTGCCATGTTGTATCCAGTGAAGAAAAGTACTCTTAAATGAAGAAAAGTATCTGAATCTGTCCATATGAGAAACAGCAGTTGTGGTATTTCCAGCTGATTGAAACTAGATAATAGAGAAAGAAAATGTACTCTTGATTCACTTTCATCTTAATAGCTTAGAATATCATCCTACACAGGAACAAAAACCTCACATAAATAGGAGTGAATGGGCACTTAGCTATAGTTAATGCAATCAGAAATTCACAAAAAAAAACTAGGTGCAATATGGAATTTGGGGAAAAAAAGTTCCAGTATCTGATATACCCTGAAGTGTCAACCTAGGTAAATAATGACATGTGACTACTTTAACTTCAGCTGAAACAATCTAAGATACTATCACATGCTAATATCAAATATGAAAACAGCCATAACAGAAACTCTTGTTGCTTTCAGAATGATGCAGTGTTTTTCCATATCACATAATGTTTTAAACAGGGGTATCAAATTCTTCTGGCTCCATGGGTCAGTTGAGTGGCTTGGGACTAGTCTTGGGCTGAATGAATAGAGTGAGGTCAGCCCTGCGGGTTGGATTGGGTCCAAGGACCCTTCTTCACGATCGATTCACTGCTTATACCAGCCAGACTAGAATACAGGCAGGTAGAGGACCCACGGAGCATGCCTTCTCCCTACCCTACCCCAGCACACCAGCTTCAGTGCCCACTCTGGCCAGTCCTGAGCTCGGTAGAGCAAGTGCCACATGTGGTTCACATCCTGGACTGGCTAGAGTGAGTGTTAGATCTGGCATGCAGGGGTGGTCCCAGGATATAGGGAACAAGATGATATGGTTCTGCAGGCTGGATCTCCACGGCTGGATCTTTGATACCCCTGCTTTATACTAGCTCCATTTTTATATTTTTCCATCATATCCAATAATAGCTAACCCTCCAGAGATAAAATGCAAACCTTTACAAATAAAAATGTCATGTAGAGCCTTAAAACTAGTAATATATATTTATGTTTTTATTTTACTTATCAGTCTTCAGGGATAAATGCTTTCTGTATTCCTTTGTTGTCCTACTATTTTTAAAAAAAGAACATAATAAAAACCTGAACAATTTCTAGGCATGGACAAACAATTGCCCATAACTTTCCTTAGTGAAGGGATAAAAGATGACTCTTATCTAGTCCATGACAGGTTACCAGTTCAAATTCAGAAAGAATGGTAGCAATCAGCAAACATTAATAGCTGATGCTGTTTGCTAGTCTGTCTTGTTCAAGTTAAGTGGACTTACTACTGTCATTATCAAAAAAGCATAAAGCTCCTAACAAGCCTACAGTAATGGTCTAGAAGCCATTTCTAGAGAGATCAATAACTGAGCAGATGTGGGGAAGACCACAGAAAGAAAAGAAAAATGGAAACAACTATAATTTTAAAATTCTGTGGAAAAAATGTACACGTTTTAAATTTAAATGTCATCATTTTGGAACCATCTCTAGTATGAAGACTAATTTCTCTAAATGGGTTGGCAGTATGTCAAAAGATGATACTCTTTACATGTTTCATGTCCAAGTAAAAGTAAGCATTAAAAAGTACAAGAATTAAGGTTGCCAGTGCAACCTTAATTTAGCCCATTTTTAAATATATTATGATAACATCTTTAATCAAACAATACTACACATTTTTTTCGAGCTGAAACAGTGTTTCATTCATTGAACAGGTTGTACAGTACCTGCTGAATGAGCCATGTCAATATCATGTTTTCTTTCTATTGTTCAATATGGAACCTGAAGGCTCATTTACTGCATGCTATTTAAAAACATTTTCTGAAAACAGAATTATTAATTTTCTCATGGACTTTTCTATGGTTCTTATCACTATATGTAGTATCCAAGTGCTTCACAAATGTTACTTGATTTATCTTCACAAACACTCACATGAAGTGGTATTGTAATATCTCTATTTAACAGATTAAAAAAGAAGAGTAAGGCCAAATTTTTCCATTAATTTCGAGTGCCTAATATTTTAACACCTGGAACCAGATTTTTAAAAGTTTTACATTTATCTAGTACTTCCTACATTCACTACAGAGCTTTTAATTACTTCAGTTGAAACTGTGTGTTTGGTCCACAGACTTTCAGGACCCCCAGAAAATGAAAAAGACATATTTAGTGGTCTCTTGGGGAAAGTTTTCTTTAGGTGATTATTTAGCATCATACATGGCAAGGAGTGGGTTTGAATTCAGTTCTCCAAGGAAGCACTGAATTGCCTTAACTACTAAATCATCTTGGACTCCATTTGAAGTTCTGTAGAGAAGTGCTCTAGATAGTGCTGCAGAGAGGGACAGAATCTTCTCTCCATTCCCTCCATTCAGTACTTGAGTCAAGTCTCGACCCCTCCACTCTCTATTCAATCCTTTTTGTCTAAGCCTCCACTTCTCAAGCTTCTTTTTCCAGTCCCAGCCTCCTTATCCTACTAGTCCTAACATCTACTCCAACTTTGCTGCTGTTGTACCATTCTCAACTTTGATAATCTGGTGAGATTTTCAGGTCTCCCTGTGGTCTCCCTGACCTTTCTAGTTTCTGTCTTGATGTCAAGCAGATCCCAGTTGCCATTCTCATTTACAGCCCAGGATCACCAGGCTCTCTTCAGCTAATTCCATTTTTTCTCGACACCACTCCAGTTTCTTGTCCAATACTTTTCTCCTCTCCGTATACACAGTTCCTCATTCAATGGTCTTTTTCCCA
>NW_017729031.1:66978575-66983207 GCF_001723915.1 Gavialis gangeticus
TCCGTATACACAGTTCCTCATTCAATGGTCTTTTTCCCAAGTTTACTTCTCCAGTCATTACTATTCACTCTCCTTCTTCCCATTCTTAATCTATTGCCAGTAGTATTGTCTCTCTAGTATCCAACATTTTCCTAACTGCCTTAAATCCCAATCTCACCGTAACAGCTTTTAGTTCTAGTCTCCTTGCCCAGTCAATCTCAACTTCTCTACTCCCCCTCCAAGCTCCTAGTTATAAGGTATGGACAGGCATTCATTTCTAGCTCTGGAAATTTCTGGGAAGGGAGGGAGCAGCAGGACAATGCTCCCTGCATGTTTTGTAGACAGCAATATTCCCATACATTTTGCAGACTGGGGAATGTCCTGGTCTCGGAAAGCCATGGGGAACATTTCCCCACCACTCAACTCCTCCCTATCAGAGTGGAGCAAAAGGAAAGCATGCAGACATTCATTCCTATATGAGAAACTCCTTCAGACAAGATCTTTGTCACTGAATGAGGACAATCTTTTTCCCAAATGAGGCATGTTTCCTGAGGGAGAAATTCAACAAACACTTGTACACTCCTGGTTTCCACTGGGAGAGCAGCAATTCACCTGCTAGAAACCTATGTTTGTACCTGCCTCTCACACCCAAAACATCATACCCAATTGTGCAGCCAGGCACAATTTGCCCCAGTTACAGTGTTCTCATTCAACAAAACCAGTATTTATCCATCTCCCACTTATAGCCGTTTTCTGTTTTGCCTCCAGTCCAATTCCCATTAGGTTCCTTTTTCTAAAGTACTTCTTTTTCTATCCCCTTATGAGGCTTTTATCCTTTGCTCCACACAGCCCAAGTGCCATACAGGATGTTATTTAGTGCAGAAGAAAGGTAGGCTCCCTCCTCTGAGTTTTGGTGTTAACCTTAAAGAAGGTGGGATAAGACATTACAAGGAAACTCCAGATCTACCCATGGGCTAGAGAATGCTCCTCATCCATTGGAAGATCACCTGCATTCTAGCCAGTCCTTGGAGCTTGGAGAGGCTTGAACATGCTCAGTAAGCATGTAATCTTGTGCTTTTAGGTGTAAAATTCCAGCGAGTCTTCTTTAAGATTATTCATTTTTTGGTTTTTCAAAATCCTATAACTTTATACTTCATGCAATTGTACAGATTTTAGAGGGATGACAGAAGGCAGATCACTGACACAAAGGCCAATGTGTTGCAAGATTCCCAGTTCCTAAACTAAAGCATAGGCTAGAATAATTGAAAGAAAAGCTCTCAAGAATTTGATTTTAGCAGGGACAAAAGAATGAATTCTAGCCTAGTTCTTGGAAACAGCTGCATTTTGGCTGATTTTAGCAGGGGGAGGGGAATATTTCAATTTTGGAGCAGTGTAAAGCAATCATTAAGAGTATCTTATCATGGGGATTGTTGTGTAATAGATACTACTGCCATCTCTGTGTACAATAATGTGGAAAATAACTAGGGATTTATTTATTTTCAAGATGAATTTTCCTGACACAATTTATATCCTAGAGTTTAGTAATTAGTCTTTGTTGTAAGCCCAGGCTGTCCAGGTTCTAAGCAGCCAGGAGCCACACACCCTGCATGCCAGCAGGGGTTACAGGTAAGGTGCTGCAGTATGTATACGAGTGCAATCTCCACCCCTTTCCCCCGCCACCACTGCATAATGCATGTGAGCACAACTCCCCTTCCCATAAAGCCCTGCTGCACCATGTGTGCAGCACCCTGGACTTATCTTCATCTCTCTAGCTATGGGCTCCCCCAGTGGCATGGCCTGTGCCACACAATCCTGCCCTCTGGGGTGAGTGCAGGAAATGGAAGCTGTAGTAGGAAGGGGGAGTCCCAAAACCCTAGCTACTGCTGCAGCTGGGGAAGAAGTGGCTGGTACAAAACCTGCAGGGGCCACAAAATAATCACTCACCGGCTGCCAAATGGAGAGCCCTGCTGTATGTGAAACACACATTTCACATTATAAATGTGTAGTCATACCTCTGTAGGATACTTATATTTTTATAGCAAAACAGCTTTATGAAACTGCATATTTTCATACTTTATCATGGAAGAAGAAAAGCATCTCAAGACTGGCTTCGCTGCTCACAAACCATTTTTTAATCCATCAAAAAACATTCCTTGTGTCTCCTATCTCCCTCTGACATTTTTGGAGTTGGAAGAGTGGTACCTCTGTATCCTAGTCTCGACTTCATACCACAAATGCTTTTTTTTCCACTCATGCAGGTAATATTCTTCCTACTACTGTGGCAGCAAAAACAAGAGGAAGAGCCAGTCCTGTCTGCCAGTTTTGGTTATCTAGCCTTAATCATTGAGTGTAAAGCAACACCCTATATGGACTATGGTATGTTCCATATCGAAAGGAAGAAATAGCTTCATCCCCAAAGAAGCTACCCTAATATTTCAAAGTTCTGTGTTGTTCTGCTTTTTAAAGTAGACCAAGATTGCTCTATTACCAATTTTGAATCTCATTTTTCAAAAACAGGTAGTGTTAGACATCAACTAAGGCTGACCTTCAGATTCTTGCTTCTCTCTTCAGTCAGAAAATAGCCTCCACTTTTGTTTTCTTTGCTTCCAGAAATAGAAAGTTCTGGTAGAAACCTGAAACATTATGCATCAAAATAGCTATTAAAATGTAGGGCACTGTTGTACCATATATACTAATTTATTTAGAGTGCCATGAGCTATCATAGGTTTTAGCCTGCTTCATCAAATGCTATGAAAAGACTTTCAAGGCTCCTATGTATGTGCAGGGAGCCTGCTCCAGCAAGCTGGAAATCTAGTGCATTGGAGCAGGCTCAATTAATCAAGCACAGAAATTAATGTGCTCCAGCAGACTCTAGTATCACACGTATCAGCATCCCCATGCTGAAAATGGCTTTGAGGTGCTTTGAACAAGCTTTAGTTTAAAGTGCCCTGCTGCCATTTTTTCAGTGTGGGCACACTGATATATATGACAATTGGGTGCTTTTAATTAATACTACTTGCTAATCAAAGGACCCTCCCTCCCCTCCATGCCTCTGGGAAAAAAAATGTCCTCAGAGAATAAGGATATTAAACAGAAAGGAGTAAGACCATTTAAAAACAAGAATAGGGGAAAATGAAGGAGAGAAGTGTCACTGCTGACAGAGGCAAAGGTGAGTTGAAAAGATCAAAGTATTTAACCCATTGAGGGACATACATTATAGAATCTAGTACAGGTAATGGGATTAGAGTCTCTTTTGAGACCATACTTAATCCAATTTGTGGATGATTTCCTGCTCTGCAATGTCATGTTCAAATTGGTTTTTAAAGTGTTGCTGTTTAAAAACATCCACTCTGAGGTCTGTGATGGAATGGCCACAGAGGTTAAAGTGTTCTGCCACAGGCTTTTGTGCCTTTCTGGAAGTTGTGTCAGATCGGTAACCATTCATTCTTTCATGCAGGAATTTCCCTACCTGTCCAATGTATATAGTAGATGTGCACTGTAAGCAAGTGATGGAATATATGACATTAGTAGAGTAGCAAATGAATGAATCCTGGATGGTAAAATATGTATTGCTTGGTTCATTGATGGTATGCTCAATTTTGATGAAGGAGAACAGTCAACGTCTGAGTCTGCTACAAGGCCTGATGCCTTTGTGAGACTAGGAGTTATGTAGACTGTTGATGGAGAAACTTCCTCTGAGGGTGAGAGGGGAGGAGCGAAGCATTACCTATAAGCCAGGACGAGCTTGTCTGCCAAGGCTGAGTAACATGACTGTCTTTCCCTATTCATTAAAATGTATTAATTTTCTTGACAAAAATGGTCTAGGTACACGTCTAGAGTAATGAAGTGCAAAGCAAATTTCAGAAAGTGCCATTTGCACTCTTGCAGACGTGAGTGGACCATGTTCTATGGTGGTTCCCTGTGTAATTTAAAGTAGCCTAAAATCTGTTAAATTATTCTGGTAGCCAGGTTCAGCAGATCATAGAGAAGCTGTAACCACATACCTTCTCTACAGCAATGCCTTCTGAATTTGTAGTATCAGAAAGGGGTTGAACCCTTCAGACCTAAACCAGATCTATGCCACTGAAAGACTACAGAACTGAGTGTTCCTGGAGAAGTCATGTTGACTCTTTGGACAGAATCTGCAGTGTAAAGAGCTAACTGGACCTAGGCCACTTTCCTTAATCTAAAAATTATTTATTCAGAATATAATCTGAGCTCTTGTTTTGAAAACCTTGGGTTTATTTGATCTAATAAGAAATTAGAGGCCATTATCAAAATTCAAATCTCAATTTCTTTTTCATTTAAACCTCCTACTATAGCAAGAATGGTGCATGTTTGAAACCTGTTTGTCTTGAGCCTTCTTAGATTCAAATGATTCAATCACGGTAAGTGTAAGGCTGCCAAAGAATTTAAAAAATCAAATGTCTAATTAATATAATTTGTCTTTCCCTTGTTCTCCTCATAACCCATACTTCACATGATTTGAATCATAGGTATATGGCTGGATGGTGTTTCATAGTTTCATAGTTTCATAGTTTCTAGGGTCGGAAGGGACCTGAGCAGATCATCTAGTCCGACCCCCTGCCATGGCAGGAAGAGCACTGGGGTCAAATGACCCCAATAAGGTGGTCATCCAACCTCCTCTTAAAA
>NW_017729031.1:66983572-66988084 GCF_001723915.1 Gavialis gangeticus
TCCCTGCTGGCCCCTCCTGGATGTGTGCCAGAATAATTTTCTCGAACAGCTTGCCCAGGATCGAGGTAAGGCTGACTGGCCTGTAGTTCCCCGGGTCCTCTTTCCTCCCCTTTTTGAAGATGGGAACCACGCTGGCCCTCTTCCAATCCTCCGGCACCTCTCCAGAGCACCACGAGTGTTCATAAAGCCGTGCCAGTGGACTTGCAATGACCCCAGCCAGTTCCTTTAGGACTGTAGGGTGAAGATCATCTGGGCCGGCTGACTTAAAGACGTCCAGCCCCTCCAGAAGCTCCCTAACTAAATCCTCACTCACTCTAGGCCCATTTTGTGTTATTGTACTCCTTTGTGTATTAGTTTTGTTGAAGATGTCAGGAACAAATCATTTAGAAAATACTCTTTCCCAGCAGTGAAATTTGAAAAATGCTAAAGCTCTATTTCAGATTAAACACATTTTTAAATGTCCTCTCTGATACAGTAATCTACAGATATAGTTCATTTACTTGAAATAAACATGATATTGTCTGAGATTATAATAGCCTGTTTGCAGATCGCGGTTGAACTGCAATTGTGTAATATTTTTCCCCTGGGGTTATGCTTTTTGAATGGGAATGTAATTTCTCAACAAGAGTCACCACATCAAGAAGAACACACCATGCTGAGTGGCTACTCAGGAGAGAAAATAAAAGAAAACAAATTTTCCAGTTGTTCATATTAGAATCAACAGGCTCTCAGTCTAAACCTTTCATTACATAATTTAAAGAACTTGTTCTCAAAGAGGAGTCTTGGCATAACATTTTCTCATGGTGATCATTTCCATTCAAAGCAATTACTAAACTATTCTGAGGCCTTTCTAAAAATTCTAATGCTGGTCTTTATTTACCAGTATGTAATATCAAAATCAAGGGGAGATGGTAAAATGTTCTTCATAGATGTTGAGTCCAATTTTTAAATTCATTCAATTGAGGGATTATATTCTGTTTGCTTTCTTGCTCTTGTCCTTTCTAATGGAACAAGCATTTTGATGTTAAGTAGCTACTTTAGTCTTCTGAAAGATTCTGGCTAGAAAACTAGTCTGTCTGGTGCCAGGAAGATCAGCTTAGTCAGTACAAAAGTGGTACTCTGTTAGTGATAAGTAGCTAGCTGCTTACAGAGGATCCATAAAAGCAACAATCATCAAATACATTTTTCAAAAGTAAGCAGTTACTTGATTTAATCTTTAATAATTCCAAGTAGTAGATTTCAGATACATTTATTTACTATGAGGTTTTGCAACAAATAATTCATCATATACATCACAAAGTGAAAACATCTAAAGTATTAATTAAAAAAAAAGCTATGAAAAGCAATCCTTCTGAATTTCTTCTTCAGCAGTATCTAAATTTGTGTTTCATATTTTAATTAGCATTATTTTATCATTAAACCCTGGGGGCTAGAATGAAATAGCATCTGGGTTTCATTCAGGCAATGAAGAATGAGTTGTCATGCATGAAGCTTCATTTCTGGATAGCTGAAGATAGTAATGGACAAGCTGTAGGCTCAGGCATTAATCTTCCCAATTATATCCATAAATGAAATGTCACGCATAACAACTCCTTTTTTATTAGTATTTCAGCTAAGCTTTCTCTTATTAAAATTAATGTCTGCATATGTATGTATGAAATATAGATGAACATACTATAGAGGGGAAGAGATGACACTTTAATATGTATTGTCTTTGAAAGTGCATGTTGTTCTATCTTAGTACAGATAAGTGAAAAACAAAACTAAAGCCCATGTTCTTTGCATAAGAGACAATCTGCCAAGTCTTTATCTTGAAAGGTGTTTAAGACTATCTGGCATTAATCCAGGAACCGACATACAAACTAGAGATTACTGTGCTTTAAAAGAGCAGATTAAAATGTTGGAGTCAGTAATAGCAGAAGGATGTTCAACTTAAAAGCATTAAGAGAATACTAATATGTTTGACATTTTGTTGCTAGAGAGATGGAAAAATAGGAGTTGGATTATTGAATGTGTGTGTAAATATTTTGGACATGAGGAAACGTATTTGATTTAAATCAGAACCATAGAAAAAAAATCCCTTTTAAATCATTGACGCATCTAAGTTATTTATCTTGACCAGAATCTTGAACAAATATGGCAGGAGTCACAAATATTTTTGCTAACATATCACATCAAGTCTCTTATTTATTGATAATCAAAATAAACTTCAAAGAAAGTTTACAAAAATCTATGAGTATTCTTAAGCAATTTGTGAGTCTAAAACCTTTGACTTTCAATGGCAATCTTTTATTTCTGAAAAGCTTCCTTGTTTTGTATTCACCACACTTGTCAAACTATTTGACATAAAATGATCTATGTGACTACAGATTATCAGATTGTTTTCAACTCTCTCAGGCACTGTCTTGAAATGGCGAGTTCTCTATAGAGCTTCTGATTCTGGCAAAAGGAAGAAGAAAGTCAACAAATTAAGAATTATTTTGCTCCCTTCAGATGATCCAAATCAAGACACTAAGAGTGGTACTGAGAGGGAAATGGATTGATAGAGATCATGGTATCAACACTGATCATGGAAAGATGTCCAAGACATCTTTTGGTGAGGCCGCAGCTAGAGTACTGTGTCCAGTTCTGGGTACCACACTTAAAGAAGAATGGGGAGAAGCCTGAGAGAGTTCAGAGAAGAGCCACTCATATGTTTAGAGGCCTGAAGAGTAACCCATATGAGGAAAGGCTGACAAGATATGGGACTGGTCAGCCTAGAAAAGAGAAGACTTTGGCAGGGATTTGGTGGCAGCTTATAAATATATCAGGCAAGAGCATCAGGAGCTAAGCGAACAACTATTCACCAAAGCAACCCAGGGGAAAACCAGAAGCAATGGTCATAAACACCTAGAAGAAGGTTTCAGACTGGATATAAGGAAAAACTTCATGGTTTGTGTGACCAGACTCTGGAATAGACTACCAGTGGGGGTGGTGCAGGCATCTATCCTGGAGATCTCAAAGGAGATGGATGCACACTTTGCTGGGGTTATTTGACCCCAGCAGTCTTTTCTGCCCAGAGCAGGAGGGTTGGACCCGATGATCTCACAAGGTCCCTTCCAGCCCAAAGAGCTGTGAATCTGTGAATCATAAGATGCATGAGTGAGTGGGAACTAAACCCTGCGGTGCTGCATATTGGAGGGTGCCATAACAGTGGGGAGGGGCACCTTACCCTCCTGTACCCCCTCTCCACTTCCTCCTGCACTTTCCTGCTCCAGCCCCAGAAGTAAGCAGCAGTGCAGTAGCACATGTCAGCATGTGAAAGGCATTCTGGAAAAATGTTGTTCTGTTATATCATGGTGGGCAGCAGCACCTGGAAAAAACAGTGTTTGTTGCCCACTTAACATACATATCTGTGGCAAAAAAATGAGGTGACATATCACTTAACAGCAGTGAACTGATCCTGTGCTGCCACCTGCTTCTGGAGCCTCTGGAGCCACAGCCCTGCAAAGGAAGTACAGGTGAGGCAGGGAATGCCCCAGATGCAGATCTGTTCAGTTATGCTTCTATCCAAGAGTGTGTACATTTGGTAGACTTTTTGGGCATGTGCACACATGCAAGCATGTGCACTTGCAGCAGCTCAAGTAGAAGCAGTGTAAACTTGAGCTGGGACTTTTTGCCTCAGAATACATGCTTGGAGATGCACTTTGTTGTGGAGAAAATTGTGTCATGGGGCAAAATAACCCTGCCTGGCTTCTCTCAGATCTGCAGCCAGGGGGAGCGAGAGCCTGAAGCCAGCACCTGGGCTGTCCCCAGCAGTATAAAAAGCCTGGCCTACCCCATTCAATACAAAAAGCTGCCCTGGCAAGTAGCTCAGGGCTACTCACTCTCAGGAGCTTCTGAGGCCCAGCCATTTGGTACCTGGGGATACTACCCCATGTGCCAGCTGGACTGGTGAAGCAGCCCTGAGAGTTCCCTGCACCCTGTATCCATTGCAGCAGTCTGGCAGTGGGGGCTGCTGCCTGGCTGTGACCTGCTGCACACCTGCCAGATCCGGATGGGGACTGCACAGCCAGTAGAGGCATCTGCCCCTCTGGGCCAGCTGCCAGTGGGCTGTGGCTGCAGAGTTGGCCTTTGTGCAGCATGACTGCCATGTGTGCCCCATGCCCAGCCATCTGGGCAGCTATCATCCGGAAGATGTTCCCCGTGTGGTGACCTGCTTTAAATAGTCAAACATGTCCTCCTGGCCCCATTTGGCCAGGAGGTCAGCCACAGCCAGCTGGGTCCAATGTACCAGCTCTGAGCATGCAAGGTCCTGCCACTGGCCTCCCTAGCAGGAATTCTGGTGTTCCCTGTTTGAAAAATGAAAAATCCCCAATTAAAAAAAAATCCCAAAGTCCCTATGTAAAATACACCCAAATCCATGTTCCTCCACAATTAAAACAAAAAGACCACTATATATATATAGAGAGAGAGAGTGTGAGACAAAGAGACAGAAATCAGTTGGCAATGTTTTATTGATATATCTACAGT
>NW_017729031.1:66993084-66993591 GCF_001723915.1 Gavialis gangeticus
AGGGCAGGGATTGGGGGCTGGGGAGGAGGCGCGGCCAGTGGAGGTCCCCCCACATAGTCCCTTTCCCTGACCCCAAGCACCCCCAGATCCCCCAACCCCTTACTTACCCTTACTGACAGCCTGTTGTTGGCACACTGCCTGCCCTGTATGGGCAGGAAGTGTGCTTCAGCACCAGGGTGATGGCCAACCACAGAGTTGCTATCTCAGCCAGAGTGTCTCTGTGGAGCACCCAGCCTCTGGCTGCCTCAGGGCACGGTTCGGGACTGTGTCCTGCCGTGCTTTTTTTAGCTCCATTTTTTTTTGAGCCCTGAATATCCAGGGGTCTAATTTTGCCCCCGCACTGCAAACTTGGGGTTTGAGATGCTGCAAGAGGCACATGCAGGATCATCTGGATGGACCCTTTGAAGCTAAGGAATTCATGCAGCCTACCTGAAGGAGGAGTTGGCTTTCAAACTTGCAATCAGTCATACTTTCTTTTATAAGTCTAATTAAAATACTTCTGGGGAA
>NW_017729031.1:66998591-67000083 GCF_001723915.1 Gavialis gangeticus
AAAATAACCCTGCCTGGCTTCTCTCAGATCTGCAGCCAGGGGGAGCGAGAGCCTGAAGCCAGCACCTGGGCTGTCCCCAGCAGTATAAAAAGCCTGGCCTACCCCATTCAATACAAAAAGCTGCCCTGGCAAGTAGCTCAGGGCTACTCACTCTCAGGAGCTTCTGAGGCCCAGCCATTTGGTACCTGGGGATACTACCCCATGTGCCAGCTGGACTGGTGAAGCAGCCCTGAGAGTTCCCTGCACCCTGTATCCATTGCAGCAGTCTGGCAGTGGGGGCTGCTGCCTGGCTGTGACCTGCTGCACACCTGCCAGATCCGGATGGGGACTGCACAGCCAGTAGAGGCATCTGCCCCTCTGGGCCAGCTGCCAGTGGGCTGTGGCTGCAGAGTTGGCCTTTGTGCAGCATGACTGCCATGTGTGCCCCATGCCCAGCCATCTGGGCAGCTATCATCCGGAAGATGTTCCCCGTGTGGTGACCTGCTTTAAATAGTCAAACATGTCCTCCTGGCCCCATTTGGCCAGGAGGTCAGCCACAGCCAGCTGGGTCCAATGTACCAGCTCTGAGCATGCAAGGTCCTGCCACTGGCCTCCCTAGCAGGAATTCTGGTGTTCCCTGTTTGAAAAATGAAAAATCCCCAATTAAAAAAAAATCCCAAAGTCCCTATGTAAAATACACCCAAATCCATGTTCCTCCACAATTAAAACAAAAAGACCACTATATATATATAGAGAGAGAGAGTGTGAGACAAAGAGACAGAAATCAGTTGGCAATGTTTTATTGATATATCTACAGTTAAAGCAATTTGGAAGACTACCAGTGTCTCTATCATAATAATAAAGTGAACTCTAAATGCATGTTTCATAAATTCATGAATACATGAATATATATTTTGCTGCCCCCCACAGGAACTACAGCCTCCCAACAGGGGCTGTTCCTCCCCAGGGGCTACGGCCCTCCACCAGGGGTTACAGCCACTTACAGGGGTAACAGCCCCCCACAGGGTAACAGCACCTGACCAGGGGTAACAGCCCCCCCAACAAGGGCCAAATGGCCCACTCCCCTGCTCCCCCAGACCTCCCAATGGCTGTCTCACCCCAATCCCAGGCATGGGCACTTTAAAAAAAAGAAAAAGAAAAAAAAGTCTCTACTCATCATAGAAGCAGGGGCTGGGGGTGGGGCTCTGGGGCCTCCTGGCAGAGCCCCCATGAGCAACACAGGGCAGCGGGAGGAAGTACGGCCCAGGCTGGGGCCACTGGGGCTGTCACCATGCCCTGCAGTGTGCGGGCATGGCCCCAGTGACCCAGACAGCAGCTGGACTGCTAGTAAGTGCCAGGGTTTGTTTGTTTGTTTGTGTTTTTAATTGTGGGGATGCTGGGGTGTCAGGGCAGAGATCGGGGGCCTTGGAGGGCTGGCAAGGGATGGGGCTGGGCAAGGCAGGGATTGAGGGAGTGGGGGGCAAGTGGGGGTGGGGCCTGGTGGGGAAAGGAT
>NW_017729031.1:67000420-67005579 GCF_001723915.1 Gavialis gangeticus
GGAGGCGCGGCCAGTGGAGGTCCCCCCACATAGTCCCTTTCCCTGACCCCAAGCACCCCCAGATCCCCCAACCCCTTACTTACCCTTACTGACAGCCTGTTGTTGGCACACTGCCTGCCCTGTATGGGCAGGAAGTGTGCTTCAGCACCAGGGTGATGGCCAACCACAGAGTTGCTATCTCAGCCAGAGTGTCTCTGTGGAGCACCCAGCCTCTGGCTGCCTCAGGGCACGGTTCGGGACTGTGTCCTGCCGTGCTTTTTTTAGCTCCATTTTTTTTTGAGCCCTGAATATCCAGGGGTCTAATTTTGCCCCCGCACTGCAAACTTGGGGTTTGAGATGCTGCAAGAGGCACATGCAGGATCATCTGGATGGACCCTTTGAAGCTAAGGAATTCATGCAGCCTACCTGAAGGAGGAGTTGGCTTTCAAACTTGCAATCAGTCATACTTTCTTTTATAAGTCTAATTAAAATACTTCTGGGGAAAGAAGGGGGTTTTTTTGCCTTCCCCTCAGGTTCTTTTATAGTATGCAAATATAGCACCCCAAGGAAGAACCAAATAAGAAGTGTCTGGGTCTATAGTAAAGAACAAAAGTGTCTGCCAAATAAAGACCTTTTTTAGTTAAATTGTTTTTAAGAGAAAAGCATCATTAAATATATCTAGATTTCTCAAACTACATTGCAAATAGATTACAAATACTTTTTAAACCTTATTAAGCCTATAGAAAAATGTTATTTAACTTCAATTTGATTTGGACCAGAATCTTGACATATATATTTTTAGAGTTGGATACTACTTAGCATGATTAAAAATCATAGGAACAATCGCTTTTATAGCACTGTGAACAATTAATGGAGAACTGTATGAAGATCTATTTTAATTGTTTTGTTTTTATTTTTAAAAATATAAATTTATTCCAAGATCAGACTGCCTAAATATCTAAAGTAATAGCTCTACATTAAATCACTGTAATAGACCGAAAATAAATGGAAGTGAGCTGACCAGAAGAACTGTCCCACTTGCTTGCTGAATCAGAAATTAACCTTGTAAGCCAGGTTGTATAATCCTTACTCACACTGGTGAGTACATCTGTAGTTATTGTCAAAAAAGTGAGATATATAATTAGGTTCTGAATTGTACAGGTATTGGCTTTTTCCAGCCCCATTCAGAATACATTCATTAAGCTTAAAGCATGACCTTTTGGACATGCTAAAGATCCAGTGAAAGATTTATCAATTTCCATTCTGAATTTAAAATGTAATTTAGATTATTGCATCTTTCCCTGCTCTCCAGCAAGCGAAAACAAGTTACCATCTTTTCTCCCCCCGCACCCCTCTGAATTTGTTTAAATAGCATGGCAGTTTTTACCAAATGTGTCAATAGCAGGGATGTTAAGGTGAAATTTTAATGACATTGACAAGGTTTTCTTTCAAGTGTTTTATGGATAACTACTTGTGACATGACTGATATGTTCGAGGATTTTGTCCTTTGCCTGATCTAACTTAATCTTGTGCCTTAAAAAGGGCAATATTTCTGACAAAACATAAATTCCTATCACTTCTGACCACACATCCAACCTATAATGTTATCTGACAGTAAATACATAGCCTCATCAAATCACTTATCTTCCCACGCTTCGGCAATAATATTGAGAAAATCTGAATAAATTACATCTCAAATGGTACAGCTGCTCTCAAACAGCAGAACTAATGAATTGCCATGACTGGGAGAGAAGGAGAGATGCCTTGCATTCGTAATCTGAGACAGCTGATGGGCTGATGCCTGATCTGAATCAGTCACCATAACTAATTACAACCTGAGAAATTATAGCCACTGTTAAGTTAATGGTTGGTAAACACCTAGTGACAATTTATAATAGGCTTGCCCTATGGTTTATGAAGGGGATAAGAAGAACAAATTGTACTGATATACTGACCCCATAGCACTGATCATCCAACCTAAATTAACATAAACAGATAGGCTGTCTCATTATAATAGCTCTTTTAATCTCTCTTCATATTCATAGCTTTAATTCTCATACTGTTTTGTCTCAAAGAGTGCTATTAACAAGGTCAACAAAATATATTCTTTTGGCAATAGGAACAGTTCAGTTTTGCTATTTTTTCCACATATACATACTTTTTAAAAGCAGGACATTTGACCATATACAACTCCATTTTTCTTAGCCTCAGCAAATTAATCCAAAACTGTAAATTAATTCAAAAAAGAAGGTAAGTTCCTTGGATAAATTAGTAACTGTAAATGGAATACTTGACAGACACGAGCTGAAATTTGACTTTGAAACTGAAGTTTCACATGCCTGTATATAAGTTGTATCAAGAAAGATCTGCAAGCGCAAATTAAGAAGCAAACCAGATAAGACTCTTGATAGAATACACACGTGGGATAAAAATGGCAAGGTGAATTTGGTTAAATCGTCCATGGTAGTAAAGGTCACTCTGCAAAGTAGAGTCTGAGGTAAAGGACACTAAGGGTGCTTATGTAAGTGATAGTTTTTGCACGATCAGGCCCCTGAAAACACCCTACAGCTGTGACATAATACACATGCATGGCTACAGAGCACTTCTAAAATGGCTGATCATGCAAAAAATAGTCCTCAGAAAAGGTATTAGATTAAGGCACTTTAAACAGAGCATCTTGGGAAACTTGTGTTTCCTCCCAAAAATTTTTTCTTTTTTTTTTTTGTGCAGGGTCAGAGATTTCAGTGGGGAAGGAAGGAGAGTGGGAGTTGGAAGTGGCAGCATGCAGCTGCCGGTTGCTTTTGAATGGCCAGAGCTGCAGGGTGCGGGGGGAGAGGGGTGGAACAGAGTCCCCTTGCCTTGCAGGGGTATTGGCAGGAGCTGGGCAGGGCCCACAAGGCAAGGGGACTCTGTTTCACCCCTCTCCCCCTGCACCCTGCAGCTCTGGCCATTCAGAAGCAGCTGGTAGCAACATGTTTCCTCTGGCAAGAGGCCTGAGTGGAGAGTCAGGGATCCCCTTCTCACCTTTCAGTCCTCCCTTCCCCCATCTCCCATTTGGGCCTCTTGCCAGGGGCAGCATGGACCTGCTGGCTGCTTTTGAATGGCTAGAGCTGAGACTGGGTGGAGTGGAGCCCCCTCACCTTGGGACCTCAGCCTGGCCCCCTACAATACCTCAGTAAGGGTAGCTTCAGGGGATGGCCATGAGGTGAGGGGGGCTCTGTTCCACCTCCCCCCATAGCTCTGCCCTTAACAGCTGGTTTTAACAGCTGGTTTGGCTTACCTTAAATCAGGACCTTTAAGGAACACTGATATTTACAGGGATAAGTTTTTGTGCTTGTCTGTTTTCATATACCTTACCTGTGAGTACATGCACACATGCTCACACACACACATATATAAAGTAGTGCTGTATTTTTAGAGAGAGCATTTGGTTTCGGTGGTTATGGTTTTATAGGAGGAGAGCTAAACTACATATGGTCACTGTATGCAGCTGGATAACTGTTATGTAGAAAATGCATTAGAGCTTTTCCTACTTAGCAGTCTGATTTTGTTTTCAGCCATGAATGTGTTTTTATGCCACTCTCCAGCTCTGTGTGTAATTTTCTTTTTTTTTCCGTTTGTTTGTTGGTGTGTTTAGATCATTCTGTGTATGTTGAATAAATTTCAGAGTGGCAAAGATGCACCATTTTCAAGTATACCAGAAAACACCATTTAGAAAAAAACAAGGTGTAAGGTGTTGTTCAATAATCAAGGTGGAAGGTGTTGTTCAAATTCCTCCTGCCTGAGATTTAGCATAAAAAAATGACAGATCTATTGTGATCATGATAGGCAGGTAGACATGAAGACTTGCCTAGTACTAGCTAGACTATGCTAAGACTAAGCTTAACAATGCTGAGGTTACTTAAAAAAAAACCCTCTATGAACTTACTTGTTATTTCACATTCTGTAGGGACTGTTCCTAGGACTTGTGCTATATCAATTATCTGCTAAAGACAGGGGATTCATAGAGACCTAGATTACTTGATAGGTGGAACAAGTTAGAACCTAGGAACAAGGAGAGTATGGCACATGCAAAAGAACAGGGAATAACATCCTGGAAAGTTGTAAAAGCAGAATTTAGGATTCCCTGTAGACAAGCAACTCTAAGCTCTGAGTATGATGCTGTGGCAAGAAGGGTTAGTGTGATTCCTGACTAGATAATGAGGGGAGCAGGAATAAGATTGTGGACACGTGTTACTTTTGTTTGTAACATTAATGCAACTAAGTATGCCATAGTTATTTCACATTTTAAACAGGTATTGGAAAAATTGGAGAGGGTGCAGAAAGGAGCCACAAAAATGATAGCAGGTTGTGATGGGACCAGACCCTGAGGGAGGCTGTGTTGCCCACTGGTGGCCACCTTAATCCTGCCCCACCCTAGTTTTTCACTCTCCTGGCCCTGGTGGTTACTTTAAAAAAAACGCTCTATGAACTTACTTGTTATTTTACATTCTGTAGGGACTGTTCCTAGGACTTATGCTATATCAATTATTTGCTAAAGACAGGGCATTCATAGAGATCTAGATTACTTGATAGTCACTGGGCCCCTGGGTCCCACATGCAGACCTGGTGCAGGCCCCTGCCTGACCCTGGCAAGAGCCCCTTGGGCAACTCCTGCCTGCCAGATCCCCTGGCCTGGCCCCTGCCCCAGACGTGACACCACCCGCCTGAGCTCAGCCCTGCCACTCTCCTCTGTACCACATGGCTGAAGACCCAGCCATATATGAGACCGTCACCTGCTGGGGTGACTGTGGCCCCCGGACCCATGGGGGAACATCCAGAGGCTGAGGTGTTGGGCACCTGCCCCAGGGCTCTGCCCCCTAAGCCCACCCTCACAGCCCTCCACTCTGGGCTTGAAGACCCAAACTACTGTATATAGTTTTCCACTTGTAAGCACATTTTTTAAAGTTGATGAGGTAGGGAGGGTGATGGAGGGGCTCTGTTGGTTGAGATGGGAGGGGTGTAGGAAGGGGATGGGTGTTGTGAGGGTAATAAAGTTTTTTTTTCAACTACATGCATGTCCTGAGCATGGTGCTGGGGTGGGCAGGAGGTGGGGGGGGGGTGGCAGGGCAGGGGGGCTGAAGTAGGGAGGGCAGGAGGGGGGAGTCAGACAGGGCCTCCTGTGGGCAGTGCGCTGGCCC